>NC_067221.1:31045955-31363455 GCF_019924925.1 Ctenopharyngodon idella | reverse complement strand
AGGATCATGTGACACTGAAAACTGGAGTAATGATGCTGAAAATTCAGCTTTGCCAACACAGAAATAAATTGCATTTTAAAATATATTAAATTAGAAAACAGTTATTTTGAATTGTAAATATATATATATATATATATATATATATATATATAATATAAGCTGAATAACGTGCAGAGGAGAGGAGGGGCTGAGAGACAAGCGCCGGACGGCTGCTGAAACCCGAGCCTCTGCCCTGCACTCTTGCCTCTCTCTCTGGGACTCTCAGCTTGGCCCGAACTTAATTGTGTCCCGATATAAACAACAGGGTTAGTGTGAGATCACAGCAGCAGCTGGGACTCAAGCTGACTGAGACGGGATTTAACCGTGACACTCATATCGAACCATATGAAAGAGATATTAAACACATCATGATGAAGGATGAATGAGCTGAGGTACTTTGATGGAACTCATAGAATTATGTACGAGAATACCAAAAATATTGAAGAAGCTCACAAAAATGAAGGCTTACCTGTTGACAAAAAATAGTTATGTTTATACCCAGACTATTTTTAGGTAAATCTACAGTACATTGTTGTCAGTGTTATAAGCACATTTTGATTTGAAGGGGAAATTCTTTCATTAGTTATGGAATAACAGCTTCAAAAAGGATTTGGACTTGTAAACCATGCTTGACTCTTTTCAAACAAAACATGACAAAATGAAGCTTGTTAGGTCTGAAACAGACAGTCGATTTATTTTTCCAAATTAAATGTATTGTTCCTCTTTGTGTTTGTAAAGCATTAATGAAACATAATCATGATCTCCAAAATGACAAGTACTCAAAAAAAAAATCTGTCAGTAATGTCATTGCTTGCGCTCCAAAAAATGAACCTTGGAAGAAAATGTTAAAAATGCATGATTTTATGTTATGTTTTTATCTCTAATTTAAGCAATTTCAGGTTTTTTTTTTTTTTTTTAAAGTCAGTTTAATATAATTTATTTTAAAATGACTTGTATAGCCTAACCAAGTGGATTCTACTTAAAAAAAAAAAAAAAAAAGGGCAGCAACTGAACTTAACTTTTAAGTTGAAATAGGTGGAAATGTTTTACAGTATATTAATTATACTCTATATTTAATTGAAACTTTTGAACAGCCGAGTTGAATCGTGTTGAATTGTAAGGAAACTTACACAAAAAACGCTGAATGTGTGTGTTGTGAATTGTGTGTATAACTGTAAGTAATAATAATCTTGTGAGTTCATTAGTGAATCATGATCCCAGTTAATGTGATGAACTACATTTGTGGTTCCTCTGATTGAACACCTGCAGAACTGGCTAGAAAAAAAAAAAAAAAAAGAAAGAAAGAAAAAAAAAGGAAAAAAGAAAAAAAAAAACACTGACTTTTTGTTGTTGCTTTGATACTAACTTGATATTTGGTTATCTAATGTACAGTAATAATTTTCACACATTGGTTACTGAGGCTTCAGTATTTGTGATGTGAGCGGAGGAGGAGGACACGCTCAGATTGAACTCCCGCTCAGGCTACGGACCATAAAGACGGGACTGGCCCCCACGGCTCCAGGCAAGGTGAGAAGAGCTGGGCAGACGCGTCTCTCACAGACACCCACTCCGATCGATTTGTTCCAGCCGGCCATAATGGACAGCCAGAGGATTCCGTTTCACTAGCCCAGATCCGTCCTCCCAAACTCAGACAACACTCTCCGTCTCTCTACAACTCAAGGGTCACACAGACATTTCTCACATCACTGTTGGGCACTAACTTTTTTTTTTTTTTTGTCACATTGTTTTGTGTCTGCAGCTGATATGTAGCACTGGGATGTCTAAGAAAGTTTTAAAAATATATTTTAGTAAATCTCTTGTAGATTTTAGAAAAACATGTAAAACATTGCATGCCTAACCAAATTATGAAGCTATAGAGTATCAAAGCAGATTCTCCACACTCACTAACATTTACTTTTGTTTGAGACACACTGAGTTACAGTATCATTGAACTTGTTCTCATACTAAAACATTCCTTGAACATCATTGTATCACATACTTACTAACTCACATAAATGCACAACATAGTTTGTAGTAGTTGTAAACTAGCAAGCTTTTAAAATATTTAAAGGCAAACAAACAATTTGAAAATAGACCTCGTCGAAGCAATGATGAAGTTCATTCCAATAAAAGGCTAAATGACTGGGATAATAAAATAAGAGTATTGCTCCGTGTGTGGTAGTTTATTTAAAATTAAATTTGATAGATTTATTTCAGTCATAAGTGATCATTAATTAATACATGGTGATTTGTCGAATTTGTCTTATTAATCTTATCAGTCTTGTATAGATGTTGTGGAATTGATGGATTTCTCTATTCCTATTGACTGTGTTTGATCGTGTGTGGTTGGAACATTTAGAGTATGTTTACACGACAACAATGTACTAAAAACTGTAAAGTTTTTCCTTTGCTTTTTGTGTGTGTGTGTGTTTGTGCAGACAACATTGTCAACACTATCTCCGTTCACACGGATCCTTGAAAATGCTATATTTTTTATGCTAGGCCAGTAGTTGGCAATGTGACTTTGTAAAGAAACACTATAGATTTAACATGTACTATGCATGCGCATGACTTCACCGTTTTCACAAATTCCATGTTTTTAGTTTAAAAGGAGACGATAACAGTATCGTTTTCAAAAATGTGCACTTTGAAACACGTTTTTAATAGTTTGCCTTTTCAGGCCCCCAAAATGCTTGTTGTCATGTAAATGAACGGTCAAAACGCATAAAAAGTTTTTTTTTAGTTGAAAACAGTGTCGTTTGAATGACACCTAAAAACATGTTAACCCTTCTTTTGCATTTGGGTCATAATAACATTGAATTATTTTGAATGGTTTTTAATGTGGTTTCTTAGTGTGTAACATTAATATATTTCAGGTTTTTGATTTTTCAATTGAACAGGAAAAACATAAGAAGATTTCTTGGAATATAATAATCAGATTCAGCTTCATCCATCTAAGTGCTGCAGTACGGCTACGGCTTTTTAAAATATTACATTTTCACTTAAATTAACCATTTGAAATGTTTGTAACATCCATAGATGAACATTTTTATTCATGTCAAACATGTTTTGTAATATGATTGAAACAACATGAATACCTTATGTTAAACGAAGATGAGGTATAAGTTGTTGAGATATTTTACTGGTGTAATACTTCTCACAATAAGATGGAGAAAAACAAACAAACAATGGATTTGAAACCCATTTCACATGTACTAATACAGTAGATGGCAAAATAACCTTAGGCACAATAGTTTGGTGCAGAGCTTCTGTGGGAACCGATAAAGAAAAGTGAACGTCATCCATTGACATACATCGACCCTGCCATCTCAGCATTCCCAGCTCTTTTCCAACTGTCAGGACAAAGAACGTTCCCAGGGAAGTGAACATTTCACGTGGCTTGCTGCTTCCAGTTATTTTGCCTCCTCAAGACGGACCACAATTTATTCTGCTGGGTGACTGCCAGAGTGTAAAATGCCCAATTTCAGCGGGAGCAATTTAAACTCCTGTAATCTCCATTCTGCTCATTCTCTGCTCCTCTCGGCATGATTTTACTCCTGACGACTAAATGATGCAGGACGTCTGATCTCATCATGTTGCTTGTTAGCAGAGAGGCAGTAGATGTTTGGTCCCACGATCCCGAGCCTTGCTGAATGTCATGGAGTTAAACATGAGAACGGCTGCCATATCAAACCAGGGTTTTTAGGTAAAAAAAAATAAATAAAAAAATACTGGGTTGTTTCAACCCTTGTTTGGGCCAAATATGGGCAGACCCAACCAACCATTGGTTTACATTTTTTAATTATATTTTAAACGGTTGGGTTTGTCCATTGAAACAGCCCAGAGTGTAGTTGTTGATTTCACTTGTATGTAATGAGATGATGCTCATTTTTCCAAAGTTTTGACAGTTTAAAGTTTTTAATTGACAGCAGACAATACAACGGTAAGAACAGGACTTCCTCTTTGTTTGATGTCTGACAGCTCACAGAATGGCCACACAACCTTCCTTCCATGGAGAACATCTCTGAATATCTCCAAACAGATGATCATCAATCAGCTGCTCTCGCTGTTGAGCTTAGTCGGAGAACAGGTTAAACTCTTCAATTTCACATGGGTGAAGAAACTATTGGTGTAAAAACAAGCTTTGTAGGGCATAAATGAAGTGTGTAGGAAAGTGTGTTGAACACCTCCTGATCAGCTTTTCTTCCATATGAGATAAATGCACCAAGATCTTCATATTTACTGCCATTAATCTATGTATCAGATCACTTACTACTTCAAATGCTATCAGTTCACTCACACATAACCCTCGAGTTCAAAGCCAAGTCATGGACTTCCAGAATCCACTTCCAATTAAAATTCATCTCCTGTCCGTCCAGAATAACTTTTACCCCTCTGCTCACATTTCTGCTAGAATGAGTGCAGGAATGTAATAATATCCTGACAAAGGACACTTACTGGAATACCACCGCGTTAATCTTTTTCCTCAACTGCAAGAAGTGTCTTATTTAGTGCTGTGCAGGAAGGGAAAAAAAGAAAAAAAGAATTTTTAATATATTTAATGAAATATAAAAAATGCAATTATTTAAGAAAATGGTTGAAATATGTCATGTTTATAATATGCTTTAAATTTCTAAATTACAATTCAATTTTTTAAAATTTCTATTTTTTTGTGCAGCATAAAGCAGTAATGCCAAAGCTTTATAAGCATAATTTAAATTATTTTATTATTATTTTACAATTACATCTTATTACAAAAACATTATATATATATATATATATATATATATATATATATATATATAGGTATAAGCTTTCTATTTTATAAATGCTGTTCTTTTGAACTTTCTATTCATCAAATAATCCTAAATAAAAAAAATAAAAAAAAATGTTTTCAACCTTGACAATAATAATAAATGTTTCTTGAGCAGCAAATCAGCATATTACAATGATCTCTGAAGGATCATGTGACACTGAAGACTGGAGTAATGGTGCTGAAAATTCAGCTTTGACAACAGAGAAACAAATTGCATTTTAAAATATATTCAAATAGAAAACAGTTTTTTTGAATTGTAAAAATATTTCACAATATTACTGTTTTTTGCTGTATTTTGGATCAAATAAATGAAGCCTTGGTGAGCAGAAGAGACTTTCTTTTTTTTTTTTTTTTTAAAAAGTCTCTTCGTGAGATCAAAGCGAGATCAAAGTGCGAAAGCACAGTTTGAATCTGGCAGTTATGTGTCGTCGCTGAACGTTCTAAATCCCATATATGGGACCGTACGCCCAGGGGCACAGAAATAAAAATCCCAAGTGTGGGACCGTACCGCTCAAAGGGTTAAAAAAATGTGTAGATCAAGGCCCAATTGTCCTCCTTTTCTCAACAATCCACAGGCTACATCTGTCCAGCTGATGTGCCTTTTACACAAAAGTCTTTGAGCAGCCTGTAATCTAAAAGCAGCAACTCTGCATTTAATGTTAATAAGTCCTTGTCCACACCTTCACAGACTGGTAGATACAGGACAGCTGCTCTCAGCCACTGCTGTCCTGACCAAAAATAAAAAAAAATAACCAATTGTCTTTGGATATCATCTCAGGTTACGATTGTAACCATAGTTCCCTGAGAAAGGAACGAGACGCTGCGTCCAGGACGCTTTGGGAACGCCTTTGCGTAATTGCGTCTGAAGCACATGTCAGCTAGTTCAATGGTGAGAGTGAACTCACGGGCGGGTGCCGTCATGACCAGGAAAGCATAAAAGCACATATGGAATGACCGGCGTTAGCTTCAAATAGCCGAAGCAAGTCAATCAACAGGATGAAGGAAGTATGGCCAGGTGACGCAGCATCTCGTTCCCTTCTCAAGGAACTATGGTTACAGTCATAACCTGAGACGTTCCCTTTCGAGGGAACTCGCGCTGCATCCAGGACGCTTTGGGAACAAAATGCCCAAACGCCATGCTTACAAATGCCTGTCAATGTGAAAACTGTGCACCACTGGGACATAAGTAACTGAGATCCTGGAGCAGAGTCCAGGTCCAGGCTATAAAATCATATGAATGTGAGGGGGGAAGACCAGCCAGCCGCATCACACACCTCTTGAAGGGATACACCCAAAAGTAAGGCCTTGGAGGCCGCCATACTGCTGGTAGAGTGAGCTCTGACAGCCAAAGGTGAAGGCTGACCAGAGGCCTCGTAGGCAAGGGAGATACCCTCAACTATTCACTTGCTAATAGACTGCTTGGACACAGGAGAACCTTTCTTAGAGGATTCAAAGCAGACAAAAAGCTGATCAGATTTTCTCCACGTTGCAGCTCTGTGGACATACGCATCCAATGCTCTGACTGGACAGAGAAGGTTACATTTTTCCTGGTCCTGATTCCTGAAAGGAGGAGAGCAGAAGGCTTGCAACACGACGGGCCTCGGTACATTGGTTGGCACCTTGGGGACATAGCCTGGCTTAGGAAAGAGAATGCCTTAACCATCCCTGGTGCAAATTCAAGGAACGTAGGGGATACCGACAGGGCCAGGAGATCTCCTACTCTTTTTTATGGCTAGAAGAAATATGGTTTTTAGAATCAGAAACTTTTCTGAAACTGATTCAATGGGCTCAAAGGGAGCCACAGATAGGCCTTTCTAGCACAATGGCTAGGTCCTAAGTAGGGACTCTAGTACGAGTTGCAGGCCTCAGCCTCAAAGTACCATGGAGGAAATATACAGATACACCACCTAAAGGGACATGGTAAGCCGCAATGACCGCCACATAGACTTTCAGAGTGGAAGGGGATAGCCCTGCTGAAAAGTGATCTTGCAAGAACTCAAGTACTGAACTGACTGGGCAGTTAACTGGATCACACTGTCGCGTATTACACCATGAAGTGAAAACCTTCCACTTTAGTTCACAAAGTTTCCTTGTGGATGGAGCTCTGGAGTGAAGTATGGTCTCTACAACTTCAGTTGAGAGACCAGATTCTACGAGTTGGGCCCCTTCAGAGGCCAAACCCACAGATTCCATATCTCTGGTCGGTGGTGAAAAATCGAGCCTCTCGCTTGAGACAGAAGGTCCCTCCTGACCGGAAAATCCAAGGAAGAGCCATCGAGGAGAGACACTAGGTCCGAGAACCATATTCGGCTCGGCCAGTACGGCGCTACTAGCAGTGATGAACGTGATTTTACCAAGTACAACATGTTCCTGGATCAACATCTTTGTTGATCCTGGAACAACATTCCAATCAACCAAAAGTTGAGGGAAAAGAGGGAAAAGTTTACAGTTTATGTCAAGTTTAGGCTTACAACCAGGGTTAGGTGCTTCTATGTCAGTGTTATTCACCTATCATTTCCTTCTGATTTTAGGGATAAATTATGGGTAGGGATAGGTTTAGGGGTAGGAATGGGGTTATGACTAAATTTTCAGACAAGAATGTTGTTCCAGGATCAACAAAATATGTTGATCCAGGAACATGCCTTACTTGGCAAAATCACGGTGACCCGGGGCCCGGGGGGATAGAGCTAGACTGAATGGAAGAACCCAATATTGATACGCTTCGCCCCCGAAAGCGAACCTCAGGAGCTTCCTGTGTTGTGGTAGGATGGAGACATGGAAGTATGTGTCCTTTAGATCTATTGTGACGAACCAGTCCTCGGACCTGTTTTGCGTCACAATCTGCTGCAAAGTCAACATTTTGAACTTGAGCTTTTTTACTGAATGATTCAGATGTCGAAGATCTAAAATCGGACGCAAGCCTCCATCCTTTTTTGGAACTATGAAGTAACGGCTGTAAAACCCTGACTCTCTGTCATGAGGAGGAACACGAAAGCGAAACACCAGAGCCTGCTCTGGATGCACTAACATGAGTTATCAAAATAAAGTTCAACCCAAATAGTTTACTGGTCTGCAAGTCAATAGCCTATCACAGTAATGTGCTCCCAGTATTCCTAAACTGACAAATTTACTTGTCATAGCTTGCAGATGTAATGAAGTGTTAAAAACATGATCACTTGAAATAATTGTGTAAAAGCTGTTAAACTCTGATGATGGTCTGTGATGGGGATTTGTTGACATGTGTGATTACTGAACAGATGTATCTTCAGTGTGCTGACACAGGCGTCTGACTCCACTTCACAGCCCTTGAACAAATGTTAGCAGCTCTCAGAGACGCTTTTCAAACAACTCTTCACTCTCCTTATCCTCTCTCTCCCAGATATCTTGCATTCTGATCTGCCTTCTCCTTCATTCTCCCTCTCTCTACATGCACTTTTGGGTGGTCATACTTGTTTTCTCTCATAAGTTTGCTTTGTACTGTCTCTCTGAGCTCCTCAGGAACACTTCTTTTCAGACATTATTCATTATTTCATTTTTGTTACTACTCGACATTTGAGATATTTGGATGATTGAACTTTGTCAGTATCAAGAAAAGACCGTTAAAGTTTTTCAACATTTTTCTGTTCTGGATTTTTTGGGCGGGTCTGAAATCATGGCTTGATGAGTCACTGGAGCCACCATGGCCACTCCCCCAACACAATCAAGAGTGCATTAGCATCAGTCACAAGATAAGATACTGTCAGTCATTACCGTTAGTTAGCCTACTGTTCGCTAGCTAGCAATGCCTCCGTCACTTAAATGCATATTACTTGGTTGCGATATTTAAAAAAAAAAAAAACAGCTCAGTCTCCTTATTTAAATTTCCTAAAAACAATGATATCAAGAAGAGGTGGATTAGTTTTACTTTGATGGAGAGCTGAGGATCATCACCAACACCTGCCTCTGCTGTGAACATTTAACACCAGATAGTTTTACAAACTTTCAACGAAGGCAGCTGGAATTCACTGACATTCTGCTGTTACTGGTGAATGGGGCCGACCCGACTATCTCCCACCTCTGCCTTTCATCCTAATGTCCTGCCGACAACCAGTGATATGGGGCCAGACCGACCATCTCCCGTCCAGGCCTTCAATAGGAACTGCTGATGGAATGGCAACAGTGTCCAGAAGTAAACTGTCAACTGCCATAGCTATAGAACACAAAGATCGCTAAGCAACAACAAAAATGATGGTTTAACGGATCGTTTTAACATTTGACATAAGTAACAAATAAATTACATTTAAATAAAAGTAAGAGAATGGTTGCTTTTGACGTTAAATAACATACAAGATACAGATAGAATTAAAGATACAATTAAAATGCCACATAACCATAAAACACAACATCTACTTATCTAATCTGTCACGTATTATCGACTACGGCAAATCGGCTATTCTCCTGTACTAGACGGTTACAGTAGAACGCCAAGAAGTAGCAGTTACCAGAACGCCGTTGCCGTTGTATCAGCAGCTGCTGCTTAAAGGAACACTCCACTTTTTTTTGAAAATAGGCTCATTTTCCAACTCCCCTATAGTTTTACCATTTTCGAATCCTCCTATTTAAAGCTTGACTCTTCTGTAGTTACATTGTGTATTAAGAGCGACGGAAACTGAAAAGTTGCGATTTTCTAAGCCGATATGGCTAGGAACTATACTCTCATTCTGGCATAATAATCAAGGAACTTTGATCAGACGGCTCTGTTTGCTTTTGAATCGCTCTGGCTGTACTTTGATGTCATACACCAATCGGTCTGTGTAGCACCACTTTTAGTCCAACAAGTCTTTTATGAAAGGTCCGTTGAATCATTGGTTTCACTCGGTTTGTTCAAAAAGCGGATTCAGAAATGAAACACTGCTGTGCATTGCGCGGATGCGAACAGTTCTGCTTTGTCTTTATATTTCCATTGGCAAAATGTAACTAAATAGACAATATTGTTTCTAAAATAACACAATATTAACAACTTATTTACTGAACTGTAGTATAAAATCAGTATTGCATTTGCATTTGTAATATAGCTAGGCTACTTTTTTTTACCGTAATTAATTAATCTAATTAACGTGTTAAATCGACAGCCCTAATTGAAATGTTCTTCTAATGAATCCAGATTAATATGGAAACACAATTAATACATAGACTCATCAGACCAGGCAATGTTTTTCCAATCTCCTGTCATCCAATTTTGGTGAGCCTGTGCGAATTGTAGCCTCAGTTTCCTGTTCTTAGCTGACAGGAATGGCACCTGGTGTGATCTTCTGCTGCTGTAGCCCATCTGCTTCAAGGTTCGATGTCTTGTGCATTCAGAGATGGTCTTTGGCAGACCTCAGTTGTAACATGTGGTTATTTGAGTTACTGTTGCCTTTCTATCAGCTGGAACCAGTCTGGCCATTCTCCTGACCTCTCGCATCAACAATTTTTGCCCACAGAAATGCCGTAATCAAAGTAATTTAAATCACCTTTTTTTCCCATTCTGATGCACAGTTTGAACTTCAGCAGATCGTCTTGACCAAATCTATATGCCTAAAGGCACTGAGTTGCACTGATTAGATATTTGCGTTAATGGGCAGTTGAACAGGTGTACCTAATAACATGGCCACTGAAGTAGATTTTCATTAAAATATAAAATAATGGCTGACCTGGTTATGATGTTTAATCTTATCGTATTATACAGGCTGACAAAATTTGATCTCATTTCTTACTTTGATATTTTGAAAGATCTACACAATATTAACAGTATTACCAAACTGCACTGAGTAAAATGTTTTAGATTTAAAAAAAAAAAAAAAAAAAACATTCTCAATGATTAAGCCATCATTAGATCATGTTCTTAACCAGTCGCTTAAAGACGGTAGCTAAACACTCTCCATGACGTGCCGGCTAAATATTCACAGGGTGCAGGAGTTTAACAGGTGAAAGTAATGGATTAACATCGAACACAGGAAGAGCTGCTGCATGTTGTGTGAGTGTGCCGTGAGTTTCTCAGCTGTTCAGCTGCCTGAAGTGCAGATCAAAACATTTTAGCTGAGTTATCAAAACAAAGGTGCACTTATCAGGAATGTCAATGAAGAGATATGGGCCTCCAGTTTTAGGAGGAGCGGCCCTTCTCTCCCATCACGCCCTGGGCTCCTCTGTTTCCCCAGATTTACAGCCCGTCGTGTGTGCACAGGTTCGTAAGCTCAGATCTGTGAACTCCCAGAGAGATGTTCTGGTTCCCGGTGCTTTGAAGCAGTCAGTCTGCTAGAGTAAATCCATAAATCCAACACATTTACGTTGGAGGGCTCAAGCCTCTTTACATGGAGGGCTAATTGCTGAACTTTGCCATCACTGAATTAATCACGTCTACCCATTTACAAAAAAAAAAAAAGTGTGGCTGTTTTACGATGTTAAAGCTGCGGTAACTCTGTAAAAATGTCTATGATGGCTACATATTTAATTAATCATATTTCATAATACTTAATCATTCAAAATGATTAATACATTAATCATATTATTATAATACAACTTCTATTAATATATTACCTTATATTTTGCGAACCTCCTAGTTTATTAACATTTGCATGTCTCTAACATTTTTTCAAAAGTGTTTAATGTTTTAGAGCACCCTGACATTGTATGTCTCATAAAATACACAATATGGTTAACATAACATAGATCTGTGCTCATTATGAAGCACTAAAATTCATCTTCACCAGATGAGCTGTTTGTGTGTTGCCAGCGGCGAGAACATGAAGTTTTGTTTTGATGAGGTTATGTTTTGGCCTCAGTATGAACTCGTGGTTCCTCACCTCTGGCTCATCAACACTCGCCTGTATTAGTTTCTTTTTCTTTACTGTCCTGTCACTTATTCAACAAATGATTAAGACGTAGACCAATTCTGCCCAGTTGTGAGAAAACATTTACTTTTCCGTCTTTTAAAGTCATCTTAGGTGCTGTAAATACTGTATTCATGGTTTTATTGTAAATGATTTATCAGACCAGCAAAGATTTATTCTACCCAAAAGCCTCTAATACATGAAAGTTTTAATCCAAATTTAATCTACTTGAATTAAATCACATAATTATGTTGTAATCAAATATAATTCATAAAAATACATTTATGAAGTGAAAATATGCTGTAATTGAATTGTTCAAGAATGATTTGCTGTTGAGTTGTGCAGTGAGAAGCTAGACCTTCTCAAACTCTGCATAAAGTGCATTTAAGACTTTCAGCTTTCACGTCTTGTAGTTCTTATAAATGCAGCCAGTGTGCTGGAAATAAAATGGCATCACTGGTTTAATTAGTGTGGAGGGAAGCAAACACAGGTGTGGATGCCTGACTGCGTCCTGTGGCACCTCTAGAAAAAGACCCAGTCTGTTCCTCCCACCAAACCCACAGGAAAGTGCAGGCCTTGGACAGGCTTTGATGTCCAAGATCTGGACAGTGGCGGCCTAGAAAGAAGCCCTGTTTTGTAGGATGAAAATGTAACGTCCCACATCAAGCAATCTCAGCTTCGAGGGGTTGACGAACTGTTTTCAGTTTTGTGCCGGCATTTACACACTGTTCGCAGGGTCACCAGAAAGCAGTTCTTTCCCAACTTTCTGCAGCCGTGCGAGTAGAAACGAGCACTTTAGGTCATGCGGATATTTTTGAATAAGCTAAATGATGTTTCCTGTTCCAATACGCATTAATAGTCTGGTCCCGTCCCTGAAACCACACACTTCCACCCAGCTGCCTGACTGTATAATCCACCGTACTGTACCCTCCTTGTTCATAATACAATTGCAAAGGGAACACTAAAGGGTATGGGGTCAAAGCATTAAAACTACATTAAGAATCCAAGTGTGACCCAGGAGAGCTTTATATAGCGGTTCAGGATCTGGAAGGTTAAGAAACAGCAGTACGTCCTTCTCCCGGACAATAACTTCACTGTTTTTCGACTGTCGAGCTCTGCTGTGGGTACGGGGCAGATCAGGTGGCCTTAACGCTGCAGCGCTGCAATGTTCCTTCCATCTGTTTTTTCCATCTCAGCACGTTCTTCAGATGCTTCTACCTTTGGCCATTCAGGGAGCAGCTTTGAGTTTTAGGCAGTGGCTTCTTATACAGACTGAGATGTGATCAACTATTTGTGTTTCCTTCCGGATTAATTTACTCTGTTCTTTATGTTCTAATAGAGCTATTTTTTTTAACCTATTAATACATTTATTTTTACTCTATTTTTCCTGCTATCCTGCTTTCCTGCTACCTATATATATATATATATATATATATATATATATATATATATATATATATATATGTGACCCTGGACCACAAAACCAGTCATAAGTCGCACGGGTATATTTGCAGCAATAGCCAAAAATACATTATATGGGTCAAAAATGATTGATTTTTCTTTTATGCCAAAAATCATTAGGATACAAAGTAAAGATCATGTTCTGTGAAGATATTTTGTAAATTTCTTACCGTAAATATATCAAAAATGTATTTTTGTGAGTGGATATGCATTGCTAAGGACTCCATTTGGACAACTTTGAAGGCGATTTTCTCATTATTTAGATATTTTTGCACCCTTAGATTCCATATTTTCAAATAGTTGTATTTATTATTTTAGCTTTCAGATGATGAATAAATCTCAATTTCCAAAAATTGACCCTTATAACTAGTTTTGTGGTCTAGGGTCACACACACACACACACACACACACACACACACACACACACAAAGTATATGTATATATGTAGGTATGTAAATATAAATGCATATTTGTGCATTTTTGTAAATACAAAAAAAAAAAAAAAAAAAAAAAAAAAATCCCCCTCTCTTTCCAAAATATAATAATAATAATAATAATAATAATAATAATAATAATAATAAAAAAAACTACTTTTATCATGTTTATTAAATGTTTATTAGATTGCTAGATGGTTGAAAAGAATTGTGGCAAATGGAAGTAACATGTACAGTACTGTGTGAATTTTAAATAAGTGAACCATTTAAAAAATGTACAAAACATCTAAAAATAATCTAGCAAAACTTGAAAACTTTGTTTCAGCAGGTTTCTGGGGATGTTTGTAAATTTAATGAATCCTTTTCAATAGTTTACTGCAGTTGCTGTCACTGCGGATAAGAAGATATAAATAATATGCAATATTATAAATAAATAAATAAATAAATAACAATAACAAAATAATTAGATGTTATTCCTGATATATAGATGCTATTTACATTTTAAGCATTAGTATGCTACATTGTTGTTACATGTTGCTTGATCATGTGGTGCTGCTTTTGTCAACAAAACCTTTCTGGTGGCTAATAAAAATAGAGATAAGTGGCTATAATTATTTGTGGTTCATTCTGTACACTGAAAATGGAAACTCAAGTCAAGTCTGTTGTGTAGTTAAGTATTCTGTAGAGTGTGTTCTGTTGTATACAGCAAATTTAGAAAATCTAGTGGGTTAAAAATACTGCATACGGTAGAGATCATATGTTAGTATGTTTTCCAAAAATAGCCGCTGACAAAGAAAACTATTCAACCCCATTTAAACATGTGTAATTCAGTAAAGCATAAGAGCGAGAGAGAATGTAGCACTGTTTGAGGTATTTGCACAGCAAAAAAAAAAAAAAAAAAAAAAAAAAAGGGGAAAAGAAAATAATATTATTGCAGATTACAGTTTCTCAGGTTTAGTAATATAGCTTCAAGCCCAGCAATCTTTGCAGTTGTGTGTGGCCCAGACAGGAAATTAAGAAACCTCCGAAGCTTTGTGCATATTTATATGCGTATTATGTGGGAACATCAAGTTTCAACAAAAGCGGAACAGGGTTCAACATGTGTTTGAGTCTTCATGTGAGGCCGGTGTGTGGACAGACAGTTCGGGGGTCCATCAGCCTTCAGACAAGCCACAGTGAAAGAAAAATCCCCCGTGTCACTTAATAACTATTTCATTTATTTACTTTTGTCTCATGATTACTTGTTTAGTAAGCGGATCCTTTACAATACGTGTGGATTGTACTGACGCCAGCAGTAACGATCCGTGTCACTGGATTCATATGTCGGAATCTGGATTTAGTACAGGTAAATGTGCCATGAATTGTTAAGACTCATATTTGTCTTGACAGCAGAATGTTACAGTGGAGATATTGTTGACCAAGACCATATTTTGAACAAGACCACAAGACCACAATATATTTTGTAAATATATGTAGATTTACTTGGAAATAGAAACTTTTTTAGAATTTGAATGATTTAAAAGAAATAAATATTATGATGTGAAATGAAGAAGACGGATCAGGTGGTAAATAATAATTATTATTTACAGTATTTTGAAGCGATTTATTTGAAATGTAATAGAGACACCCTAGCAATATCTGGCCTCTCTCATGTTGGCTTTCACTCACTCACCGTGACTGTCTTGTCTCATTTACACAGATGGTTCTTATAGTGGAGGATTAGAGAGCATATTTCCCCAACAAGAGAGAATAAAACACCCTGCTCTTTCTAAATTGTATTATTTCTTAATCGAAGTCCTCCACAGAGATGTATATTTATGCAGGAGAGGAAAGACTGTGTGCTGCTGCAAAGTGTAAATACGCTGGAGTATTGTAATCTCCCAGAGATTAGAGGGATCATTTATAAAAAAACATCTGAGGTAGGTCTATCATCTCTGTTCAGTGAAGGTTAGAAACCTTGTTCAGGAGGCATTTGCAGAGAAAACATGCTGAAAACGACAACTGTGGTCTTCTCACACTAGAACAAGTAAAGCTAAATATGACTTAGACAACAATTAAATATTTTTGATGACAAAATAAAATTGTCTTTAATAAAATTATATATTTTGTATTATAATATAGTAAAATAGACAACATTTCACTTATGTTTTTTATGTATTTCATATATGGAAAATAAAATCAAATAAAAATAGTTTTCTAATATAAATGTTTAAATTAAAATTAAGAGACATTCAGACTTTATAGTGTCAAAAAGTGTTTACATTTTTGTATTAAAAACAACAAAAACATTATTATTATTAATTATTTTGTTCATGTAAAAAAAAATTAAAATACAGAACCCAAAAGTATTTGCAAATGCATTTACTTAAAAGCCAATTTAATGTCCTTTGCATCCTCTATAACTGCATGAAATGGCAAACATTGAATATCGTGTTAGCTGCAAGCACCTTTATTTTGGGAATAATGTCTCATTTACGGAGAGGCAGCGGTCATTCTGTCCTCTGGCTCATAGGTGAGCGCTCTATTCCACAAGTCAGTGGAGATCATGGGAAAGCATGTAAACCTATTAATCACTGTTAATGGTCCAGAACCGTGCGCTGGAGCTGCCCTCTGCCTCACACACACACACACACACATACACACGCATAAATACACACAGATGTGGTAACAAACATGCGGAATGCACTGTTCACTAAAATATTGCATTCATTTCTTTCTTTCTCTTGTTTGTTTGTTTGTTTGAGGAAAGCAACATGAATTAAATCTTTTTTATTGATCTGCTGTCCTTGTTGTCCAAAGTCAATGATCATTATTCATCTTAGATTCAACAGATATTTACAAAAAGAACATTTGAATTAAATCAGCAAAATAAAACAACACAAAGCTGTTTTACTATTAAGATTCGCACAGACAAGCAGAAAGTATGAAAAAAATCACATATACATCATCATAAAGACTGCAAAATAAAAAGCAAGGAAACACAAAATTAATAGCTTGCTGTTTTGTAGACTGAATTAACATTTCGAGGGAAAAGAAAGTCTTTATGACATGCTTATTTGCATATGTTGATTTTATAATAATACATTTTATTAAGATAGTCAATACACGCATACCGCTTTCAGGTCTTGTGGGAAAAGTGTGGAGTGTTTGTGTGTGTGCATGTGTGCTTGTGTGTTCTTGGTGGGTGTCTTAATGGCCACACAGTGGCCCCACATCTAGGTTAACTGTCTATCCTGAAGGATAATAATGTGGTGCCGAAAAAAGAGGCAGCTAAATTGTTGCATTGGTGAAGTTCTCACAGTCGCCCCATCTAGTAGAGGGTGAGGAGGTGAACCGTGCTCGCTTAAAGAGATCCTCCTACATGCTGATGGCAGATCACTGACAGAAGAGAGAGAGAAAGAGAGAGAGCTATTGAAATGACAAATAAAGTATCCCAGTCATAGCAACATGATTCACCAGCACCACATAAATATGTACATTTATATGAAGAGTGTTTTCTCTTAGTGAAGTTAACATATAAAGGGTTAATGGACTCGAAAACAAAAATCATCTACTCATGAAGACATAAAGGAGATATCCAGCAGAATGCCCAGGCTGCTCTTTTCCAGCCAAAGTTTGATTTACAAGTTTAATTTTATCAAAATCTGATGTGACAACAGCCAGGTAAAGCAACTGAATGCATACTAAAGTCATTATAAAGTGTTTGAAAGCATAATAAAGTCAGATTTTGGGAAAAATCCAGATACAATTGTCTGTTTTATTGTATTAATCATTTGTGTTGTTGCTTTAGTGGTGTTTACATTCTTTGCCACTTGTTATACTGAACAAAATAGTAAATTGTAGCATCTGTTTTTAATCAGGTTTCCTGAACAATGTCCTCATTTGCCAATTTTCAGACAAATAGGTTGTCATGCAAACTCATGTCATTAGTTGAATCAGAATCTAACATGTCAGACCGCTCAAACAAACAGATCATTCTTAAGTGTCACTGCATTAAGGTGAGATCACATTTAACTTTGTACCTCTGCGGACGCATTGCAGTCAAGTCAATAGGAATCCACGCAATTGTGAATTTCATGTGAGGTACATGCGACATGAAATTTCATCATGCAGGTTACATATTGAATTTAAGTTTGTTGAACTTTTAACACGCAAACTCGCTGGGGTTGACCAATATAAAGCTGCTTGGTTTGGAAGTGACCACTGAGTAGGCAGTGCTTTATGCATCGCTACACTATTGACAACAGACCTATTTTACCCTGCAAAATTTCACAGAAGTTTCGCTAATGTGACTGTGCCTTTACACATTTGGAGGAAACCTACACTGTAAACCCTAACGCTCAAAATAATTAATTGGTTTGATCAGGACAAACTCAAATTAAACAAATGAGTTCAATCAAATTAACTTTTGTGAGTATTTAGAACTTTCTTTTTCTTTTGAGTTCATGAAATTAACACATTTTAAGTAATCTGAATTGTTCATTGTTTTGAGTTTTATGAACTTGTTTCATTTAATTTAGACAAAATTACCTAATTTACCTGAAACTTGGCTGGGATTTCTATTTCCCAGAATGCTTTGCCACGACACTTGATAGGGAGAATAAATGCTAAAATTAAGTGTTATATAATGTTTTGTGTGTGTGTGTGTGTGTGCAAGATTAATTAAGTAGGGGATTTAGTAGTGGTTAAAGCTTTGCTATCCCAATTTAAGATTAAGATTACATGATAATTTTAAGTTTAATGTATGAATTAACTTAAACATTTCAAGTTAAGAGCAGTTAAAATGTATGAGTACAAAATTGAAATTTGCCAGTTCTGCTTACTTAAACTTTGAATTTCTTAACTTAAAAAAAAAATGATGTAACTGATTACCACAATTATTATTATTATTATTATTATTATTTATTTATTTATTTATTTATTTGAGTTTTGCCAACTTATTCAGGTTTATAGTATATCTACAAATGTCTTATAATTGTCTCTGCACATTAAGCTGGGATTGGACAATGTATTTTAACACATTACCTAGAAGAATGTTATGAAAAGTCGCCATATACAAAACGATTATCAGAGACAAATATTCTTTAAAGACTGCAGAATAAATGTGAACATGACAGTCTCTCATATTATATGAAAACTCGCCTCATCGTGCAGTAGCTCCTCTACTGTTACCATCAGTGAGCCACGACAGACAGCTGTTATTGTTTCATATGTCCCATCAGGTTGTCTCATATTCACACAATGACATGCCTGACTACTGTGAACATGGCTACCACCACAGCTGTAGCACTACTGCCACATGTCTGTCCTCTCAGACACTAGCCTGTATTTTTGGCAGGCCTTTATTTGTGACCCCGGGTATTCTTCAGCCTTGCCCTTTGGCAGGTGAGAAAGAAAGCTGCGGGAACTCGGTAGCCAGCGTAAAAAGGTCACAAGAGAGTTGCTACATGAGACAAAGAGAGTGGCTATATGAGACTCAACTACAGCACATGGCCCTGTTGAAGAGTTGAAGAATGAGATTATGAGGCAGTAAATCAGATCGGATAATCTCCACCCTGACACCACACGGATTCTGGATGGTGCAACTGCAAGAGTGGCGTCATGCCACCGATGCGATTTCCTCGTAGTGCATGCCACGACACGGGATGTGGTGTTTGGGTTGTGAGCGGAAGAATGTGAGGGCGGATACCTGTGTCTTACTCAAACAAATGTGTAATAAAGATACGCACCCCACCTGTCCAGAGGAGGGATGGCACTGTCCGAGACAGCATGTTTTTCTTACTCTAAGCGAATGTCAATCTGTTGGACCAATTAAAAGAAATATATCATACAGTGTGTGTTTATGAAATGTATATGATGTGAAACATGAGATTTATTTATTTATTTAAATATTAAAATATGAGTGGCAGTGTTGTTATTATATATGCAATATTATTATATTGCACACAAGGTGAAAATGGTTAGAAATGTAAGAGTACATCATTTTCAAACAAGCCACGTGATTTAGGATTTATGAAAATTATTGTATTATGTTGTTTGACCTCTACATTGTAATAACAATGTAATATGATTGTAATAACATTGTTATTATTAGAATATTTCAGTTGTAGATTGTTTTTTCTTTTTTGTTTGCATTATAAAATGTGATTACTATCATCATTTATATAGTTTGGCAGTTGGTGCTTACAAAAAACTGATTAAATTGGTTATCTATATAGCAGAGAACATTTTAATTTGCAAATTAAGATCTTTATTTGCTTTGCCTTGCTCAATTTAAATTTCATTCCAGCCACGATAACACGCTCTCTGGCATTTTGTTATTGCTCCTTGTATTCAAGTGTCCCCATGGGATGGAGCTAACCTAATAGAAATCAGAATGAAAGAGTTAACCTCGCTGCCCTGCCCTGGTCAGCCCATCCCCTCCATTTGCCCGCCCACCCTCCTTTTTATCTTCGTAGGGAGGGAGGGACGAGGAAGAGGAGGACAGGAATCCCGTCTTGTGTTTCTAATATCTTTATGAAGAAATCCCTCCGGGCCAGGAACATCTTGGGTGTTCTGAGAAAACGCTCTACGAGAGACCTGCCTCGGGAATATCTGACAGTTTCCCGGCAAAGAGAGAGAGAGAGAGAGAGAGAGAGAAAGAGAAAGAGAGAACGAGGCTAAAGGAGACCCTTTCTTTCGCTTGATGTGTCTGTTACTCTCTCCTCCCTGTGGGCGGAGGTAATGAGCTGAAGTGGGCTTGGTGTCTGGTAATGTAATATACACAGCGCCCATGTCAGGTCTGGATCCAATAATGTGTCATTTAGCTTGTCTGGAACAGATTGGCCTGCCGTGATGGGGTTGAACTCTTGCCCGGCTGAGAAGTTCTCTACACCCCAAATCCCTATTGGCACCCCACCCTGTCACCCTTACCCTAACCTCGGCGCGTAACCCCGACCCTCCAGCCTGACAGAGGTGAACGTCGCCCGTTTAGCCACAAGCGTAAAGTTCCCACCGCACGTTGTTTTCGGTAAGCCCCCTTCGAGGTCTGGTTTGCATTTGCGGAGCATTCAAAGACACCCGCTACCAACAGGTGCACACGTGTTTATGGTGAAAGTGGGCTGTGTGGATATTAGCAATAATAAACAGTCCGGTGTCAGTCTAGCACGCTAGCTTTGTTTTTAAATGGATTGGAGAGATAAAGGTTTTTTGGACTAATTGCAAATTGATGCTCATGAAACAAGGTTTAAAACGAACCGTTCGTACACATGGTTTTGACTGCTTTATTGCCGAATGCATTTGAGTCATATGTGATCATTTTGAATTGAAGAGCTGTTCGAAGTTACAAGCATGTCAATCCTAATTTCCGCATTGCAGTTGTAACACATGCATTGTATTAAAGACAAGAGTGATACTCTCCACATGTGTGACTGCTACAAATTTCATTTTTACATGTACGACATTTTTTATGTTGTCAAATAACCCATGCCTCACAATAAAAAAGAAACTGAACACTTGCAGTCGGCCTTGGCGTACTGATTTTGACTGATCAAATGTTAGCTGCAATGGCCAAGTTGATCAAATACTTAAAGTAAATCCCTATTTCTATATATAATATTTCATCCAAAAAATCGAATACTGCGTCATTATTTACTCACATTCATGTTGTTCCAAACCTGTATATTTTTTTTTACTGTGGAATACAGAAGAAAATGTTTAACAGAATGTACAAGCTTCTGAGGGTGAGCAGAGACTGAAAAAAAAAAAAAAAAAAAAAAAAAAAAAATTGTGGCATTAAAGTATACAATACATTAAGATAAAATCTTGCCTTATGCTGTAGCTCTCAAAATTCATTCAAGCATTTGCATATTCAAACATCATAACTTTAGATCTATTAGGGTTGACGTCAGCTATGCCATATGTCACTGAACATGTCGTTGCAATATACCACACAAAGTCCTTTATCTAACACTTGCCTCAACACACCTGCCTGGAAGTTTCTAGTGATCCTGAAGACCTTGATTAGCTGGTTAAGGTGTGTTTGAATGGGACTGGATTTGAACTTCTGCAGAAAAGTGGCCCTCCAGGAGAAGGACTGGACACCCTTGTGATAATGTAATCAGTGATCTTCTATTAACAAACAATAGCAATTGAGTCACTGCATTATTAGTTTAGGCAACAATGTTATTGTCATCATTCAGTCTTCAATTGTTTTTGAGACATAGATAAAGAGACACCAGCCATGAAATGGAGAAAGATGGCACACTTCTTTTGTGTGGTCTCACCCATATAGGTTTGCTTGGGACAGGGGGCGTCTGATTTAAGGGGCTTAATAAATGTGATGTAGTGTTCAGAGCAATTGCTCAGACAGGAATGTTTTCTCTTCTTTTTCAGCAGTTTCTGCAGTCGCACATGCTTCAGGACATGTACTAAGACACAGGAGGAGTTTGACTGGTGTGTTGCTGTCACTTCATCAGGGATTTTTTTTTTTATTTATTTTTTTTTATTTATTTTTTTTTAAATAGAGATTGCATTCATATTATGTGACATTTTCTCATATCTATCCCTAAAAGGTACTACTATGAACCATTTAGGGGTAGATAAATTACAAATTTGTCCATTTAGGGTACTGCCCCGGTGATGAGCTGTTTTAGACTTAAATGTACAATTTTTACACATTGTTTTCTGACTGTATTTTAGAGAACCTTTACTTTACCTTTATACTTTATGTTGATGGTCACTTTAGACATTCTGCTAACTATAAGGAAATTTGCCACTACATATGAACTAACTCTGATTAGAGTATTAGTAGACTGTAATAGACTGTTGGTAGACTGCTAGGTTAGGGTTAGGTGTTAGGGTCCGGATTAGTAGAATAAGTTGAAATGATGTTGCAGAGTTACTTATAGTCATTAGAATGTCTGTTGGGGGAGCATCAAAAAGTGTAAAAATAAAGCATATATTAATTAAGCAGACAGTCTACTAATAATCTAATTTGAGTTAGTTGACATGTACATGTAGTTGAAAAGTTATTTATAGTTAGTAGAATGTCTAAAGTGGACCATAGAAGTGTTAAGCCACAGTCACACTAGACTTTGAGCATGCAAAATCTCTTTGGACACAGCAACGGTCGTGATATGACATCATGCTCTGCAGCCCCTTTTTTTAAAAATAACAAATAATAATACATTTCCTGCAGTGCTGCCGTTTTAAATTTCTGTTATTGTATTTCAGCAACGAGATCACACCGTGACCTATCGATCTTCTATTGGTTACATGGCTGTAAGAATCAGATATGAGTTTTTTTGTTTGTTTTGCTGAAGCTAAAGTGAAGATCCTTCATTTTTAAGTGTTCTCAAGCGGCAGAATGAAACAATTTTGTTAATGCTATTTCAGTTATCCAGACATTGGCGACCTCATTCTTATATTCAAGTGTATTGTGCATATAAATCACAGGTCAGGTAGTATTGCTCAAAATATTGTGTCCAGCTGCAGGTGTTGTTTGCCTGCTGGACTCTATACTGCCAGACAATGGCGTTTTTGTGCACATGTGCAGCTCAACCAGACCCAAGTGCAAACAGGGAAGAGAGGGCTATTTTTTGTTCTCTAATCACAGGCAATTTGCTTAGTGCGGTGGAGGCCCTCCGCCGAACATCGTGAGTGAACCCGAAATGAGTAGGATTTATGATGTGCCTGCCAGCTTTCCTTCCCTGGTACCAATCTCCCTACAAACACACACACACACACATTCTCAGAGCAGCCCTAACATGGCTGACCCACAGCTGGCTCTTATTATGGCTCCATACAGTAGCCATTCTTTTTCACGTCCCTCGCTTTCCCTCCACCCGCCACTCTCTGGCGCTTATTAGAAATGTAACATACTGGTTGGGGAGTTTGTTACAGATTTATGTGGCACAGGTGCTCCCTTTAAAACTGTACAGGGCTAGCATTAGCCTGCAGAGCTATAAACATGGCCTCTACCACACTCAAGTCATAAAAGTTCAGACCCTGGTCGAAAAAAAAAGCACACCATTAGGTAATGTGATTGGAAATTAAGGGCCAGTGTTGACATTCCTAGACATGATTGTGACAAACAGCTCTTAAAAATATTAGCATTAAAATTACCCATGTATTGTGTGCTTCCAAAATTTGGATTTTTAGATATAAGTGACTGGGATTGTAGCAAAAACCTACAAAGCAATAAAATAATGGGAAATGCGTCTCAAATGTCTGCCTTTTCAGTGTCCTATACTTGCTCCCAGAATATAAATGGTATGGCAGGCTATTTTTACTCTATATTTATTGCAGCGCTCAGGGATTAGCCAATACAGGAAATGGGGCACATTAGAGATTTGAATAAATAAAATGCAATATTTATAGTGCTCTTGACGTTGATAAGGGTGATATCATGCATCAGGGTGTTATTAAAATGACATCAGGTCTTGGCATAACCCAATACAGTACCAAGGGAGCATTTTGACTAGTCAAGATCATGATAAAGAAAATGCAGTCAATCTTTCAGGATTTAGGCGAAGGAAGTCACTGGCAAGCTGCGTCCCAATTCAGAGGCTGCATCCTTCGAAGGACGCAGACATCAAAGGTCATGCCTTTGAAGGCCAAGAAGGTCGGAACGAACTTTGTTAGATGGGACGGTCTTTTTATATATAAAGTTATATTAAACTGTCTGAAAACAAAACAAGGTTCACAAACAATCTAAATATGTTCACCATGGTCTGTTTCTGCATATAATAAAGAGTATAAACTATATATAATCACATCTAAGTAAGATATATGTAAGCAATAGGGTACTCGAGGCTAGTGCTGTATCATGAATAAATCACGGCTGAAGGGGTTGCAGGCACTCCGCTTTGCGTCGTGCCTAACAATGCCCTTCAGCCGTGACTTTTTCACGATACAGCACTAGCCTCGAGTACCTTATTGCTTTTATAAAATGGTTACCACACAATACAAATATTAAAGCCAAAATTATGTATCAATGCAACTTTCATGAAGTAAACTTTCCCTAAAAGCCTTCCTTCCACCAGAAAAAATAGTCCCTGACTGTGAACAGCAACAGAAGTTATATTATTACACCATTAGATGGCGGCAAAGACTGTCTTTATGAGTGTGTCAGTCAGTAGCGAAGACTTCTACATTGAAAAGACTGAATTGTTGTGAACACGGAACAAGACGCAACTGACAAATGCTTTGACTAGTGCTGTCAGTCATGGGAAAACCCCTTAACTGTTAAAAGGACAAGATAATACATCGGACATTTAAGCAGATTTTTAATATGGACATAGGACTGACCTGAAGGAAAATGCCAAATCTGAATGCAGGTAATAAACTCGCTCACTCGAGCTCTTTATCACAATACTCTTCTACATAAGAGCTTCAAAGAACAACATCAGTTGAAAACATACAGTTTACGTTGCTAAGAGTGGTTGCTAAGGATGTTATGTAGTGATACACAGAACCGTTGGGTGAAGTGGCCATAGCCGTGTTTTATTGTGAATAAAACACAGCTATTGACCAATCAGAATCAAGGACAGGAACTGTTTTATAAGTTATCATTTGAACCTATTTAAAGATTTAAATCGATTAGATATTTGAGTAAGTTCAAACCCATTACTTACGTTTAAAAGTGTAATTCAGCAATTTCTCTCAAAAAAAATTCTGTTGTCACTGGTGTGCAGTGAATTCTGGGGTAGGCAAGACTGCAAAGGATCCATCTGTTGTATCCTTCATTTGCACAGGAACCGAAGGACGCATTTGGAGGAGCCATTAAATTGGGACAGCCTCCGTCACACCGCAGTAACACAATCGGCCTTCAAATGCAGTCTTCGAAGTATGCAGCCTTTGAATTGGGACGCAGGTACAGTATAGTCAGAGCACAATGAGGCTGCATGAATGGGAGGAGGAAAATCATGTCATTGGAATAGTGCCACTAGCGGTATGGAGTGGTTACGCACAGTTCACATTTGGTTTTATTGCATGTCTTCTTGAAGTGAGCTTTTGTGTTTTATCTTTTTTATCCTGTATTACATAGCACCACTCTTGCATTTATTAATTTACATGTTATATTTATTTCCATGAGTACACGAAAAATGCAAAGGAAAAACCTTTCAGTTTTTAGTACATCATTGTCGTGTAAATGTGTAAACTACTCCTAGTTTGTAAAGTAAAGACCAATAGTTTACTACCAGTATTTACAAAACTGTGTATATATCTTGTAAATTGCTTGAAGGTAGTGTCAGTCTCAATCATATGCGAAAGAAAAAAAAAAAAAAAAAAAAAAAAAAATCAATTAATTCAATTAATTAATCGTTATTTAAAATCTTTTGTAACATTATAATAGTCTTTACTGTCACTTTTGATCAACTTAATGCAACCTTGCTGAATAAAAGTATGAATTTAAATAAAAGTAAACAAACAAAAAACTTACTGCCTCTAAACTTTTAAAAATAATAGTGTATTCTAAGTTTTATTTTATTTTATTTTATTGGTGCAGTTTATATACGCACTTCTCCCAATATTTTAACATAATATTCATTTGCATTATGCATTAAGCATTTCATTGTCCTCTTCTCCTGTTCTATGAAGAATGATGGGGTTAAGGTTAAGGTTAGGTGAGGATTAGGGCTGAGGTTAGAGGTTAAAAATTGATTTAAGGTTTAGCTGGAGCTCAACACACATTTTGGGCCATGCTGCTGCTATCAGCAAACACAGTCACAAAATAAAAATCCTATAACTTTATATTAGGTGTCTCTAACTTTCAAGTACTTAAAAAAAAAAAAAAAAAAAACATTACAATACAATGTACTCTGTATTCTGTGCATATTTTGATCTGCAGAACCCTCATGAGATTCATATTTGCTGCTATTGTCATTCAGTCCTGCTCTGACCTCTAACCAAAGTTCATATAATGCTGAGCGATTAGAGTACGACTTAATTCAATGGATAGATAAGGATTTGCGTTTTGCCCTGCTCATTGTCAAGTGTTTGGATAAAGGTGTCTGATTAATTTGTTGTTAATTTATATTTGGTGTCTGTTGTGGAGTGCAATATTAATGTTGAGTGAAAGTGAGGCATCTTTTTGTAAAAGTAAGCATAGTCAATGGATCATCAAAACTATTGGCATCTGCTTCTCATTATCCTAGTTCATGAATCAGCATTTTTGTCCTTTTACTAACCCAAAGACTGTGAACAAGCTATACAAAGGAATACTAAGGGACGGGCTGCATTAAAGAATTTAGCCAATATTTCTCTTTTTATAATTCATTAAAACTTCCTGCTAAGAATCTCTATTTTTACAAAATGTATTGGTAATGTGATTGGATCTTATACATATATATATATATATATATATATATATATATATATATATATATATATATATACTGTACAGTTATATAACTGTAATGAAACTTTTCCTGTATCTTGATCCATATTAGTTGCCATTGTAGTAATTCTGTAATAGTTTTACAGACATTAGTTACAATTTCATAAACCATTGTGTGGCTTTTCACAGAGAAAATCTCTCTCTCTCTCTCTCTCCTTAAATGTTGAGTTGGGCATCAAATTCCAGGGGCCTCCTCCTTGTTGTTTTTGTGCGGGGTCAAACACCGTCCCTCCCTTGTACTGAGGGTCACACTGTGTCCTCTCTTTGTCTCTGTCTGTCTCTCTTTGGTTACCGACATGCAGGTTGACACTGAACGCCTGACCGTCACAAACACACACGCTTGAGCTCACACTGAGTGATTGATGTTCAGCATGGCCTTTCCTTGTCTTCCCTGCACATCTCCAGTCAGAGGGCTGGCATAGCATTTCATGAGTTCAGCTGCATGGCGCCCTCAGCGAACACTATATTCCTCTTCCTCTCATTTTACTGACATCTACCTAATTCCCTTTATCCAGCAAAGTTAATTGAGGTCATGGCAACTTACTACACTTACACTCATGACACTGAACTAAGTGCTAAAAGCCATTAGTCCATACTGGGTTATATGATGTCATGAGATCCATCAAGCTGTTTTTTTTTTTTTTCTGTATTTCTGGCAACTGACTGGCATAACCCTTGGAACCACCTGGCAGCATCCAAAAAATAATTTAAAAAAATCAAAGCAGTCTCCTACCAATACCCTACCAACTACCTAGCAACCAGCCAGAATACTATTGAGTTAATTAGTGCCCTCCCTTTTTTTTTAGCGGCGGAAATATTTTTTCTATTAATTATTAAGTCTTTTTAAAAAGCGTTTTAAGCCTTGAACCAAGCCAATTACCCACTAGGTGAATCAGAACATTACAAACTTTGATTGGAAGTAAAAAAGTATTTGAAAATCAGACAAAAATACAAAGGTACAAGACTGTTTACTTCACGGCTTTAGTGAGGGAAAGAACTACAATCCTATGCAGTGCTTCATGGGAGTGGGCGGAGCCAAAGAGCTCATTTGGCGCGTTTTGCTTGTTTCGACTCTCTGGTGGAATTTTCTGTACAGCATCATGTGTAATGTAGTTTTTCACCACAAATTCCGCTGTTAAACGATCATTTTAAAACTAAGTTGAAATAATTCAGGCTGATGCTTCAACAGAAGCAAATGCTATCAATTAACAACCTCTTAGCTTACAGCTTAGGCACTATTCAATGCCATTACAAAGCTGGGAAGAGCCAGGATATAAAACTTTAGGGCCTGGTTTATAGGGCTGCCCTCGACTAAAGATTTTTCTGGTCGACTAGTAGTCATTCATTTTAAGTGATTAGTTGACTAATCACACATTTATTAATAAACCATATAAATCATAATGAAGAACCTTTAATGCCTACATAGCCTAATCAGCGCTCAAGCGCACACACAAAGCTTGCCACAGCACACCGGCAGAAGTGATGATTATGAATGGGTCAGGGAAAAACAGCAAGGAGATTGCTTTAATATTTTAATAATTAATTGATAAACTAGTGTTTTCTGTATTTTCGGCTGCAGTGCTGAAGTTGATTATGCTGACTCATCATCTCCGCAGTAGTGGACACGCCTATGCACATTTCATACAGATTACATAACCTGAGAATATTTCCATTTGAATTGGTTAATTTAAAAGTAGACATTTCACTTTCAGGACGTATTTTTCATGTCTGTGAGGCAAGTTGACATGGAGTTTCGGTTCTTTTCTTTTCTTTTTCTTTTTTGGCACACTCAAGTTCACAGAGAGAGACGGCAGAAAGCACACCCTGTTTGCTTTTATTATTTTACAAAAGCACAACGTTTTGTTGTTATTGTGAGTGCATACAAATAAAAGTAGACTCTTCACAGATTTAAAAGATGTATTACTCTTATCTGTATGACTAAAACTGATGGAGTATTTTAAATCTGAGTGACTTCGGCACTTCCTGTGGATTTTTTTTTATTTTTTATTATTATTTATTTATTTTATTTTTTTCTGCGACTAAGTGACTAATAAAATTTTAAACTAAGCCTCTTCTCATTGACTAACAGTTAGTCGACTATTAGGGGGCAGTCCTACTGGTTTCACAGACAGGGCTTAGATTAAGCCAGGATTAGGCCTTAGTTAAATTAGGCCATTTAAGTAACTTTTTTAAAATGTGCCTTAGAAAAAAACATTACTGGTGTGCATCTTGAGAGAAAACAGTGGCACTGACAAATTTTAAGATATGTCAGTGCAAGCTACTTTCAGTTAAAACAGCTCAAACATGCATTTTAGTCTGGAACTACGCTTAAGCCTTGTCTGTGAAACTATAATCACTGGCTTTCGGTAACGGCCGTACGCACATTCACGGGAGAGTTGAGTTCTGGCGGAAGGGCAGACCTCTGACCCGATGTAGGACGTATGATGTAGGCATAGTGTAAGCTTAGGTGAGAGGAATAGAGGAAAACAAAATGGCGGTCAGCCAATTAGAGGATTTCGATATAAGAGAAGATGAGTTATGTCCTACGTCGGGTCAGACGTCACCCTTCGGCCGGAACTCGACTCTCTCATGGCGGAAACCAGTGATTATAGTTCATAGTTTTAAATATGGATATTTTTCTTACAAAAATGCATCACCTCACTTCAGAAGGCATTTATTAACCTACTGGAGTCGTATGGATTACTTTTATGATTACTTTTCTGACACTATTCAATGCCATTACAAAGCAGGGAAGAGCCAATATATTATTTAATATAACTCTGATTGCTTTCAGCTAAAAGAATAAAGTCATATACACCTAGGATGGCTTGAGGGTGAGTAAATTATGGGATAATTTTCATTTTTGGGTGAACTATTTCTTTAATGGCATTGCATTGTTTTCTGTGTCATACTATTATCATCCTGAACTGGACTCATTCTGGTCTTCTGTTACTCTTCTCTGAGTCTCAGGCTGGCCAGAGTCATGTTACCCTCTTTCTGTTGTCCCTGTACAGTAGGTCAGCTGTCTCACCTGACTGTGGCCTTGATCTAGATCACAAGCACCAGTGAGGAATATTTCATTCTGGTGCCACTGCTGAGGAATGCTGGGACAGCATGTTAATCCTTCCTGTGGGTGAAACACCTGTTGGGCTCATCTGAGACCCCAAGGGGGACAGTGGCATGAATGCTGTGATCTGATTCCTTAAAGGGATAGTTCTGTCATAATTTACTTACCCTCATGTTGTTCCAAACCCATTAGACTTTGGTTAATCTTCGAAACACAAATTAAACTATAGAGCATATCACAAATGGTAAACTCAGAAGCTCATGTGGGTGTCACACATAGACTGTAAAAAAAGATGGAAGACGTGACGCAGCTTCCTTCCATTGTAATGAACTGAATGTAAAACGTACGACGATGGGCGTTGACATGTTACGCAAAAACGTCAGTTTGGAGCCTGGACATGCGCAGAAGGAATCATCAGTGGAGCCCGGAGGCGGAGTCACGGTATCAAACTTCCGCCCACTTTCGCATTGATGTATTTTAAATAGGCTATATAAATTATACACAATTTAAAAATCTACCTATAGAATAATAGGCTATTCTGTTTCTAGAGCAATAATATTTTTGAAACAGCAAATTCAGTTGATAAACTCAATATAATATGCCACTAGAAACAACTCTAAAATGTCATGAACGGTCCTGCCATTTTAAATAAAGTTGAACTAACGTTACAGGAGATTGATTGCTGTAGACAGTGCTCTACAATAAATTAGAGTAGGCTATTATTAGTTTTGTCCTGCTAATTATTATTTTATACCCATAAAAATAATTAATAACTGCCAGATAACAATCACCTGCTTTTTCCCGACATGGCTAACGTTAGACGTGTTATCTTAACTAATAACATTTATTAATTCGCTTATAAAGCCCACATTTACCGTTACCGAAAAAAGTTCAGTGATCCGTCAGATCCTGTAGGTCGGTTACATACACAGGAGATAACTGAACAAGAAACAGGTGCACAAAGCAGAAACCATGACAACAAACTAAGGCATAATCAGTAACCTAGGAAACAGAAAAGAACTGGAAAATAAAGGAAGCAGGAACAGAACACAGGGAAACAATGAAATACAAACTAAAACAGAACATGATCCTTACTACTGTATGTGGGTCAATCAGTGTTTGTGTGCAAATAAAAGCCTTAATTAAATCTGTTCATCATATAAAGAAATAGTATAAGACTTGGATTAAACCGCTTGATTCATATGAATTTGTTTTTAAGTCCCTTTATGACCTTATTGAATTTTCTTCATTTCGGTTACCTGCACTGTAAACCCTAATGCTCAAAATAATTAATTAATTCCGCTACTAAAAATATTTGTTGAGATTACATGATAATTTTAAGTTAAATGTATGAATTAGCTTACTCAAATATTTCAAGTTAGGAGCAATTAAAATGTATGAGAATAAAAATAAAAATCTGCAAGTTCTGCTTACTTAAACTTTACATTTCTTAACTTAAAAAAAAATGATGTAACTGATTACCTCAAATGTTTTGAGTTTTGTCAACTTATTCAGGTTTACAGGGTGTACTTTTATTGGAAGGACAGAAACCTCTCAGGTTTCATAAAAAAAAAAATATATATATATATATACATATTTTCATTTGTGTTTTGAAGATTAAACAACATCCTATGGGTTTGGAATGACATAAGGGTAAGTAAATAATGACAATTTTCATTTGTGAAATGAATTATCTCTTTAAGTCCATTTCTAAGTTGACGTCATGCATGATATAAAGAAATAGTATAAGACTGTAACACATGTGTTACAGCAGTTGGTGACTATAAATAACATTTTTAATGTTTATTAAAAAATTATTATTAACATTATTATGTCTCTCAGCAATATTTGAATATTTGGTTGCTTATCTCTCTCTCTCTCTCTCTCTCTCTCTCTCACACACACACACACACACACACACACACTCACACGCACTCACACACGTTTATATATATACATATGAATTTCTGAAGGATCAGGGGAGAGCATATGAAGACATGCAACAGTATATAACAGTATAATAATAATAAATCGTTGTAGAGAGTAGAATAATAAAATAGATGGGAGAGAAGCCGTTTCAATTTGGTTTCCTAAAATTTCACACATTCATCCACATTCATCTACATGGCAAGCTAACGGGAAGGAGGCTCCGAACCCCCACTTTCTACGGCAATTCAAGGTTGTTTAAACTAAACCAACTGTTCCTACGACATCACAAATCCCCCTCCAGCACAGGCCAGAGCCGCGAGGCCTGTCAGAGGAACGCCGCTTTGCATGTAGCCTTGATTATTATCTGCTCCAAAAATTACTTACAGCTGCCCTCTTCATGGCTGACGGTCAAATTGTTTATATATCGAATCTGTTGGAATGTGGACAATTACCGTTTTTATTTTCTCACACCGCCCTCCCCCAAATCCTCCCCACATTACAGTTTACATGAACCTTCTTCTTTAAAATCTTTGTTTAAAAGGTTTTTACAGGCCTCAGGGGTTTGCTGCTGGATATGAGGAATTCGCTTCGGTGGTCATGTTCTCGCCATGTTCTGGTAGCACGCATCTTTAACTGGGAGAAAGGGTAGTGCCTTGCCCCCCTAGATACCCCTCCAAAGACAAGCAAGTGATTATAGATATAATGTTTGTCTGAGATTTCATTTGTGTAGCGATACCATCGTGGCTAATAGAGCTTTAACAAGGCTTCACACCGGCACATAAAGAGAGGGTTCTACCACCCACCATTAAGGTCTGCTGAAGGTTAAACCAAGCCAGATTTGTAAGTGGCCCTGTCTCACGGCTGAAACTCACAGGGGTCGCTATCAGGGCAAACCGTGGAGAGTGGAGCCAGAAAACTCGGTTTCGGCTAAATGTGTTATCAACCCAGTCGTGCATGATTTGATTTGTTGCATGGGAGCCAGAAGGGGCTTGAATCACTGAAACTTTACTGCTCCCATGTATGTTGCTGAAATCTGAAGAAAAATCATGACAAAGTGCATGAAAGTTGACCTCAACTGAGCGGTGACATGCTCGCTGCAAACGTGCACTTGATGCTGTCAAACATACTGTATTTGAGAGTGCATGTGTGTGTGGTTTGGTGTTTTGCTGTCAGCAGTCGAAAACAATTCTGTGACCGAGTTTGTATGTGCTCTTGGCATTTAACCCATGATTATTACAAATGAGATACTCACCTAATAGCATCTAATAGCTTCCAAATGGACTCCAGATATGAGATAATTCTGAAACATCAGCCCTTTTCAAATGAGGATATTTTACCTGTCTTTATTTTCTGATAGATAAAGTAAAAACTGACCTGCTTTTCTGTAGACCAATTAAATTAAAATATTAAATATATTAATATGAAACTGAATACTTTAACCAATAAAGACTCTGGCAAGCAGATTTTATATACTAACCAAAATCAACTACGGTATAACCATAAGGGGATATTGATGATGTCTCTTCTACCTTTGTTAATATTTAATATATATGTCACGTACTGGCTTGACTTGATTATCCAGGTTCAAGAGGCTTGACACAGATGAACGGTGAAATCACATTTAATAAACCCAAGAAACAATAACAACAATATATATACGTGCATACCATGAATCTTGAGTGCACTTTGACTGACTTTTTTGATGGCCTCCAGTATTTTCAATCCATCTTCCATAATTCGAAGATTTGTCTCAAGGCTATTTATAGTAGGACATGCAGACGTATGTTTTGATACCCGGGGGTCATATTTTGTATCCCATAATGTTGTAAAATCAGTGCTACAAGATGGATGGTAAGAGAGCACCGTTGTTTCCTAAATTGAGAGGTCACTGAAAAATGACACAGTTTAATCGTAAAATTGTCTGTGCACTCTGTTACGCAATGACTTCACATAAAACTGTCTATAATAAGCAAAGAAGCCATTTTGGGTGGTGAAATACAGGAATTGCAATGTGACTCACTGTGACCTTTTTTGGGAGTGGAGAGGAGAAACTGGCAGGAGGTGACATCAAAGAGGAATGAGTACTGCTGAAATCCAAATGTCCACTGAATGCCCCATAAAGAGCACCCCAGCCTTCACTCTTGACAAAGAGCAACAAGGGAGATTCCAAAGTCAACAATGTTTTCTCCCCCCCAAAACCGCTCCTGTGTTTTACTCTTTTGGCCATGCCCTCAAAGGCGGTGGGGTGGTCTTGTTAAAAAGACCTCCAAAGGACCCCCTTTTCCCCAATTTGTTTTCTTGTGGACAGAAATAACATCAAGTTCCCTTGAAAAATCCCCTCACCCACCCACACAGTTAAGTGATGATTAATGAGTCTATCGCAGAAGAAGCTGCGGGGATGTCTTGTCGCTAAACTCCCAAGGAGTAGAGAGTCAATTTAAAAAAAAAAAAAAAAAAAAAAAAATTGAGAGAGTGGATTCAGGCCCAAAAGCTAGAAGCTGAACCTGAACACAATGTCAACATCCTTTTGAAGTCTTTCCTATAGTGTCAGTCCAAGCACCACAGGATGCTCCATTTGATAGAAATTGTGCTGGATTTAAGCTGATATCTCCTTTGTTTGTACTCATGATAAAGAATGATGCTCCTATGCTGAATAACAGTTATATGGAGCTATAGCTACAGCTGAGGTTCCTCCTAGTATATATCTTATCAGGATTATGGATAGTGGCCAAAAGGTGGAAACTCGGAACAGGGTGCCCAAGAAAGTAAAACAGTGAAAAGAACTCTTGTCCGTCCATTTTCACAGAGGACAGAGATAATGCACCTGAGCCAACCTTGAATTCAGTGATGGCTTGAGATCATATTTTTCTTTATAATTTTCAGCTTCTTGGCTGGGCCTGTTCACTGGGAAATAGAGATGGAACTCTAAAGTAAGGACCTTTTGAACATGAAATGTTTTTCAAGTCAGTGCATTTTTTTTCTGAGAATTAATCTTCTTTGTAGGGACATGAGGAGAACAGCTCTCTTTACATCAGTGGCATGAGCAAAAGAGCAGTGGATCCATTTAACGATGTATTCTCTAAGTTAGCTGTTGCCAAACAATGGAAGTAGGCTGTAGTTGAATGTATGAGGACATCGGGAGTCATTGAAGAGGCGCAAAGCCAATTCTCCAGGCACTTGTCATTGCCCTGTACCTGAACAGCACTTTCCAAGTCTTCTTTGGCAGTCTGAATATAATTTCGTCATTTGTTACTGTTATTCACATACAGTACCACTTAGGTGATGATGTCATCGAGACACTGGGAAAGACTTATGAATACTATCCTCTGGTTACACAATGCCTATACATTTGGTGGTGTCATCCACTGAAAACCTGCTTCAGCTCTTGAAGGTCATTGAAGATCTCCAGATCAGTCTTTTTTGGAGCCTCCTCTGTCATATCCAAGTAAGAATGACTCACCCTTCACCATACAAAATAATGCTTCAAATCCCCATCTAGTGTCGCTGCCATGGCCTAGCGGTTAGCATCTATCACTTCTCTATCATGTTTTCTCCTAATTTTATGTCATCTCTTTACTACCTATACTGTCAAGAAAAAGAAAAAAAAAAAAAGTTTCCTAAGATTATGCATTTTTGTGTCTAAAGACAAGAGGCTGTTTATCTTGGTTAAAGTGGCATGACATCAGTGTCATCATGGCCTGCTGGCCACATCCACTTGAACTGTGTGCAAACCTCATGCCCCCTCTTGTGTCCAGCTGCAGCAAAGGGAAACAGTGTCCATTTAACTAAAGAGGGGGAAGGTTCAGGGGGGTTGAGACTTGGCCTGTCTGGGAGAGAAAGTGATGTATGCTGGGACGGAAAACCGCATATCTGCAGCTTGACAACTGGACTGTTTTTCTGGATGGGGAGGCAGACGGAGTGGAGCATGGTCCCACTGTGATGAGTCTGACTCTGGCCCACAGAGAAAAGATCCATTTGGGCTGCACTAGAGGCTATAGCAGCCCTGCTTCACCCGGCCAAACAAACACACACACACACACACACACACACACACACATATACAGGGTTTTTCATTGGCCCCCCCTCACCCTTAACACGGCCAGCCAAGTCTCTCAGACAGTACAAACACACACACAGTGTACACTCGGCATAACCCTCTTTAACCCCGTCTACAGAGTACCAGACAAGTACACAAAAATGTCAAAAGAACCATGTATTCTATAAAATTACATTCTGATGAACACTCAAATACTCCTATGACAAACAGAAGGAACAGTCTAATTTATAGAGACCATGAAAGCTAAGGGATAAATATGGTTGCACTTGATCCAGAGAGGAACAATTTATTGGTTGAAATAGCCTAGTTTGGGTTGTTACCTCTAATGGCAGGAGACACTAAATGTGTGCAGTGTCTCATGCACACACGCAGTGAGAATTTTAACACATATTATTTGGGAGTGCTCAATACCCTGACTTAATGTGCTGGCCAGACATGCAGAAAAAGGGCTTACTGAAGCAAAACCTCCCTCACACAGTCAGGGACATGTAAAACACCCGCTAGACTGTGGCTCCACTTTCACGCATACTGGAGGAGAGAAAAATAGCACTCCATTTTTATAATTCCACTATTTCTTTGGAACATGCAGTGAAATTGAAATAACCATAATAAATTCATTCTTAATGGTCTTTGTGGGAGTTTTGGAGCTGCAGTCTGGGGTAGAGGAACACTGCACTTTTAGTAAAAAAAAAAAAGAGGGGTAAAAGAGAATATGATCAGTCATTTAAGAGACAAAAGAGACGAGCCTTTGAAGGCATGTTTGATTGAAGATTAGGGTTGTAAATCAAGAAATCTGATTCCCAACCCTAGTGTATTATAACATACTGGAACTGAAAGATTTTCATGACATTTGGTTCCGTTGACAGTTCTGGAACTTCTACATTTTTCCACCAAGATAGTTGGAACACTAAAATACTTGAATGCTGTTTCCTGTACAGATATTCAGTGGTGATGTTGCACCTCTAATGTATTCAATTCAATTCAATTCACATTTATTTGTATAGCGCTTTTCACGATACATATCGTTTCAAAGCAGCTTTACAGAGAATGCATGTCAACATTGGAGAATGCAGTTAGCTAATAATGTAATAATTTAGGCGATTAATATACAATCACTGTTTGCAATTTAATTGAAGGTAGAAGCAAAGAGCTCCTGGAAAAATGAATTACATATTAACAATAATTAGGATATGAACAATAATTAGGATATATAATGTATAATGTATGTACAGTGTCACAACATATAAGCTGTTTTGGCTGAGATTGCAGTGTGAATCTGGTGAGAAAGAAAGACTGTGTACCACAAATAATGCAATAATTTGTCAACACATCTGTAATATTGTTGCACACAATAACAATCATACTGTATAGTGTGACTAGTGTAGTTTGATTTGGAATGATTTTCATGAAGCAGTTCTTTTTAATGAATCGAACAAAGGACCCATGAGTCATCTGTTTATTTGTCTATGACTTGTCGGTGTGATTACAGACAGGTTTTTCATATGACAGAGTGTAGTTAGGGTGTTCACACTTGTCATGTTTGGTTCAATTAAAACAAACCCTGGTGCGATCGCTCTGTTAGTGCGGTTCATTTGAACATGTGTGAATGCTGCCATCCAAACCCTAGTGCACAGCAAACAAGCGGACCGAGACCCATCTTTTTCTCTCATATATCTCTGGGTGCTTTCACATTAGCACTTTTGGTGCGCACCCGGGTTCGATTGACGTCAGAGTTCGGTACGTTTGGATGATGTGAACACTGTCTTCTGATCTCGGTTGCGCACCCGCGAACCATACCCGAGTCCGCTTAAAAAGGATGGTCTGGGGTACGGTTCAAGTGAACTCCGGTACGGTTCGCTTCTGATACGAACGCAAACGTATCAAATTGCGGAAGTGAACCGCTATTAATGACGTATTATTTGATAAAAATGTGTGTGTGTGTGTGTGTGTGTGTGTGTGTGTGTGTGTGTGTGTGTGTGTGTGTTTCACTCACTTTCCCGACGAGCGTGACTGACGCGCTGCAAGCAGAGAGCTGTAGTGTAGCCTATCTCATTTCTGCTCGCCTTCAGCGTTCTACATTCCCGGCAGATAGACGCAAATGCCGTTATAAACAAAACCAACGGTTCAAAAACAAAAATATAAAAGTGAGGAGAGCAACGTTATGCATTTTGCCGCCTTCTCCTGCGCCGTCGTTACTAAGCAACAGAGTAAACAGCTGCTGGTTTGATGACGCAAACGACCCGCGGGTCGGATCCAAATAATACAATATGAACACAGTCCAGTGGGGGCAGGGGGAGGGGGGAGCAATCGAATTCGGGTTCGGTCCAGACAATTAAACCAAGTGTGAAAGCACCCTCTGTCATATGAACAACCAAACAAACTCTGGTGCGGTTCGAATGATATATGAACGCAACACGGACCAAAGACATGTAAACGAACCAAAAACAGGAAGATGAGACCCTAAAAAGGATAGAATCCTCACGCATATCATTTTTTTCTCGTCATAGTTGCGAGTTTGCCCATCACAGGCATCGGACGCGCGTCTCCACGCAGCAGATCGTTTGTGTGACGAATGGGTTCCCACCGCTGTTTTGACTCCTTTACACATTTTATAAGCTTTTCTCGAGTTCCCAGCTGGCCAAAATACCATATGCAGGCTACGGACACAAACAAGAGCATTTATCTCAGCACACAGCATTGTTTTGGATGTTCGGTAAGTTCCGTCTCAAAATAGGCAATATGCCATAAAATTCGACAAATCAGGTTGTGAACGTGTCCCTGTGCCTTTAGGTTCAGTATCTTTTGGTTCAGTGATAAAATTGCCAATCTGAACTGAACTACAAGTGTGAACGCACCCTTAAACATTGAATCAGAATTGTTAAAATGCTTACAATTCCTACTCTTATTAGCAAATAATCTTCTCTTAGAGGTTGCACTGTGCATGTGGGTTTTTATCAAGGTTCCACATCCAAAAATGAGCTTTTTTACTACTGTTGTCTCATGTTCCCTCTCTAACATACTTCGAAACAAGAGTGTATACACCAGCAGGCACCTGGTTCATCCAGGCCTGAGTCGACTATGAAAGGCCCCATTAAGATAATAAGGGTGTCCGTGTGCCTCAGGCCCCTAACATGTTGTTGTAATGCAGATCCCCAGGAGCACCCAGCTGCACGGAGCTCTGAGTGCCACTGCCCCGTGAACCATGGAAAACGGCCCCACTGCAGTTTAGCTCGTTCACTTTTCAACAATGTAAGGTGTCATTTTGCACAGGCAGAATCCAGAAAGCTTGCGTGGATTCAGTGTACCATTTGTGCCAGACGCTGACTCAAATTCTCTGCTTTATGTCAACCCAGCTGGAGGACAGTAGTTTAGGTAAAGATCATTAAAGAGGTTTATTGGTAAATACAGTTTCCAACGCTCTGGAAGTGGCTGCTGCTAGATCATGCAGGCATTGCAGGAAAGTAGAGTGAATATGTGGTTGAGAGTTTTGGACTTTTTTGTTTTTCCTGTAATTGTGCATCCAGACTACATGAACAAGGCACAGTTTGAGTTAGGGCACAAATTCTTTCAATGCTAGAAAGGGCCAGATTTGCAAGATGGCATCAATCAACAATCTGCCCCAAAATCTGAACATTATTTTTCAGGTAAAAAGGAATAGAACTAAGTGAGAGAGGAGAGGAGAGGAGAGGAGAGAAGAGGAGGAAGTACAGCGGGTGTAATTCAAACAGGCGGCAGACAGGAAATTAGCGGACGGCTAGTTCCTGGGACGACGCTGCATTCAGATGGTACCAGGAAGAAGAAAGCACAGCGGTGTCGCTAAGGTAACAGTCAGGTCATTGAAAGCGTGGCTTCCTTCTTTTTAAAAAACATGATATTTTTTTTTCATGCTGCCTCCGCTATCTTGGTTCCCACATCCCCTCGAAAAGCTCATTTCAATAGCTCGGTTACAGAATAAAGTATGCATGCTACAGTCTGCGAGAGGCCTCCCGCTGGTGTGGCTGTTCCGTTCCAGACGCCAGTTGTAGCGTTCAGACCGTTTCATTCTAGAGTTGTTTTTGTGCGCGAACGTATTGCTTCGTCCAATGGGAGGAAGTCGGGGAATCATATGAATGCGAGATCAAACGGTGTTAGACGGGAACTCAGACGTGATCTGATTAGTTACTGTTAATGGAATCTCCTGACTTGCTTTTTGACTGAAAGCAGAAACTTTGGCGGGCCGGGCGCATGGGGTCTGCTCAACATGCTCTGCTAGTAGAAAGCTGAGGAAGCACAGATGTCTGCTAGATTACCATCGGTCTAATCAATATGTTTTTGTAAATGCAGTAGACATCTTGGCTCAAATCTTGGGGGAGCATGCTGTATTCCCATAGTTTAGTCTGCCACATCCAGCGACAAAGTTCAGCATATTACGACATGCTAATTATGATGATCCTTGTGTAGCTAAAGAAGATCAAATCTCACAAAGGGTTCAGATAAATCGTACAGATTCTTTCTGAGCCGTGAGTTGTTTACGTGTTCCAGCCAAAATGTGGAGAACACACACTGAAAGCATCAAAATTATGTGTAAGTGTAAATAACCAATTCAATAAGCTTGTTAAAGAGCTGAAATTTGTCCATATAGTACACACAACAAATGTGTTTATAACTATGTTAGATGGTGTTAAAGGAAGGTTTTGGGCTATTTTCAAACTAATGTTTATGTGCCACATCTGTGGATAGCTGTTGATTGCCATAGCTGTAATTTTTACTCACTTCAGTGTGTGAGCAAATTCAAAAATGTGTGTGCAGTAAATTCTCTTGCCTTGGGCATTGGACACTGGAAGCATTGTCATATATGAATTCATACACTGTAAAAAAAAAAAATAATAATAATAAATAATAATAATAATAATAATAATAATGAAAAATTGAAAAATTGTCAATTACATATTGGCTAAATAAATGACTTCCAAATAATTATAATAATTTGTACTAATCAAATCTTAAGGTCTTCACTTAAAATTTAAAATTTATATTCACCAAACATTTTTAATTATGCTCACTCAGTCAATCTATCAGGTCGAAGTTAAAAATCTGTGTTGGCTGGACATTTTTCCGCTTGGGCGAGCGATCCGCTCACAGACTTTCCTGCCCATGAAATCCCCATATGCCAGCAAACCAATGAGAACACGGGACAATGATGACGATACATAACAACAGAGTGAAGACGCAAGCTGCTGTAGATCCATAACTGGCAGATTTAAAGAAAATTACCGTTGTTTGCCAAATAAATAAATTACGGACAGTTACATTACCAACATTTTATCATGTAGACTTTGTGGTACACCTTAAACAAGGGATTTTATAGTAATATACTATACGTTGGTGAGACCTGAACAGCGCACACTGCAATCTGTATTTAAACTAAACTCATTTAAGCCTTGCCAATTTAAACATTCAAGGGCATGAAGAAAGAGAACTTTGGACTCATTGTAAGAAGATTTGTGTGTGCGCTCATCCGAAGTGCGCACATGGAAAGCCGCTTCTCAGACAGCATGCAAATATTGAGTTCTTTTTCAAGTCTTGTGCTTGAACAGACAGATTCACACAAAAAAAATTGTCAACATACCCGTCTTGGCGAGTATCCAGCAAACATGGTAGGTTATGTCTTAAGTGAACATAAACAGTCAAGAAAAACAACGCATGTGTATCAGTATCAGTGTTCTGGATCCGTGCATTATATCTTAAAGTGAGAGCAGCCTAATATTCCTGCTGTCTTTGTTTTTAACGTTAATCAAACAACAAAAGACAAATAATTATCTGAATAGCTTTTGTAACTTTAATAATGATTAATCTTTATTTAATTTATAAAATGAAGATTATATTCAGCTTTGTTTTACATTTGATTATTTGATTCTGTACCTGAAAACTACTGTTAGATACCTGAAAAAAAAAAACAGAAAAGCACTGCTTATTTTATTTGTATCTTTGCTCTGTTGTATTTATTTGTGCTTGCTGCTTGTAGTTTGATTATTTTATTTGACAGTAGTTCTTTTTTCTCTAAATTTAGCACATACCGAACATACTGAAACTGTGACCCTAAAACCGTGAGAAAAAACGAACTGAGAGTAATTTGAACCTTAAGTCATTTGAACTGTTGAATATATATATATATATATATATATATATATACACACACACACACACACACACAGTGTTCTGAAATCTGCTTGCATCTCTGATCTCAGATCAGTTCTTTCTCTGTTCATCAGCACACATTCCCACCACTAGCTGTAATAACATGGGCATAAGTCACCAAGGGCCCCCTATTATAAACAGGTGTCAGGGTAGCAATAAAAAATGACAACTTAATTCAGACCTGAGACGCTTTGTGAGAGTGGATTAACACATCGTCAGGGGCCATTTATTTTTATTGCATCTACATGGCTTTAGGGAGGTGGCTGCAAACATGGCAGTCCTGTTTGAGAAAACCACCTCTGTTCAGAGATGGATCTGTCTCTGCATGTGTCTGCATCTGTGTATATGTGGATGCCTGTTTTTCACAGACACAGTATATGTGGGAGATTTAAATGGGTTTCTGTGAGATTTCAAAAGTGTCACCAATTAAAATCCCCCTGTACTGGATTAAAAGACCTAAAACCCTGCTCAGCAAATTCCAATATTGATCTGTACACTTAAATGAGTATACATTCACTATATGTAATCTCTACATAAACAATATCGTCCCCTTGGAATTATAAGGTTCTGTGCTGGTTCCAAAACACGCGTCCGGGAGTATGTTCCCATTTAACACACAAGACATTCTTAACAGAGCGACGAATCAATGATTCAACATGGAAACAGACGCTCAGAAAAAGCACGCCATTCTACTTCTTTCTTCTTTTTTTTTTAATGGTGATTCACGTAACCTACTTACTGCACATCGCCACCTATTTGATGGTTGTGCAATCATCTTTTCATTTAATAAGTAAACTTTATAAACTGAGAATAAGAATTATCTTGTTTATTTGATGCTAATTATTTAATAAGATATCACATATGTATTTTATTATATAAGTTATAGCATAGAAAACGTCCTGTTATAAAAAGGGGAAAAAAGGCAGATCCATGTGTGAGATGACAATAAAATAAATACATATATTAGAATTGAATAAACATTTAAACATTATATATAGTATAATATAATATGGTATATACAACTCTAACTATATAACAAATTTAGTTACATTAATATAACTATACTAATAATATAACACACATCTGAATACCTCTTAAGCAAACTAACCCTGGAACATAATCTGCTCCGGAGCAGGTTATGTTCTGAGAGAAATTTGCTATGGCTACTTACATACCCCAAAAGTTACCTCTGTTTTTGGAACCGAAAGTTGAGATCATCTGCTTACTTACACTTAAACATACCCAGGTATGTCACATAACCTGCTTTCTGGAATATTCCCTTGACTTGCTTGTTGTTGTTGTTATAAAAAAAAGTTATTTTTTGGCAAATGCAAAGGCCCTTTCACACCAAAAGTGAAATTAATAAGCCTCAGGCTGAAGGAAATGCAAAATCATCCCTGTGCAGTAGAGGGCGCAACTCAAACAAACCTTTTAGCTGCCATTCTGGATCGCAGAAGAACAGGACGCAGAATAATAAAGTTCAACACTCTTACTTCAGCAATAAAAACAAAAATTAAACAAAAAATGTTATGTTTAAAGTAATTTTTGCTTTTTATTTTGGTTGAATTGGATCATCGAATGTCAACAGGAAAGACATTGGTTAATTATAAGTGAGATTAAATAAATAAAGTATATTTGTGTCATTTAATACAGTATATTTAATTATTGTAGATTTGCATAATATTCTGAGTTTGCATTTCACAGTTTTTATTCATTTTGAGGAGTACTGAATCTGTGTTCGTGCAAGTGAATGCCTACTCACGTTTAGTCTAGATCTACAATAACCATCGTGTTTACACAGCGCACACAACGCCTCTGCACTTACTCCTGATTTCTCTCAACATGAGGACAGGAGAGCTGTGTCAATAAATGGGAAAACAAAGTAACTTGCGTTACTTATTTGAAAAAAGTAACTCAGATATTTTGTTGTAAATATAAAAGCAATGTGTTACTTTACTAGTTACTTGAAAAAAGTAATCTGATTACGTAAATGCGAGTTATGTAATCAGATCATTTTTTTTTCAAGTAACTTGCAATCCCAACACTGTTATTTTCATATTTTCTGTTTTCACTTTAATAATAGTGAAAGTTTTAGTAATTTAGTAATTTTTTTTTTATTAGTTTTTAATGTGTATGTTGTATATATACATTTTATTTGTAAGTTTATTTATTAACTTTAAACTAAACATAAATTTTACTTAGGCAACTAGTTAAAATTAAAATTAAAATAGTAAAAATTAAAATTAAAGTTATTTATTTATTTATTTTATTTTAATACTTTATATTTTTTTTAGTTAATGTAATTTTAGTTTATTTTATTCAGTTATTTTATTTCAAGTAACAAAAATGTTTTTTTTTTTATGGTTTTAGTTTTAGTTAACGATAATAACCCTGGCTACTGGCTATTTTGAAAAGGGCCTTCAGTATTTCCTTTGAAATATTTCCTAATTCAGAAGGCATTATAACAACAAATGAAAGAAATCAGCACTCACCATACAATTTATGGGAACTTAAAATGTTAACTAAGATCATTAGAAAGTAAAAATAACACTTAGACCTTTTCACAAATATTCCTGACTTTTGCATGGGAAATTAATTTGCTTTCAATAATTAATAAAGCACATCAGCCTTAACCAATGAGAAGATACACACATTGACAATGACTAATTAAAGATTTTTATGAAAGAAAATGTCTCAGATATACTGTCTTCAGTTCTTAACACAATCAAATGAAGCTCGAATCCCCAGTATTTATTTGTAGAATTTTAACAGTCTGTATCTTTCTCTCAGCTCGGCACGTTGCATCTGTCTTTTATAAAGGACATCAAATAGAGACAGAACAGCTGGAGTTGACCAGCACCTGTTTCCTACACTTCCACTACACATGCAGTTCACAGGCTTCAAAGAGCCACAGGAGCTGACCTCTGCTGAGAGCAATGCCAATATCAGACACATACAGAAGTCATGGAGACATTCATAGAAGACTGCATGTTAACAAGAGCATACGCAGAGAGTCAGTACTCATGCACTGAAATAAAATAAAACTTAAAATACACTGTTCTTTCTTTCTTTCTTTCTTTCTTTCTTTCTTTCTTTCTTTCTTTCTTTCTTTCTTTCTCCCATGCACCAATGACTAAAGAATGTGAATGACCATAGTGTTGTTGTTGGTTTTTTTTTTCATTCCTTCAGACTGAATGTCCCACTTTATATCAGGTGGCCTTAACTACTATACACTTACATTTAAATTAATCATGTGATACAATGCACTTATGGCGCTTTTCCACTGCATGGTACGATTTACTTTTTGGTGCTATTCCACTGCATGGGACGGCTTGGTACGGAACGGTACGGCTCGCTTAAATAGTACCACCTCAGTTGAGGTTCCAAGCGTGCCGTACCGATACTAAATGTGACGTGTAAACACTGCAGATCACTAATTGGTCAGAGAGAATCGTCACTACCAGCGTCAATGATTTGAAACACGAGACACTAAACCCGCTAGATTTAAATAGTCAGTAACAGCCACCGCAGTATCATTTGTTCGCAAAAAAACTACTTGATTGAAACGACTGTTGCACACAACTTGAAAAAAGAAATGGCTGTATCGTGGTCAGTAGACGAGGTGCAGATTCGTTGGTAGACGAAGAGCGGATCTACGGCAGTAGAGGTGGCACAACTATTAAGATCAGTCTAAAATCCCACCCACTTTGAAGTGGTACTAAACTGCAGTGGAAAAGCAAACTGAAACCATACAGAGCCGAGCCGTGCCAAGTAGCACCACGCAGTGGAAAAGCGCCATTATTGTGTACATACATGTTTTACATTGTACTTATACAATGTAAAATGCATGTTATATGCATGTAATTACATCTGTAATTAATTTCTGTAATTACATTTATAATTACACCCTTAAACCTACCCATACCACCAAATCTGTCCCTAACCTTACCCGTATCCCACCTCAATAGCAGCAAAAGTGTTTTGCAAAACAATATGAACACAATAAGTACATTGTACTCATTTTTTGATGTAAGTTCATAGTAGTTAAGGGCACCTAATATAAAGTGGGACCAGTGCATCTAACATAAAAGTTAACTTTGCGAATACATGTCAACTTATTCTACTAACCCTTTCCTTACCTAACAGTCTACTAAAACACTAATGATAGTTAGTTGACTTGTAGTTGTAAAGTTATTTATAGTTAGTAGAATGTCTAGTAGAAAGTGGACAATCGAAATAATATGTAACTAACACATGTTTTGACCTCCGAAATGATTTTTCCTTTCTGCTGACATAATCAAGGCAATGTGCACGGGAAAAAATAATATTAACCAATTTTGTTTCGCAATCCAGTCAAGTCCTGATGGATTCAAACAAGTCCCGCCCTACACAAACATACAGAGGTTAAAATGTAGGCCTATATAAAATCTGCTTTTTCTTACGATAAATAGTTTATTTTATATTCTAGTCTCTGACTTTTTGTGAATGTGATATATCTAAAGTGTTTTATTAGACAGAATGTAGAGATCTGCACTGATCTGATTCACTTATCAATCAGAATCTATTAACATGCACCAAGCACTAATGTTTATCAGCTATTGGCCACCCACTCAGAAATCTCACAAACACAAGAGGGGGACGAGGCTCAGCTGTGAGTAATGCTACAGGTCAGATTTGGCCTCATTACCTTCCTGCTGTCACTCACAGACCACTGACCCCAATCTGAGTCCTTTTCCCACAGAGTTCACACACACACACACACACACACACACACACACACACACACACACACACACACACACACACACACACACTTTTTAGTACTTAAAAAAAACACTCCAATGCTCAGAAAACTAGAGAAAAATGTTCAGAACTCTAAACACTCAGATGTCAACAGTAAATGAACACAATTTAGAAAAAAATAAATATCTGCATTTATTACTCAACTACTGATCTAAGGTTTCATTAATGGTCAGATTTGAAGTATATTTACCTTACATATGAATGATAGCTGTACGTAGTTACATACGCTCAGTTTGAACCAGAGTTGAAAGTTTTTGGCAAGCTACAAGCTTTTGATGTTGAGGAAGTTAAATGTAATAAGTATGCAACATTTGAACCAGTAAATAGATAAATGCATTATCAATATTTATTCCAGAAAGCATGCCAAACATCATGGCAACTTGGTGCATTATTATAGCATCACTGTTGTGCTGTACAGGTGTGTATATTGGCCTAAATCATGTCTCATTCAATCAAAATTGAAAGTCAGAACTATAAAAAACAAAAACAGTAAAAATCTGGCCATACCACAAGAATCTCAAATAAAGTAGAATAAAAAAGTTTGTTAAAATGAATCAAACTTAAAGTATTAGTTCACTTTCAAATGAACCTCAAGCCATCCTAGGTGTATATGGATTTCTTTTTTCTGATGAACACCATTAGAGATATATTAATAAATATCCTGATGCATCCAAGCTTTATAATGGCAGTGAGCAAGGATCAACAAGTATGAGCTGAAGAAAGTGCATCCATCCACATCCATCCATCATAAACATACTTCACACGGCTCCAGGGGGTTAAAAAAAAGTCCTTCTGAAGTGAAGCAATGTATTTGTGTAAAGAAAATTCCATATTTAACAAGTTATGAAGTAAAATATCTAGATTCTGCTAGACCGCCTTCCGTATTCAACTTACAAAGAAAGTGTAAACTGGCATCACGTCAGTTAAGCTTTTTCCGTAAGTTTCTGAACTGTGAGAGTCTGACACTTTCTTTGTAAGTTGAATATGGAAGGCAGTCTTGTGGAAGCTAGATATTTTACTTCATAATTGTTAAATATGGATATTTTTTTTTTTACACAAACACATCACTTCGCTTCAGAAGGACTTTATTAACAAAATCACAGTGCATGTAAACATTATGACTCTCTTTTTTTTTTTTTAGGTGTTGATTATTATCTTATGTACTGGTAATATTGTAAATCATAATGTAATAACATAAGTTACAGCTTCCACAATCAGTCTTTAGTGACTCAGAAATTGGCAATTTTGTCATGTTTTAACCATCAGGAGATGTGAGAACAGCAAAACAGTTCACTGTTTCATTCAGCTGTTTTTTTTTTTGTTTTTTTTTGTGAAACCAGCACTGCTGGCTCAGATAAGCAGATAATAAACACAGTCACTGCCATTCCCAGTAACCTGTGAAAACACAAAGCCAGTTCGCAAACACTGTCCCGTGTGCTGCGTGATGCTGCGTCCCACATCAGTGTTGTCCACACAGCTTCTCTCGTCTTCTCTGTGGCACTGTTGTTTTGAGTCACACGCTATCTGTCCTGTCAGCAGGTGGGGTGTTTGGCCGATGAGGGACACGGGAATATCAGCCTCTTCCTGGATCTGCTTGTTTTGTTCTTATCACACCTGTTCACAGCCTCTCCTCCCTTTAATGTTGAGGAAAAAACATGAGCTAGGTGGCGAACATACATAATTTTTTAGAACTTTAGGGTTCAGTAGATAAGCTTTGTGAAAATCACAAATAAAATTTATAATTGCAGTATAATTATTTGTATGTATATTCAACCCAGTATCACGCCAAAGCATGTAATACACACACTGGTCCACTAGATAGGTTACACTTTATTTCGACAATCCACTTTAGATATTCTATTAACTAATATTAGTAGACTGTTAAGTTCAGGTTAATAGAATAAGTTGACATGCAGTTGCAAAGTTACTTAAAGTCAGTAGAATGTCTGTTGGGGAGCATCAAAATGATGTTAGCAGATATTAAGTCTACTAATACTCTAATGACTGCTAGTTAACATGTAGTTGCAAAGTTACTTAAAGTTAGCAGAATGTCTAAAGTAGACTATCGAAATAAAGTGTTACCAATGTATTAAAATAAACTTTTTTTTTCTTCACAATAACATTCACTGATGAATTGTGCACAATAAGACTAGATAACTGATCCATTAAGAATGTAAATGAGCCCATTCTGATTTCATGTTGACTCTCAATCTGACAGTGTGATGGGTCCAACAAATGATTTGGGTTTTGTTTCTCATAGTCTGCTTCTGGCTTTAATAAACCCGGCGTCCTAATGACATCAAGATGTTTGTCCCGTGTGTCTTATGGGGCAGTAGCACAGCTCCAGTAGTGCTTGATAAACATGCTTATAACACTTACATATATGATCAAAATTAGCAAAATGTATTTTACGGGGATCATGGTAGTCAATCTACATGGCCTGCAATGTGTGGCAAGAGTGTTGAAAGCACTGAGGTTACTGGTAGGTTGAGAGTTTATGTGCACAGCGCCTGTTTCAACCAGCAAAATAGGTGGTTGGAAATCAAAGCAGACACATGCGCGCACACACACACACACACACTCCTGCACCTGATCTTCATTTTTCAATTTGTAGCCAATCTTCGTACAATTGGGCACCAAATTAAAACGTAAACAGCACAGATATCCATCTTGTTTACTTCAAAGCTTGCGAAGGGCCCCTCCTCACACACACTTACAGTCATGGCTGAGTTCCTCCCCGCTGTGTCTGCATTAGTCGTAATCAAGTGCTTGTTTAAAGCAGTTATCTTCTGACCGCCTGCAGAGCTCTGATGATGACAAGTGACAGACTGTCCTGAGCCAAACACAAACTTACCTCCAGATTTGAGCACAAAGGAAGCTCTTAAAAAAAAGTCATATGTACGTCATTTGATTTATATGCAACATATATTGGTAAAGAGGACCTATTATGCTTTTTTTACATGTTCAACTTTCTTTAGTGTGTAATGTTGATGTTTGAGCATGAAAAAGGTCTGCAAAGTTACAAAGCACAAAGTCACCCCAAAGGGAGTTATTCTTTATATCAGTGTGCACTGTTTCTGAACTCCCTGAAACGCCTCCATTGTAGTCTTGAGTTTTCTTCTGGGAACGAACAAGTCACAATATTCCTCATTTAAATAATTCCCGCTCAAGGCATACGCAAAATAAAGGGATGGGGCCTGGTTGAGTTAGTTAGCAATGTGTTGAAACTTGCAGTTATGGTAAGGGTAATCACAACACACTGGTCCAGCCAACCAATCAGAGCACATTGTTCTTTTCAAAAGGAGGGGCTTTATAGAGACAGAAACTAAACAGAGCGTTACTGACAGACTGGGAAGAGAGGACCTGCAACAATGTCAAATATAAGAAAAATAAGGTGTTGAACATTCAAACCTATTCTAGTAGAGCCTAAAAACAAAATCAAGACTTTGTAAAAGGGCATAATATGGCCTCTTTAATTTTATTGTATTCCATTGTGGGTATTGCTGTAAATTTGACATATGTGTTAGTTATGGATGGGCTGGGTTGGGTCGTGACAAAAGAATGTTTTATGTTTCTGGGGTCTCATTTCAGTAAAGTAACTGAGACTGTTTGTTCAAATGTAGCTTGTGAACAATCAGCTCATTTTGGTTTTGTAGCAAAAAAAAAAATATAGATAAGTGTGGTTATTTCAAGATTAAAAAAAAAAAAAAAAAGAAAAAGAAAAAGAAAAAAAAGAAAAAACTATAGAATTAACTCCAATGAACAACAAACCAGGTTTTGAGAAAGATGAAGAACAAATATATAGCCTAAATAGTGTAATGGGAGAGATTATGGGACAAATTTAAAACTATATCAGCTGATTGCTTGTAGATTGTAATATTCGCACCTGGCCTGTGGATGTTCCTGTGTATTACCCTGCTGTCATTGTGTTTACCCCTTCTGCTTTGTGATTTGTATTTGTTTGCCTGGTTGGACTCTGGTTTTGGACTCTTGCCTGTTCCTCAACCTTGTTTTTGGTTTGACTCTGCTAATAAACTCTGTTCAAGGATCCATGCGAGTCCCGTGTCTTCACTGTCACAAAGATATGAAGATGTTTTTGCATCTGACATGATTAAGCTGCAAGTGAATGAGAATGCACAAAGTGGCACGTAAAGCAACAAATTCTACACATATATAACTCTCAAACCCGAAAAGGTGAAAGCTGCATTTCAATAGTACAAGCCTTCCCCTTAATGTATAAGCTTCCACTTTATTTCTGTTATCATGAAATATGATCTCTAAATTGCTTTCTGTAAGTCTATAGTGCAGACAGAAGGTTTTGAAATGCATTTAAATTTGAGGTCGTATTGCCATGCATCACAGTAACAGATGTGCTTCCTCCAAAAAGGTGTTTAGGTGGATGTCAGGTTTTTCTGTGCAATACATTGTCATAACGTAATAATACATGAGTGTTTTAGTGTGTGAATCATAATATTCTTCATCTGTGACTTCTGGTTTCTCACTTAAACCTTTAGTTTGTGTGTGTGTCCGTGTGTGTGTGTGTGTATGTATGTGTGTGTAAATGTGTGGCTCTTGAGAAACCTTCGGCATGTAAAGTAGCTGTGGAAGAAAGAGCTCATTGTGTGATTACATGTCAGCCACACGTTTCCCATCTGAAAGTTTGATTCACCGTGTCAAGAGAATCAGCAGAGTGAACACATGCACACTTCATCTGCACCAACCTTCATAACCTTAAGAAATATAACAAAAATTAGGCTATAGTCAATGCCACTGAAATGCTATAGATGTAATCCAATTTTCTACTCATACCTGGCTGATAACATCATTAATGAGACATAAACACATCTAAACACAGCTTGAGTAGTGCATGTTTAACCATATACCATGAGTTTCATAACATATCTTAAACATACTATACAGAATATATAGTGCAATTATAACTGCTTTTTTCATACTCAAAGTCTGCTGAGAACTGATAAAGTTAGTTTGTGGTTTGGTAAATTCTTGCTGAATAGTTATGTGAGCAGTCTGGATTGATGCAGGGGGTCTCGAGGTACAGTGTGAAATCATACTGGACATCCAATAAAACAGAAAAAGAACATCCAGCTAAACCTAGTTAGGGGTTTTAGCTGTATTTTGGAACAGATTTACAGCTGGACGAGGCTAGATTACCTACCACTGGGGACCTGGATGAGTTGTTTTGGATCAGCAACAAACCAGCTATTATATTCTGAAAAACATCCTTGAACTGGTAAAAACTATTTTTTTTTATGACGTTGTTGTTGTTTTCAGCAGGGCCATGACCAAGATAGTGTAGCCACTAGTAGGCCAATGGTCAACCACCTAAACAAGTTTGGACCAACTATGGTCCAAAACACAATTACTATCTTGTACTGGATTTAGCTGGATTTTCCAGCAGAGTATGCAAAGCATTAAAGATCAATAAGCTAATGACAGTATGATATGGTTTCTACAGAATCATCCATTGATTGAGCCAATACGTCAAGACTTGTGCTCAAGACTATAGTATGCTATAGTAAATTACACAAAATGTTCAGCATTATATCTTTAAGTATTCAAAATATTTATTGGAAAATTAGTTGATTGAACTGGAAGATTGTGCAGCATACTGATTATGATCAAAATAGAAATATCAGAATAATATTGCTAATATTTTAGTATTAGTAATAATATATTAGTAAAATATTACTAGTATGACTAATTCATTGATAATAAATGTATATCAATTTTATGATCTGAATACTACTAATAAGTGCCTACTAGGTGAAACAGTAGCCGTTATTCCAAAAACTGTTATTTTTCCTTATTTTACTAAAATTGTCTAAAGATTTTTAAACCAATGCAATAAAAAAATAAATAAAAAAATAAAAAAATAATAATAAAATTGTGGCTGTAATCTAGATCACACTGGAAATGTAAAGTTAAGAGCATTGCTTTGTCTGATACAGTATTGTGTGCTGTGTGCTCTATGGTACAGCAATTGTGTTTGGTCATTTAATGCATACGGAAAATTCACATACTCTGCACAGTCCACATCATACTGTATACAGCAGGAATAGGTAGAACAATGTTTGAAAACTCTATTTATGTCTGTCAAGACATCTGGGTCAGGGCCACACATGCTACGAATTAAGCTTGCATACAACATATTTAAAAAGTAGCTGCACATTTGACACATTTCTCTGTTGAGATCCCATGACTTGAACGCAGGTATGTCTCTCTCATTTTATCCCCTATTTCTTTCTGTGTTTATGTATGGTGCACTTTGTCCACAGGCCAGACATCTATTGTCTTATTGTTGGACATCTTGAGAGGGTAGAGTTCAGTCCACTGTTTTTCCTTCTCCGTCCATAGAAAGCAATTGATCTCAATCAACAGGCCATTATCTTCAGCGGGCAATTATCCACATTGTCACTTTTGCATTTGACCCTGCGACCCCACCAGATCACTGGGGCCTGGAGAAACCTGAGCAGACCGCCTCTAACCTTCATTGCTCCCTGTACAACCAATATTACAGAGTCCCCTGGGGGCCTTTTGCCAAACAGGCTCAGGGTAAAAAAAAAAAAAAAAAAATCCATTACTGAACCAACAACCAGACTGTCGCATAGCTACGTCTCCTGGGTAATGTGTAACAAGAACGTTGAGTGACGTCTCACTACTAGTCTCTCACCAATCACTATGAAACTTTTCAGCATTTTATTCTGAAATCGAATTATTTTATTTGAAAAAGTTTAATGTAGAAAATACTTCAATATTTTTCCCAAAAGCATCGTTAGCCAAATATGGTCGCAAGTTTCGTTGTTGCCAACATAGTTAAACAATTCTGTTTACCGAAACCATTGTTCCAGAGAACATTCACAAACAGAATCGCACTTTACGTGGCAGGAACTACAGCTCTTGTCCTGTGGTTAGAAGCATAGTTTCTTGTTAGTATGACGTGGACTTTAATAGATCCTGCTCTTGAGCACAGCAAGCTAACATGCAATATATACTGTGTATACACATTTCAGTCTATACATTTTAGTGTCAATAATTAATGCCTGTTTTTGAAGAGTGCGCATGGCGTAAATGCGTACTGGAACCCCGGAGTGTGACATAAGAGGGAAACAAACAAAGTGATATGGAACATATAACAGTGAAGTAGTCATCAGGTGCCATGTTTATTACAGCAGCATCTCATAGATCTCGAATTGATTAATTTGAAGACGTTATTACTCCTCTACCTGCACGTGACGCCATTAACAACAGTCCTATATTGTTGAAACAATGTGGTTCAAATGATGGAGGTGCGACCATGTTGGGAAACAGTCATGACTAAGTGGTTAGTTTTTCCAACAATGCATTATACTATGGTAGTTAATCGGTGAGTTACACTGTTGTAGCTGTGTTAGCTAACAATGGTCGCAAGTTCCGTCATTACCAACATAGTTGAACAATTTGCCGTTTCCAGAAAACATACTGTAGTTCCAGCGAACATTTGCAAACAGTGTCACAAACTGGTTTAAACTACAGCTCTTGAGCTGGGTTAGAAGCATAGTTTCTTGTCAAATGACATGTGGACTTAAATGGATCATCCTTTTGGGCACAACAAGCAACATTCAACAACATTCATTATATTTTATAGATTTCATACCATTTAACTTTCCTGCTAGCGTTTTTTTTTTTTTTTTTTTTTTAAGTTTCCAGCCAGCGCCAGCATTTTTGATCATTTTCACAAAACTTTCATGGCCCCCAGAATATTTTGTTGTATGAATATCTGAACATACAATATATTAATAGAAAGAGCCTCTTGTTTTAAACAACAACAATTATTCTAGCTTTATGCATTACTTTTTGTCAACACTTGATTGTGGGTAAGTGTAATAAGAAAAAAAAAAAAAAAAAAACATTTTTTTTTTTTTTTTTTTTTCTGCTTTGGATCAAACATCAAAATAAAATATCCGCAATGGATCAAACATCAAATAAGGCAAAACGACAAGGTAAGGTTTTTGTTCCACAGAAGAAAAGTCATACAGCATTTAGAACAATGTGGGTGAGTAAATGATGACAGACTTGACATATTTGGTTACAAAAACAGTAAAGTGGTCCTCAGTTCATTACAGCAGCACGTCAGAAAAATTAAGTTGTGGAGAAAGCTGCTGACTAAATGAACCGCTTGTATACGGGAGTAAAGTGTACGCCAAAAACTGCATGTTACCGTTATTATAAAATTACCATCTTTCTGTTGTTTATGTAAATTAACTATAATTATGTTAAACGCAGTAATTGCGATCTCGAATTGATTAATTAGCAGAAGTTATTACTCCACCTCCTGCATGTTACGCCATTAATGACTGTCCAATATTGTTGAACTAATGTGGTACATACGACAGAGGTGCGAATGGGTTCAGTAAACATTAGTGACTAGCTAGTTTGTCTCTACAACGGTACATCATACCATGGTGGTTAAGCAGTGAGTTACGTCATTGTACAGGAAATGCACCCCTGTTTAGCTCCTGCCTCTATGAAGCCCCTCCCTCTTAAAAGCACAATGTGCTCTGACGGGGTGCATTTCCCAAAACAAACCTGTGTGTTGTGATTGGTCAAGCACTTCCAGCTTGTTTGGGAAATGTCACCCCCTTTACCATAACCTTGAGTTTCAACACACTAATAACTAACTCATCCAAGCCCCGGCCATTTATTTTGCATATAACTTGGGCGGGAAATATTTAAATGAGGAACACTGTGACATGTCTGTTCCCGGAAGAAAACTCAAGGCTACAATGGCGTTTCAGGGAGTTCAAAAACAGTGCACACTGATATAGAGAAAAACTCCCTTTAAAATGACTTTGTGATTTGTAACTTTGCATACCTTTTTCATGCTCAAACAGCAACATTACACACTAAAGAAAGTTGAAAAAAAAAAAAAACAAAAACATAATAGGTCCTGTTTATGGAGAATCATTTTTATGCTTTCTAGTTCTCTTATCTTTCTTGAAAATATGGCCATCTTAAATCGGTCTCATCTGGAGTTTTAGAAAAGATTTGAACATTTGTAAAGATACTAAATGCTGCACTCACACTGCTCTTTTCCCAAGACAAAAGGATCTGAGCTGTCTGCATTCACTGTCCTTTAGCCCATTTTGAGTTTACTTTATTGCTTCTCAGCAAGCAACTTTCAAAATGATATTCAATAGGCAAGGGGATACTTACTTTAGGTTTATAAAAGTAAAAATGGAAGATGTGGATGAGACTTAGATTTGCTTGCGCACGTGACATTTGTTGTATGTTTGTGTAGCTTATGTCTGACGAGAGCCTCAACGTAAATGAAAAGCAGGGCGCTTGTGCTGGCATGGCCATGGCCAGGGCTTCCTGCTAGATTACCTGAGCTCTGGCTTCCTGTTGCTTACACAGACCTTTCCCTGACACAATCAGATCTGGCCACCAGTCAACTCATGCGTGGCCACACATAACTGCTGAGTTACGCGATGAACATCGATATAACAAACAACGGTTGGAGGTTTTCACTGAGTGATAAAGTCAACAGGCACTGCCAAAAGTTAAGAGTTCATTTTAGATTTGTCTTTATCTGGCATTGTGCCCTGATTAGAGCTTAAAACGTTCAATAAATTCTTTACGTTTCCCATCCCTAATCCTGATATATGTGGTAAATGTAATTGCTCCATGAGAACATATCAAATTTAGACTGAGCTCTTTTCCGGAGCACAGAAGGCAAACGTTTATCCTTGTTTTCTGGTGAGGCATTCACACCCGGCTGATGTAATATCATGTAAACAAAGTCATCTATCACATTTTCAGACTTTCTAAAAACTTTCTTCTAGATTACTCATTATTCTTTCATTCATTACTCATGTACAACAAAACCAAAAACCTCCTTATTTCCCCGGAACATTTCTTTTCCCTGCATTACAGACTAAATTGTGGCTTTTCTATGAACTGATCATAATGATATTTGTTGCATATTCTATTTTTTTGTTGGGAAATATGTACAAAAAAAAAAATGTAAAAGGAGTAAAAACAGCACAAGTATGAATGCCTGTCTTTAAACACCTTAATGGTCCATGGAACAGGACTTGGCAGGGTTGTGGCGTGTGAGTAATATCCTTCTGTAAGCAGCGGTTACATTTGGGAGACTGGCAATAAATGACTCTTGTGAAATGGAAGTGTGACAGCAGGTTAAGCGAGGAAGGGGACCGTACCGTGAACATTATACGCTGTTATGGAAATAGCAAATAAGACATAATGGCGCCCTGTGTGTATCATATTTTTGAGGAAAAATAAAATAGCTTATGGCTTTTATTTAATACAATTTAAATGAATAGTTTAAAATTCAAATAATAATTAAAAAAATAGTCATTTAATCATTCTCATGTCATGCCAAACATGTTTTATTTTCATTTTTCTTTAGAAGAAAAGAAATTCTGAAAAAAATTTTACATTTCTCATTTGCACATACACAATAAAACTTGACACATCAAGAAACATCATGATGTCAACATCAAAAAATGGCAGTGGTTCTACGTGTTTCATAACCAAATTCAAAATGACAATGTGCAAATTCATATGAGATGTTATAACTGCAGCAGGGGGTGTGTTTTAAGTAAACAGCAGTCTGATCCTGACACAAAGATATTGTATATCATATGAAATAATTTATGGTGGTTTCACAGTGGAGCTTAATCTTTAATCTTAATCCATATGGAAAATAGCAGCATGAATGTTCTTCAAGATTTGTCTTTTTTTTTTTTTTTTCATACAGCGTTCGGAACAACTTTAGGGGGAATAAATGAGAGACTTGTCATATTTGGGTAAACTATTCTTTGAATATTACTATATGAGACTGCAATGCGGATAGATTCCAAACGTCTTAATGTTGCATCTGCCATTAGATTCTTTTCCGAACTGAAACTCTGAATCATTCAGACCTCTTCAGCTCAGAGATCTAGAAGACTGCACTTCTTCCCCACCTCCAGTTTATGAGTCACCTTTTAATATCCTCTTGAATGCCTGGGTGACGGTGAGGCGTCCTTCTCCGATTTGCAGGGGAGTTCTTGTAATCCCCGTACTTCCTCTTTTAAGCCTCTTCCTCTTGCTGTCACCCTACTGGAGAAACTATTCTTGGGAAAAGCATCTTCCTTATCCCAGCCTCATTTCCCTCTTCTCCCACAGATCTGGGAGATCTAGTTCAGAAAGTGCCTTAGGCAGAGCGGGGCCACTGAGGGATATGGAGAGGTGGACAGGGAGGACACAGCAACGGTTGTGTGGGAGAGATCCAAAGGTCACCGACCACAGCGAGGCCATGTAAAGCACCTAACTCAAGGCATAAGACGCAAACAGAAAGCAGATCCCAAACTGAAAAGATAGGGGTCTGCTAAGGGTCAAGACATCAGTTGAGAGACCTTAGCAACATTCTTGGCCATCAAGCCAGTGAAACAGAAAGTATGCCTAAAGGCCGCTGGCAATTGTGTGTTTCTAATTTTGACTCCAAATACCATTGTGAGAAAAAATACATTCCTCAATATCTTCTCCTTACATGATAAAGCAAGCAAGTGTAATGGTTCCAGCAATAACCTCTAATGGAGCAGTACTATTATTATATATTTTCACAAACAACTAGTCAGTTTTAAAGGCAGGGTTTTTCATAAACCCTTTTTGGGTCACACTTTAGTTTAGGGTCCAATTCTCATGATCAACTAATTACTAATTAATAGTTAGTTAGGTAGTTGTTAAGTTTAGGTATTGGGTACGAATTGGGAGAATAAAGGGATGTAGAATATGGTCATGCAGAATAAGGCATTAATATGTGCTTTATAAGTACTAATAAACAGCTAAGATCCTAGTAATATGCATGCTAATAAGCAACTAGTTAATAGTGAGAGTTAGACCCTACACAAGTGTTACCACTTTTTGTTATACTGGTTGAAACTCACTTCACATCCTGATAGCAATCAATAATAGAATTGGTCTGTATATATATATATATATATATATATATATATATATATATACACATACACACAGTATCTCACAGAAGTGAGTACACCCCTCACATTTTTGTAAATATTTTATTACATCTTTTCATGTGACAACACTGAAGAAATGACACTTTGCTACAATGTAAAGTAGTGAGTGTACAGCTTGTATAACAGTGTAAATTTGCTGTCCCCTCAAAATAACTCAACACACAGCCATTAATGTCTAAACCGTTGGCCACAAAAATGAGTACACCCCTAAGTAAAAATGTCCAAATTAGGCCCAAAGTGTCAATATTTTGTGTGGCCACCATTATTTTCCAGCACTGCCTTAACCCTCTTGGGCATGGAGTTCACCAGAGCTTCACAGGTTGCCACTGGAGTCCTCTTCCACTCCTCCATGACGACATCACGGAGCTGGTGGATGTTAGAGACCTTGCGCTCCTCCACCTTCCGTTTGAGGATGCCCCACAGATGCTTAATAGGGTTTAGGTCTGGAGACATTCTTTAGCAAGGCAGTGGTCGTCTTGGAGGTGTGTTTGGGGTTGTTATCATGTTGGAATACTGCCCTGCAGCCCAGTCTCCGAAGGGAGGGGATCATGCTCTGCTTCAGTATGTCACAGTACATGTTGCATTCATGGTTCCCTCAATGAACTGTAGCTCCCCAGTGCAAGCAGCACTCATGCAGCCCCAGACCATGACGCTCCCACCATGCTTGACTGTAGGCAAGACACACTTGTCTTTGTACTCCTCACCTGGTTGCCGCCACACACGCTTGACACCATCTGAACCAAATAAGTTTATCTTGGTCTCATCAGACCACAGGACATGGTTCCAGTAATCCATGTCCTTAGTCTGCTTGTCTTCAGCAAACTGTTTGCGGGCTTTCTTGTGCATCATCTTTAGAAGAGGCTTCCTTCTGGGACGACAGCCATGCAGACCAATTTGATACAGTGTGCGGCGTATGGTCTGAGCACTGACAGGCTGACCCCCCACCCCTTCAACCTCTGCAGCAATGCTGGCAGCACGTCTATTTCCCAAACACAACGTCTGGATATGACACTGAGCATGTGCACTCAATTTCTTTGGTCGACCATGGCGAGGCCTGTTCTGAGTGGAACCTGTCCTGTTAAACCGCTGTATGGTCTTGGCCACTATGCTGCAGCTCAGTTTCAGGGTCTTGGCAATCTTCTTATAGCCTACACCATCTTAATGTAGAGCAACAATTCTTTTTTTCAGATCCTCAGAGAGTTCATTTGCCATGAGGTGCAATGTTGAACTTCAAGTGACCAGTATGAGAGAGTGAGAGCGATAACACCAAATTTAACACACCTGCTCCCCATTCACACCTGAGACCTTGTAACACTAACGAGTCACATGACACCGGGGAGAGAAAATGGCTAATTGGGCCCAATTTGGACATTTTTACTTAGGGGTGTACTCACTTTTGTGGCCAGCAGTTTAGACGTTAATGGCTGTGTGTTGAGTTATTTTGAGAGGACAGCAAATTTACACTGTTATACAAGCTGTACACTCACTACTTTACATTGTAGCAAAGTGTCGTTTCTTCAGTGTTGTCACATGAAAAGATATATTAAAATTTTTACAAAAATGTGAGGGGTGTACTCACTTCTGTGAGATACTGTATATATATATATATATATATATATATATATATATATAGTGCTCAGCATAAATGAGTACACCCCCTTTGAAAAGTAACATTTTGAACAATATCTTAATGAACACAAAAACAATTTCCAAAATGTTGACAAGACTAAGTTTTATATAACATCTGTTTAACTTATAAAATGAAGGTAAGGTTAATAATATAACTTAGAGAACAAAATTTTCATTCTGAATTCTGAAGAGACAAGTAGAGCATCACTGTCCATCCAGCATCCAGTCTCTAAAAGAGGTCATTCTTAAAGAATGGAAAAAGATAGATGTTGCAAAATGTCGCCAACTTGTTCATTCCATGCCAAGAAGACTTGGTGCTGTCATTAAAAATCATGGAGGCCATACAAAGTACTAGATGTAGTAGTTTTTGTTGTGGGGTGTACTCATTTTTGCATCACCATAATTTGAGTAAAACTGAAAAATGTGTAATCTAAGTTATATTATTAACCTTACTTTCATGTTACAAGTAAAACAGATGTTATATTAAACTTAGTCTTGTCAGCATTTTGGAAATTGTTTTTGTGTTCATTGAGATATTGTTTAAAATGTTACTTTTCGAAGGGGGTGCACTCATTTACGCTGATCACTGTGTATGTATATATATATATATATATATATATATATATATATATATATATATATTTATATTTATTTATTTTTTTTAATGTGCACATATCTTCTGTTGAAGTCTCAGGACCAAGAGATGTTCGTCCAATCATTGCATTCAGTCTGAGTTTCACATTCTGTGAAATTCGGTGTCCAATTTTTGCATTCAGCGTTCACTACCATAATTAAAGGGTTAGTTCACCAAAAAAATTAAAATTCTGTCATTAATTACTCACCCTCATGTTGTTCCAAACCCATAAGACCTTTGTTCATCTTCGGAACACAAATTAAGATATTTTTGAACAAATCCGATGGCTCAGTGAGGCCTCCATTGCCAGCAAGATAATTAACACTTTCAGATGCCCAGAAAGGTACTAAAGACATATTTAAAACAGTTCATGTGACTACAGTGGTTCAACCTCAATGATATAAAGTGACAAGAATACTTTTTGTGCACCAAAAAAACAAAATAACGACTTTATTCAACAATATTTAGTGTTGGGTGATTTCAAAACGCTGCTTCATGAAGCGTTGAAGCTTTACGAACCTTTTGTTTCGAATCAGTGGTTTGGAGCATGTATCAAACTGCCAAAGTTATACCCCCCAGTGGGGAACCATTGAAATTTCAAAACACTTATGACGTAAAAAAAGCCTCGTTTACTGAAATCACATGAGTTTGGCAGTTCGGAGCCACTGATTTGAAACAAAAGATTTGTAAAGTTTCGAAGCTTCATGAAGCAGTGTTTTGAAATCGCCCATCACTATTGTTGAGTAAAGTCGTTATTTTGTTTTTTTGGCGAACAAAAAGTATTCTCGTCGCTTCATAACATTCAGGTTGAACCACTGTAGTCACATGAACTGTTTTAAATATGTCTTTAGTAGCTTTCTGGGCATCTGAGAGTGTTAATTATTATTAAGGTCTTACGGGTGTGGAACAACATGAGGGTGAGTAATTAATGACAGAATTTTCATTTTTGGGTGAACTAACCCTTTAAGAGATGGCAACCCAGGATGCTACCGGAGCTGTTCACATCCTCAGTCACATTTATGCATTTCTATGGCAACACTATCAATGCCGAAATGCCCTTTAAGTTGTTTACGTTCATTATCATTTTGTAATGTTATGTGCTTTGAGGTAATTTAACGCCTATATTCTGTAACACTGTAATGACTGCTAGTTGACATGTAGTTGCAAAGTTACTTATTGTTAGTAGAAGGTCTAATGTAGACCATAGAAAAATAAAGTGTTACCAAAGGAACTGTTACCAAGTGTTACCAATTCTTCATGGAATTATCGATGCCAAGAATATTTTTAAGAATGCACAGTTGTGAGTATGCTAGGGGTCTTGTTGAAGACTAGCATGTGAAAGGGGCTTGAACCTCTAGATTGCCTGATATGGCATGAGTAATTTTGTTCAGAAGAAATTTAGCCATCCATGACGCACAACCTTAAACCTTGCATCAAGCTTTTCTGCATTTAAAAAAAGTATACAAGTACCGCTGATGTTTCCAATGATAACCTCCAGTGGATCAGTATGTCCAAGGTTGATTTTTGGTAACATTTATTTTTTATGATCTTTCTAGTATTGTTTATTAACCCTAGCAAGGAAGATGTTTAGCATTTTATTAAATGAAATCATGTCGCCCCGGGTTGTTAGCACACCACTGGGAGTCAAGTTGAGAACTTTGCCAGCTTGTGGCAGTTGAACTGTGAGGCTGCCTGATATGGCATAAGTAATTTCCACTCGGATGAAACTCAGCCATCCATAACGCACAACCTTAAACCTTGCACAGAGTAAGGAAAAAACTTGGTTTGGCTCCAGTTCTGACTGGATCCTGTCTGCATTTCCAATAAAGTGGATTTGTCGCTGGGCGGAATGCCTTAGCGGCGGAGTCCGAGCTGCTCTCCGGCTGATAAATAGCCTTTGTGAGGGGAGGCGAACGACAGGAAGAGTAAATTTTAGCCAGGAAGGCAAAAAGAGAGGGGAGGGAGCAAGGATAGACAGATGAGGGGGAGCTATGTTATATAGCTGTGCGATGAAAGTACGAGATAGCAAAAATTAGACTTGAGAGTTAAAATATTCTATTCATGGACATTTCCAGTTGACTACGTTGATGTCAAGAGAGATCTGCATCATTGTGGACAAACTGTTTTCCAAATGAAGTTTTCAGGGATGCCTGCAGTGTGTTTTTACTCATTGAAAACAGCATTGTTGTGTTGCTGTATGTCAGAACGTCACAATTTCAAAAATCAGTGCGCACATTCGTTCGGTGAGTGGTTTCTAAGATGGTAGTGACATTTAAAATATTCCCTAAAGTCCCCTGTTCTCACTGACCACTCGACAGAATCAATTTCCTGTCATTGTTCGACTTAGGAATGCATTTCCCAAACTGAGACACTCAACAAAAATCAGACTGAATGACATGATGCAAAAAATGATGGAAATACATTACACAGTTCCTGTCAATCAGCATTTTGGATCAGGCCTAAGGATGTCGTAAAGATTTAAACTTTACTGAACTTATATGAATATGAATATCTATGCACACTACCAGTAAAAAGTTTGGAATAAATAAGAATCTTTAACGTTGTTGAAAGAAGTCTCTTATGCTCATATATTTGTTCAAAAACAGTGTAAAAACAGTAATATTGTGACATATTATTACAATTTAAAAGAACCGTTTTCAATCCGACTATACTTTAAAATGTGATTTATTCCTGTGATGGCAAAGTTCCTTAAAAAATCAAATCCAATACCCCAAACCTTTTAATGGTAGTGTATTACAGTTTCCAGTAAAATATGAAGCAGCACAACTATTTTCAACATTGATAATAATATGTTTCTTGAGCAGCAAACCAGCATATTAGAATGATTTCTGAAGGATCACCTAGAAAACTATTATTTCAAATTATAATAATATTTCACAATATTTATGTTTTTTACTGTATTTTTGATCAAATAAATGCAGCCTTGTTGAGCATAACTGACTTCTTTCAAAAACATTAAAAACATCGGAATTATTCTAAACTTTTGAACCAGTAAACTTTTTAAACCAGTAGTATATATATTACTTATTTAGCATTTTAATAATTATAATACAGAGAAAAATGGGAAAGGTTTTGAAATAGCATGAATTGTGACACAGTTTTAATTTTTGGGTGATCTGTTCCTAAAAGGGCTGAATGAATCTTACCATGTAAGAATTTAAGCTAATAGACCTATTATTGACTTGTGTCAGTACAGGCCTCATCAATCAGAGGTTATGAGTCTGTGCTGCTCCAGCGCTTACGTGTGTTAATGGATGAATGTCTTTGAGAGGAGATGTTGTGTTGGCGTTGTGAGGAGAGGGATGGGGGTGTAGAGGGGTCTATCTCATGCTAACTGAGTTAACTGATAGCCTCAGGGGATGTTGGGGGGGTGGATGCTGACCTCTACCAACGTCCCTCCCGGGACCGGTGTGAGGAGAGACAAACATTCCAGAGCAACTCGCCGGCCAGCAGAGACCCCCTGAGAGAACCAGAGCGACAGAGAGAGAGAGAAAGCATGGAGAAGAGCAGGAAAGGAAGAAAAATGGACACTTTCACTCCTTCTAAGCACACATATGCAAAGCATGCACAACACGGACGCTCCCTGGTCAACATTTCTGTAATTAATTATGGCATAATTCTTAACAGGGCTTAAAACAGGGGGTCTCTCTGTCATTCCGTTATGGTGGACTGCCGCGGTGGTCCTTGGGCCCGGGACCTCAGATGTAGCTGTAGAGGGGCCCTCACCCTCTAACACCACTGTTCTTTCCCAGAGGAAGAATCCCTCATGTGTTCACCCTTCTGCATGGCCTCTTACTAGATTTCCAGCAGCCTGCCTTAAGATTACCCTGCAGAGCAGTTGAGAAGTCATTTCTGAAGCTTGGGTAAATCATAAATCATTTTCTCTCTGTCTTTGTAATATTCTCCCTTTCTCATGAGTAAGCCAACTAAATGGTGCTATTTCTCTCTGAAGTTTTGTAAGGCAATAAACTAAGATCACTAACTTGGACAAAAAATAGTAGCATTATGCGATGGACAAACATCAATAACACAAACCTGTATTATGGTTAAAATGAAAGTCAATTTAATGCTGAAAAAATGTGAAAGATAACTAAATGGTCAAAACTTGCTTCACAAAAACAGAACAACTACCAACTTTTTGTTGTTCAGTTTTGTTCTGATTTAACTGTAGAAAATGTTGTGATATCCACTGAAAATGATCTAATACGCAGCCAGCCAATTCAAATAACTAATAAAAGTTTTTTAGATTGACTAATAAAATTGATCCTATGACTCCTGAATGCATAATTTAATCAACTGAAAAAGGGAAGTGGTCCTAAGATCGAACCCTGCAGAATGCACAAACCCAAAATCAATCCTGAAAGACCAAGTCTCAAGACATTCACAACACAAATCAATTCTGATTTAATGATGACTAAAAACTAAACTAAAGCAACTTCTATAAACTTCTGATTAGTCAAGACTGGTCAGTAATGTCTTAGCAAAAAGTTAAATCTAACTGTTTATTCTCTTCACACACTAAGTAAAATCACCAGTCTCTCATGTTGCATCATTTATTCCTTCAGGCTACAGGAAATAGTCACATATGGTTCATGTGACCAAAATACTGCATTTCCTTGGAGTAATAATTCTTCTCAGTATATTTAAAGATTTCCAAAGCAGGCCATTTAGCAGCATCTGCTGATAAACTTGGAGCTATTTTATATTTTCACTACTAAGTTAGCTAAATAAAGCAGGCCTCTGATACTAAAATGGCAAGAGAAGAACAGTCAAAACTGAGCAGAAAAGGCATACTTGACATTCCAAAAACACCCCAGAAAAGCTGTACTTGTTTTAAACCCTGTCCTCCTCTTCAAATCCCCTTCCACGGTTTCCAGAGTCTCTATGGCATCGTTTGTCTTTATACGGTCACAACAAACACATGCGCTCATAAGTAGGAAACCAGACTTTTTTTTATCCTTTCTTGGTACAGTCATTGCTAGTACATCTTGGAGCATTGAATGGGTGTAAACATATGGGATGGCTATTCCTGTCCGCTCAGAACAACAGAGACATTTTTCAAACTGAAATTCATGCTTGGATTTCTTTCTCTCAGGACTCTCTTCCATCATTCTAGCAACTCACAGAGAGACGCTTCCCCCTTTACTGTCATTTCACATTAACGGTGGGGTCTTACTAAGTGTTGGCCTATGGCTTTGCTTTGAATTACAGCTTACTGCACAGAGAGGGCACTGCACTACGACTTTATGGCGTTATTATGCATGCTTACGCTTGACACTTGAAAATTTACGGTAAGCCTGTGAAACCGTTACGACACCGCCACTAGACAAATAAATCAGATAGGATCAGTTAGAAGATCTTGGTTTTTCTTAAATAAAAAAAAAAAAAGAAGAAGTTTTGATTTATCAAATAATAGTTTGAGGACGGCAAGATAGCACAGCAGAAGAAGTTATAGCTCTTCAGGTTATAGCTAACCCCAACACTTGTGATATAATTATATTGTTACGAATTATAAACAGAATTTGTCATGTTCTGAAGAAAGCATGAGTGGTGGTTACCTGTGCCGCCACTAATGTTAGTGAGACATTAGTATGTGGTTGCTAAGATGTTTTGTGCACATTGTGTCATTATATTTTCCAAGTATACTTCATGTAGTAAATATACTAATATCAATACTGTTATGTGTACTATTTCAATACTTCTTGGAACTAAATTAACTGAGTTTATAAAAGTAAACTTTTATAAACCTTTTAGTTTATAAAAAGTTACTTTTAAAGTGTAAATTTTGAGTACACAATTAGTTTACATTTAATTGTTTCTTTAGTCAATAGAGTAAGCACAACTACAAGTATACTTAGAATACTTAGATACTTTATTAAGTATATTTCGATTAAAATAATTAAGCAAAAGTAAGCCAAATATACTTTTCCATATACTTGGTGGTATAAGCCAAGTATACTGAAATATAATTTGAAATATATCTCTGATAATAATAATAAAAATAAGGTACACTGAAAGTATATTGTACTTTCATATTTTTAGTTTAAAAGTATACTAATAGCACACTTTAATAAACTTTTTTTTCCCCTTTTTGGTCAAAAATCGTAAGTCCGATCACACCTCTCCTCAACCAGCTGCACAACTCACAGTAGATACTACTAGCTACATTTACATGTACCCAACTAATCTGGCTCAATCAGACTGAAAAGATTTCATGTAAACACATTAATCCATCCCATTAAGCGTCGATCTGAATTATTTTAGAATTTGATTCGATTTGATCTTATTAGTCAAAAAAGTGCAATACACTCAGTCGTCAAGAATAACACAGCAAGTTAAAAACTTGTTTCCATTGCGGTTCTTGCAGATAATACATCGCCAGAGCTACTTTGTGATATCTGATCTTATCAGGGGCCTCTTAGACGCCTTTAGAGACCACGTCATCCTTGTACTTCCAAGACTTTGCAGTTTCCCACCTCCCCCATGAGTCACGGCTCAAAAAATGACAGCATTCAAATTGTGTGTGGGGATTTTGTGTGGGCAACAGATATATATTTCAACTATCATCATTTGCTAAAAATAACGTGCTAGTCCCCATTAATGGGGTGCTGTTAAAAATCACAAATTTGGCATATCTGCAGCCTTCTCTGTCCCAAGAGAATGTCATTAGGCGGGTCTGGGAAACTAGACTGACACTGGCCCAGCCAGACAGAAATACACACCATGAGAATGAGAAAGCGGGCATATTTTTCTTTTTTTCCCCCAATCTTTTTTATTTTAATAGCCCGATGACTGACACACCCAGCAAGCAGAAAGCTAACCCCGCATGGCCGTTGACAGATGAGATAACTCATTCATTCAGTGGGCAGCACAGTATGGCAGGGACACACACATGTAAAACGTTCTCAGAGGAGAACCGTTTGGTTGGCAGGACTATAGATGGGAGAGCTGTCTATCCTCAGGACTCCTGTAAACATTGATCTCAGTCGAGGGTTTTGAACAGTTTGTCCTTTGGACACATACACATTCTACTTTTCCCATCCTTGACAGATGCAATCACACATAGACTCATTGACTGTCACCCAATTTATATTCAGAAAGACTAATTTAACTTTTTACACTCCAGCTAACATGAAAGGTTGATAATTCACTTTTTTTTTTTTCTTTGAACTATGGTCACTAACACCCAGATTTGAACTTCACTGCACAGTCAGTCAAAAATTTCTAGGTGACCTAGTGAGCCGGCTGGTTAGACAGCATTTTAGGGCATCAAAAATACAATCCTGATTATGCTGCCTAAGATACCTTGTTTTATGCACATTCTAAAGGCCCCAATATACTTCACGTGAAATCAAGGAATAAACTTGTCTGACATCATTTTGAACAAGATCAAAAAGAAGTTTGCATTTCAAGAGTTTAAAACAGCTTGCCAAAGAGAACTTTCTGTAAAAGTTTGAACTACCATTGGTCCGTGGCGATGACATAATATGTAGGTGTGGCTCTGAGGCTCCACTTTTTTGATGTGGAAATCATCTCCAGTTCATTTCTTCGGGTCAGTGCATCAAAGTCTGGTGTCTGCGAGTAAAAAAGAACTGCTTTATAGTAGAAACTGAAGTTGTAATTAACTGAAAGCAACACTGCTCATGCAAACATCCACATCGCAATGATCAGATGCTTTCTTAACTGCTGGTTTCTCACTGCTATCATTTTTGTTGTGTTTATTTTGTTGTCGAGAGGAAAGCACGCAGCACAGATTTACATATTTATCTAAACATCGCTCTCAGCAGTGTGGGTGGAGTCATTTCATTTTTTTTTTACCCCTAAGTGAAAAATAACTTTGCCGTATGTATATCGGGCCTTGAAGCAGCATTGTATCTTTCACAGAGAAGGCAATCCCAGAATGCATTCCGCCGAGTTCACTAAAAAAAAAAAAAAAAAAACACAAATCAACTGTGAGTCAAGTATATTTTGCAGTTCATGTGAGGAGTGGTAATTGTGTGGCTTGTGTGCCAGTAAGAGTATATGTAGATCAGATCATTCTAAAACAGTTACTTATGATGTTTTAATTTACTTAGGATGCTGCCATTTGATGGCAACTGTCTATGTAGACAGTATGTAGGTGTTATAGCAAAGCATGCCATAGTAATTTTTAGATAAAAAAAAAAATAAATAAAGACAATGCAATTTTGTGAATTTGCAATATGTTGTTTGTTCCTGACTTGGACATGGAGTGATTTATTCGGTTTGCAACAGGGCCGTAGCCATCATTTTAGAAGTGAGGGGGACAGAAATGTTGGGTGTAATACCAGTTTTTATCTGACCTTTGTCTAATTGATAGATTGTATTATTATTATTATTATTATTATTATTATTATTTTATCTCAACTCTTGCTTTTAATTTGAAATCAATTTGCTTTTAATAAGAAATCAAATACACTGCTGAACAATAACCAGTATCTAATATTTTTCCCTATATTTTGACAATTTTATGATTGGTTTATGTACTACAAACACTTGTGCATTAAGTCCCCATGGATTTTATACAATGTATAAAAAAATAAAAAATAAAAATAAATTAAAAAATCACAGAATAAAGCAGAATACAGTACCTATCAAATGTTAGGAAACATTACAGTCTTCTGCTCACCAAGGCTGGATTTATTTAATCAAAAAATAATTGTACATTATTAATGGTACAATAATGGTATTTAAAAAAAAACATAATATTGTGAAATACAATTACAATTTAAAATAGCAGTTTTCTATGTGAATTTATAGTAAACTGTAATTTATTCCTGTGATCAAAGCTGAATTTTCAGCATTGTTACTCCAGTCTTCAGTGTCACATGATCCTTCAGAAATCATCAATCATCAATCATCAATCACTCCCGGATAACTGAAAATGGGCAAAGAGGCGGGACGTGGTTGCAACTGAGGTTGCTGAATCCTGCCTAGCGCAACGTGATCATGTTAGCAGGCAAAGGAACTATCTATCTATCTATCTAGATACTATCTAAACTATTAATAAAGATAACAAGTTATATAATTTGAAAGTGCTAAATGTTTACTGTCAATCTACGGTGTCTTTTTTACGATATAGATGCTCCAGCACCAGTAATTGTAATTTGTGTCGGGTGTGCATATAACGCAACCTGGTCTCATAGGAAAGATGTACCTGTGGGAAGGTTTTCGCGAGTCGCCAAAATACGTACCAATGCGTACATATCACTGCAGTTTCAAACAGAAATGAACGCGAGGCGATTAAGGGGTCAGGTTATGGATTAATAAATACTCTTTTTCACGGCTCCTTGCACAATATTGTGTTATGACTTCAAAGTGCATGATTTGTAAACGAATATTCCATTCAAAAGGTGAAACTTGTATATTATATTCATTCATTACACACAGACTGATATATTTCAAATGTTTTTTCTTTTAATTTTGATGATTATAACTGACAACTAAGGAAAATCCCAAATTCAGTATCTCAGAAAATTAGAATATTGTGAAAAGGTTCAATATTGAAGACACCTGGTGCCACACTCTAATCAGCTAATTAACTCAAAACACCTGCAAAGGCCTTTAAATGGTCTCTCAGTCTAGTTCTGTAGGCTACACAATCATGGGGAAGACTGCTGACTTGACAGTTGTCCAAAAGACGACCATTGACACCTTGCACAAGGAGGGCAAGACACAAAAGGTCATTGCAAAAGAGGCTGGCTGTTCACAGAGCTCTGTGTCCAAGCACATTAATAGAGAGGTGAAGGGAAGGAAAACACAATCCTCTCCGCACCCTGGAGAGGATTGTGAAACAAAACCCATTCAAAAATGTGGGGGAGATTCACAAAGTGTGGACTGCAGCTGGAGTCAGTGCTTCAAGAACCACTACGCACAGACGTACGCAAGACATAGGTTTCAGCTGTCGCATTCCTTGTGTCAAGCCACTCTTGAACAACAGACAGCGTCAGAAGCGTCTCGCCTGGGCTAAAGACAAAAAGGACTGGACTGCTGCTGAGTGGTCCAAAGTTATGTTCTCTGATGAAAGTAAATTTTGCATTTCCTTTGGAAATCAGGGTCCCAGAGTCTGGAGGAAGAGAGGAGAGACACACAATCCACGTTGCTTGAGGTCCAGTGTAAAGTTTTCACAGTCAGTGATGGTTTGGGGTACCATGTCATCTGCTGGTGTTGGTCCACTGTGTTTTCTGAGGTCCAAGGTCAACGCAGCCGTATACCAGGAAGTTTTAGAGCACTTCATGCTTCCTGCTGCTGACCAACTTTATGGAGAGGCAGATTTCATTTTCCAACAGGACTTGGCACCTGCACACAGTGCCAAAGCTACCAGTACCTGGTTTAAGGAAATTTTGGACTTTGCATCGCTTAACCAGCTCCATATGTTTCGCTTTTCTGACATAACAAGCTTGCTCGGTATCTCAGCTGATAATGAGTTGTACTTACGACGAGAAAGCCTTTGGTACGAATCCCGTGAAAGGCTAGTCACGGTAAAATAACTCAAATAGAGATCTAAACAAGCTAAAACGGCACGATTGCGGGTGCTTTTTATGTCACATTTGCTTTTGTTAACACTATCGGGTAGGTTTAGGTGTAGTGTTGGTGGTACGTTACTTTAAAGCGCAATGGAGTGCAAATTTCAAATCAGAACTGCGGTGATTCGTATAAAACCAAACCAAAGTCATAAAAACGTACCATATTCACGTTTATCTGTTCAGGGAAAAAAATGAACACGCTTTTAGCGCCACTCAGTGGACATTTCACATCGAAACTGCAGTGATATGTAGGCTACATATTGGTACGTATTTTGCGACTAGCAAAACGTTGCCAGAGGTACGTTTTTCTAATAAAACTGGGTTGCAATAACAGCATGAAAAATCAAACGGGACTTCATACCTTTATAATGAAATAACGATCGCGAGATGAATCCAATCCGTGGCACTTGGGTAAAATGTCCATGAGTGTCCATTGAAAAATAAAAAACAGTACTTTTTGTCCACAAAAGCTTTAAATCCATGAAATATTGATATAATTGTTTGCATCACATTTCTTCTGAATGATCTGCTCTCCATCATCGTTTTCCAAGAAATTATGCAACCTGAGCAGTTTATGTTGTAAAACTGTATATGATTGTATCTCACAACAAATGAGCCCGTCCAAAGTATAATTTTTCAAAATGCAGCAGTTTTAGTTATAATATCCAAGCAGTGCTGTCGGAGTTTTATATCCTCCTGCCATTGTCATTGTAGTAAATCTCAGGGACAAAACTTTTAGCCAATGCCACGATCCAACAACGTGTGTTCTGTTTATCTTCCTCATGCGTGCACATGTACACAGATGCACATCTGTCTCGAGTCTCAACCATTAATGCATATTATCATATTATTTTATAATTGTATATATTATTATTTTATAATTGTATAAAATAATCGCGAATAAAAGCACAAACACGGCAGAGATGCCAAATTCAGCGGCTGGAATTCAGCTGAGGTAACATGACGGTTCACAGACAGCGGCAAACCTGTCACTCAAGCGACCACGTCCTTAATTATGCAGAACTTTAAGGCTTTATTATAATTTAAACGGATGAGTTATAAAAAAAAAAAAAAATCACCCACTCAGAGTTGTCATGAAGGGCAAAATTAGCTGTATAGACCAAAACCACAATTTGATCCAGGCTGTAAACATATTTTTTTCTGCTGTAAAGTTGGCCATTTTAACATGGGGCTCAATGAGATTCTGCTCTCTTTTGGAGCCTGTCCCTAGCAGCCAGTCAATGAATCGCAGTTTAAGTCACTTCCGTGTTGGCTTCAAGAGAAACTGGGGGAGGTTGCCGCTTGGTCAATACGTTTCTGCATTTTATTCAGCTGCTGCTAGAGCGAATAGCTGAATTACTTCTACGAAACCGTTTTGGACTTTCTGCGAGAGAGCACCCTCCGGCTTCCAGTATGAATGAAACATATATTACACGAGAGTGAGCGCTCCATAATGACCCCCGTCCCCCATGTATTCTACGCCCATGGTTTGCAAACCTATTGCAAAAGACAAGGCTGATCATGTCGGTCCTCAGCCAAATTTTTTTTTTTTTTAATTTGCATATGAGAACAGATATCAGTTAGCTGTAGATATCGGTGAGCTGCTACTCACACACACACAATGAACAGAGGAAGCCAATTACGGAAGAAACAGACTAATATGTACGTTTTTGTTATCAGTTAAAACATTCTCTGGCCATGCATGCTGTAACCCCAGCACAGTGCTGTGTGACGCACATTTGTCAACTGATAACAAACAAAGAGAAGATGAGAAGGATTTTTTTTTCTATTGATGTGGTAGTTCATATTTTATCACCTTGCAGTGAGGCTGTAGAGGAAGTGTATAGTCTGAAATTAAAATATTTATTTCAAATTATTTTTAACCCTAAAGCCTACCATATCATATCTGATACATGAATTTCGTTCTCAACTACTCATCTGATTGGTTGAATTCTACAGGATTTCTGGGAGACGTGTCGGGTGCTTTAAGGGTCCGCCTGGAAACAAAGATGCCATGACTCCAAACCAAATGGAAGAAGCAAGCCGTTGTGTTTACTACTGTGACAATGAGCATTTTTAATTAAGATCAACTAAACACTGGATTTTCAAAAGTATGTGAAGTATGTAAAGTTTGCAGTATAGACTCTTTAAAATACATCCAAGAGTTTTACACGCCGGTCTGTTATTGTAGGGACACCGACGTTACATTCTCACGCCCCTAAACATGACGTGGAACAAAACAAACTGTGATTGGTTGCTTTACATGTCAGATGGCCTCTGGGCCGTCCTTGGCCAATGAAAGCTGCTATGGAGTCCAGATCTTTTGCTGTCAGTCTGAACCTGTGATCCTCCTGGGACATGTTGCGAGCAAGTGCACCAAAACAAGTGATTTAATCTTTACTATGCTGTACTAAAACACATGGATTATGGTACGCAGCTGCCCTCGTAACCTTTTTCATTTGCTTAAGAATGTCACAGTTGTAAACATGACGGCTTTCCTCTTGCATGAGGGGTTTGGTGTAACGATGGTTTTGTTTCTAGGTGGACCGTTAAAGAACGTAACACACATGACTCCAGGAAATCCTGTAGAATTCAACCAATCAGATGATGTCTTTGAAACTCCTGAAGTGTTTCCCATTTTGTGTGCCATATGCATCAGACATTCAGCCAATGGTGACGTCTGAGGCTGAGACTATTCCCTGTATAACTATGGCTGTTGTTAAATTTAATCATAGTTTTCTCTAAAGGCAATTGTCTTTTCAAAATATTAGGTTATCATGTCAATAATCCATGGTGGTTCAAGAAGATGAGTTTCTAATCACTTTGCAGTCATTGATATGAAAACAGTCATGATGTGCTCCCTGCTGAAAAATCCAACATAATCCAGCATGTTTGTCCAGACTGGCTTATGCTGGTTAGAGCTGATATTGTGCTGGTCTAGCTGGTGGACCAGCATAGCCATGCTATTCTCAGAACTAAACTGGTATAGCTGGTCCACCGGCACTCCCACTTCCCATGCTGGAGACCAGCAAACCAGCATCCCACTCTCCTCCCAGAATGCAGAACATACCTTATGCTGGTGACCAGCAATGCAGGATTTTTCAGCTGGGCTGCCACTGGATCGAATATATCTAGTTGGCTTGCACTGTCTTAACCTGTTTTTAGTTTGGGATCATCCTGACCATAATCAGTTGCTTAAAGGGTTAGTTCACCCAAAAATGAAAATTATGTCATTTATTACTCACCCTCATGTCGTTCTACACCTGTAAGGCCTTCGTTCATCTTCGGAACACAAATAAAGATAATTTTGATGAAATCCGATGGCTCAGTGAGGCCTCTATTGAGAGCAATGCCACTGAACCTCTCAAGGTCCATAAAGGTACTAAAACATTTAAAACAGTTCATGTGAGTTCAGTGCAGTGGTTCTACCTTAAAGGGGTGGTTCATTGCAATTTCCCTTTTTTGACTTTAGTTAGTGTGTAATGTTGCTGTTGGAACATAAACAGTATCTGCAAAGTTACAGCACTGAAAGTTCAATGCAAACGTAGATACGGTCTTTTAAAGAATTCTCTATTTAAGGACTACAACAAACGGCTGGTAGGGACTACAACAAGCCTCTTCCCGGGTTGGTGACATCACTAACAGCACACGCTACAAAGGGGGCGAGGCCATGTTACTGCAGCACAGTATGCAACACAAATGCAATAGCATGTCATAAAAGCAAGATAATAACATGACAAGTTATAACCATAATTAAACTAAACTATACCTGTTCTATCTTCATGCAGCATATATTCTCTGGCTCTGTTGGCATCTTACAACAGTTCCCACAGGAGCGATTTATAGATTATCATAACAGAATATGCTAATCAATGACTTTAAGATAGTTAACTCCACATCAGCTACATAAATTAATCAACTAACCGTTCAGAAGCGTCCTGTTGCATTCTACATGTCTCTTCTCGAGTCTCTCCATCATTGTCCGACTCCGCTTTGAGCATTAAAGGCTGAACAGTTTCTGACATTTTCAGTGAGTTTGAGTGAGGTAATGTGAGGCACTGCTAAGTGCTAACAGGAGGTCCTGAAACTCCACCCACTTTTGAGAGCAACAGCTCATTTGCATTTAAAGGGAGACAGACAGGGAGCGTTTTTGCTCACCCTCAAAAAGTGACAAATTTAACATGCTATAAAAAAAGATCTGTAGGGTATTTTGAGCTAAAACTTCACATACATACTCTGGGGACATCAGAGACTTGTAAAAGTGCCATTATACCACCCCTTTAATATTATAAAGCGACAAGAATACTTTATGTGCGCCCAAAAAAAAAAAAAAAAAAAAAAACGACTTTTCAACAATATCTAGTGATGGCCAATTTCAAAACACTGCTTCGGAGCTTTACGAATCAAATCAGTGGTTTGTTGCGCCAAAGTCACGTGATTTCAGCACTTTAGCTGTTTGATAGGAGACCCAAATCACTAATTCGAAACAAAAGATTTGTAAAGTTTAGAAGCAGTGTTTTGAAATCGGCCATCACTAGATATTGTTGAAAAGTCGTTATTTTTTTTATTTTTTTTGGCGCACAAAAAGTATTCTCATTGCTTTATAATATTAAGGTTCTGTGGCTTTGTTCTCAAAGTGGCCTCACTGAGCTATCGGATTTCATCCAAAAATATCTTAATTTGTGTTCCGAAGATGAACAAAGGTCTTACGGGTGTAGAACGACATGAGAGTGAGTAATAAATGACATTTAAATTTTTGGGTGAACTAACCCGAGTTCCTCCTTGGGCAGCTCTTTTAATGGGTGGATAAAAGTCATTTAGTATATTCCCTTTCCTCCTTGAGCAACTGATCAGTTGTTTGTAGCTAAGTAGATGCTTCATGATGTTATGATTGAAATCTCCCATCAGAAAGATGCTTGAGGAGGGAAAACCAGTTTCCATCTGGAGAATGCGAGTTGCCAGGGTGGCCTGTGCTGTTTGCAGGGTTGCCGTGTACAACTGCAGCTGCATGGAGGTGTTGATGTCCTGTGAAGGCATCTTCAAACAATTATTAAAAATTGTTTGTATTTGAAGGATACAGCTTAAAGAAAAAGGTAAGATTTGCACGTTTCCTTTTTAAAATACTTTGTCAATGACGCGCCAAGTCAGATAATTGAATTTACACTGCAATAAATAAGTAGGCCTATCTGTTTCCACTAAAAATAGCCTATAAACATCCTAAAAGATATGTTCACCTTATCAGCAAAACTGCATAAATCTGATTTGATTTGAATTGCTTAAAACAATTAAAATACTTTTTGGCCAGTGGAAATGAATGAATTAACTATATTCTAAAAACTTCATCTGAGAAGTATTTTATACAATTTTGTTTTTATGGATATTTTGATATATTTATTCTAAAACATAACAAGGATATTGGATGATTTTTAGTAATGTAATGTGTATGGCACAAATGGCATTTATAGTCCAAAGAGACAGGGTGGAGATGCACGTATGCACAATTGTCCGCTGACTGGGATTTTTTTTTTGCGCAGATTCTGGCGTAGACATGGTTTTATAAATCTGAAAACTTTTGTGCTAACGCAGAATCTAGCTTTTGTTGCATACGTACACTTATAGGAAGAAATCTACGTAAAGTTTTATAAATGAGGCCCCTGGTGAATGATGGTAGATCAGCAGAGGTGTGAAGGGTAGCCAGGCATGTCATTTACCTTTAAACATTAGTTCAGCTGACAGAAAGTGTGTTTGAGAGGAGATACTTCAGGTTAATGAATGAAAGGAGAAATTCAGGTGATGAGAGAGATTGTTAAGAGTTAATGTTGAGGCTGGGATCTATTTGCAACAGTATGTACAGTATTAAGGAAACAAAAAGATAATCCATACAGGGGAAACCAAGTCAAACAGGAATGCAACAGCTTTACAATACATGCAAAGAAAACAAACACTGACTAAAACACTGGGCTGTTTATAGTCTCACTGGAAAAACGTACCTGTGTCAACTTTTTTGCAAAAAACACCAATACGATTGCGTTTTTATGTCACATTTGCTTTTGTTAACACGATTATGTAGGTTAAGGGTTTAGTGTAGGTGTACGTTATTAAACGTGATGGAGCATTAAGCTTTTAGCGCCACTCACCGGACATTTCAATTCAGAACGGCGGTGATACGTACAAACTCCAACATAATAAAAAGTTACCATATTCACGTTCATCTGTTCCGGAAAAAAAAAAAAAAAAAAAAACTAAACATGCTTTTAGTGCCACTCACTGGACATTTCACTTTGAAAATGTCACAAAACGTGCACAACGCAACGTATTTTGCGTTTTGCGTACGTTTTTCTAATGAGGCCGGGTTGGTTTATACACAGGCAAGCTAACAAGATAACAAGGTAACAAGACACACATGGCAATCAAGGGGAACCAATGAAACAAAAGGACTACAAAGGGACAACAATCCAATCCAGGAAACAAAGACATAAAACACTACATAATAAAAGTCCTTAAAAACCAAATGCATGGGAATCTGTGACAAATACAGTCTATGTGATGTGACGACCCTTACTTGGCCAAACCTCTGTCATAATTTTATTGCAGTGTTCAGGAAAGTGTTTTCTGAGTTTTGCACACATGATATAAATTTAACTTGAAAGCTATTACTGAAACAACTGCAAGTATTACAATGTGATTGATCACATAATTCTACTAATAACATACTTGTACTAAAGTATAGAACAAAGATAACATTTATCTGCCCTTCTACAAAATAAAAGGAAAAAAATCATAAATTATTTTGTATAATTATTATATATAGATTTTGATTTATTATTTCTAATAGATTTTGATTTAATATTTCTATATCTATATTCTTTATATTTAAAAAGTTTTTATTATTATTATTATTATTATTACTATTATTCAAAATATGGAAATGTGGTTTAAATTTGCCACGTTTTCTTTTATGTATGTGGAAACATTTACATAAATGCTCACATAATAAGGCACTTGTGCGATTGTATATTCTTTTAACACTTGTTAGCCTGGTTTCAAAGACAGGTCTTAGATTAATCCAGGATTAGACCTTAGTTCAATTTAGGACATTAAATTAGCTTTTATAAACGTGTTGGTGTGCATCTTAAGACAAAACAACTGCACTGATAAATTTTAAGATATGTCAGTGCAAATTTCTTTTAGTTAAGACAGCTAAATATGAATTTTAGTAGGGACTAGGCTTAAGCCTTGTCTGCAGGGGAATGTGCTATTTCAAAAATAAGTAATACATTTCAAGGGTTACTCTGTTCTGTCGAAATACATTATACAGATCTGCAAATGTTAAATTGCATGTAGTGTTGTTCTTATGTCTAGTAGCCTATCGTTTTGCTCTGCTCTATTACACTGAGCTTCTATGCATTACAGATGTCAACATTGTTAAAGCAACTGTATTGTTTCTTCAGTCAAGGGACATTACAAATGAATTCTTCTGTGTGTGTGTGTGTGTGTGTGTGTGTGTGTGTGTGTGTGTGTGTGTGTGTGTGTGTGTGTCTGAAAAGGTGACTGGGCAAATTTATGACACACACACGCACACACACACCAATGAATCATAATATTTGGTTTCATGTATTGAAATCATAATTTCTGACTCTGATACAAATAATGTGTATAAATAACTATGACACAATTAAACAATCATATGAGTCTAATCAAAATTTGATTTCTCTGCTAACCACACTAACCTATGTTTTAATGATGATTGATTAATCTGTATTTCCGTCCTAATGTCTATTGACAGCTTTTGTGCCATGCTATTAAAGAATATAATGTTGGCTCATGTCTCAGTTTGTTAAAATGAATGGAAAACATGCTTACAGTAATGTATTTGCATGTATTACATGTTAATGTATTTACTGTTTTATCGACAGTGTGCCACAGATGCTGTTCAATGGCACCATCACATAAATTCTTATTATTCCTATATTTAAAGTCGGCATAAAAGAAGTTGCAAAAATAATTGTCTTATAGTGACTATGAGTCCATTCTTCCCTATTGTAATGTATATCAGAGTGAAACGGCTTCTGGAACAAGTAAAAAAAAAAAAAAAAAAAAAATAGGTGTCCAAAAAAAAAAAAGTTGCACCGCCCTCATGCCAGTAAACATGTCATCAGAGGTAAGCTGCAAGAGGGAAGGGAAGCTATTTTTATTATAGATTACGAGGCACATGAATTCAAAAAATAATAAATAATGATGTGCAAGGATAATTTAAATAATGCAAAATTCCATTAAAAAAAAAAAAAAAAAAAAATCAGTTTTGATTTCATAGTGACTTTATAATGGCATCACTGTCTGAGCCAATAGCATTGGTCTTTTCCAATCCAGTCCCTCTCTTTCAGTCCACTCTACTGTACTACCTTACCAAAAGGATGGAAACAGGATTTTATGGTGGGAATGCCTCTGATCAGGCAGGTCATGAGCTGAGGGAGGTGTATCTTACCTTCACACACACACACAAACACACACACACACACACACACACACAGAGAGAGTGAGAGAGAGAGAGAGAGAGAGAGAGAGAATGTAGTGCGGTGAGGGAGCAGTTGTTCATCAGTCCCTGGGGCTCTGTCACAGAGGGAGAAATGGTGTGTGCAGAAGACTGATGCAGACATCCTGTGAGCGGGAGACCCGTGTCCTCCTGAGACCCCAGCGTTCACTGCAGTGCTGCTGGGATTACTGGCAATAATGAGTGGAAATTCTGACGTTAACTGCAAAACTGATAGTAGAAACCTCACAATATACTTCAACTTTCAGTAGACAGATTTGCTGGGGTTGTGTATATAAAACTTTAGGAATTAGATTTTTTTTTAAAATTATTTATTTATTTATTTTAAGTAGCTACACTCATATGAGAGGAATCATTATATTAAATATACATACCATTCAAAAATTTGCATCAGTAACATTTCTTTTTTTAAATATTAAAGGGTTAGTTCACCCAAAAATGAAAATTCTGTCATTAATTACTCACCCTCATGTCGCTTGACACCTGTAAGACCTTTGTTCATCTTTGGAACACAAATTAAGATATTTTTGATAAAATCTGATGGCTCGTGAGGCCTGCATTGAGAGCAAGTTAATTTAGATTTTCAAACGCCCAGAAAGGTACTAAAGATATATTTAAAACAATTCATGTGACTACAGTGGTTCAACCTTAATATTATAAAGTGACGAGAGTACTTTTTTGTGTGCCAAAAAACACAAAATATACCACTTTATTCAACAATATATAGTGAAGGGCGATTTCAAAACACTGCTTCATGAAGCTTTGAGGCTTCACGAATCTTTTGTTTCGAATCAGTGATTCAGTGCGCGTATTAAACAATCTCAAACTGCCAAAGTCACATGATTTCAGTAAACGAGGCTTCGTTACGTCATAAGTTTTTCAAAATTTCAATGGTTTGCATGACTTTGGCAGTGCTCCGAACTACTGATTCGAAACAAAAGATTCGTACAGCTTCAAACCCTTTAACACTTTTATTCAGCAAGGACGCATTAAACTGATCAGTAAAGACATTTTTAATGTTACAAAACTTTTCTTTTTCAAATAGTGCTTTCAAACAATTCTTTTGAATCTTCATCAAAGAATGCTAAAAATGTATCATGGTTTCCACCAAATTATGAAGCAACACAACTGTTTTTAACATTGATAATAATAAGGAATGAAAGTTCTTTTAAATTGTCATAATATTTTACAGTATTACTGTCTTTACTGTATTTCTGAACAAATAAATGCAGCCTTGATGAGCATACAAGACTTATTTCTAAAACATTTAACTCCTTCCCCGCCATTGACAGAATTTTACGGCAATCCATGTTTTAACTGTTATACAGTAGGGGATGCTATTACGCATCTTCTGAAAGAGTACAGAATCTCCTGATCAAAACAGGTGAAGAAGAAGCAGAAACCAGAGATAGAAGCATTGCTTGTGCACATGTAAAATAACTGATTATCAAACATTAAACAGCATATCAAAACTGCCAAATGTTACCAAATGAAATGTCGACTCAGGCTGAGGTATTGGACTGTGACTGGACTCTATCTATGTTTTGATCATAGTTCTGAATCCAGTCTGGACGTAGTCTTTGACAAAGACGTGATATTTCTCAGCTTTTTGTTCAAAATGTTGCTTTTTTTAATGAAACTTTATGTGGGCTCTGTTCTTTCTTTTGATATATTGCATGTTCAGATATTCATCCAACAAAATATTCTGGGGGCCATGAATGTTTTGTGAAAAGTATCAAAAATGTTGATGCTGGCTGGCAAAAAAAAAAAAAAAAAATGCTCATTGAAAATTGCAATGCAGTTGGTTTTCATAACCAGTGATATTCTGGTTGTGGGGAAGAAAAAAAAACAAAACAAAAAAAAAACAAAGTGAATTTATGCACAACAAATTGACAACAATGGTGTGTATATATATATATATATATATATAAAAAGAAAAAAGTGTTAAATGCGACTCCAATAATTGAGGAATTTCTTTCCAGGACTGTTCTGGTTTGAATCTTGCCAATTGATTGAATTATCTGTAAATCTCTTCAGATGACCTTTGTAATCTCTTTCATGGATTTTTTTAAAGAATTAAAACAAAAAAAAATAAAATAAAGTTTAACTTTAAATAGTGGCGAGTAATGCTGTTGACCTCGAGGGTTAATTCTAGGGCTTTGGGGCCACTTTCATCCCCCAGAGTTCCCCAGTCCTGCCTGCGCTCGGGTTACATTAACAAAAACCCAGAGACCACCGCAAGGAAATGAGTTCATATCACAAAATTAAGCAAGGATTTGGCTCTAAGCAGGCATCTTTGTAAACACCCGACAGATGAGAGAGCAAGATCCAGTCCCATTGTTTGACAAAAGTGAGAAATTCATGCTCTTCCAAAAAGCAGCAACGAGAAATGCAATATAAGAGAGAAGCAGCTTTGCCACTGCATAGAGCCGTACAGTAGCATTGTGATTTCAACATCTGTCGAGATATGGAAGAACCACTCAGTGGGAAGAAAATGCATTTTTAATAAGATTGACTATTAATTCCAGATGAAAAAGCCAGTTAAACACTGAGTCTGGGCTGAACTGTGAGTGTGAGCCAAGTGGCTCAACTAGCTGATTGCTCTTTTACATAATCCTTAAAATGTTTTTACATAATCTCTGATTGTGTTTACACTCGACATCAGTCAGGATTAAAGATGTGAGCTGTCCAGCCGTGCCAAGGCAAATATACATCTGATGCAAGCCCAGAGAGCACGTTTATCAATGCTGCAGCTCATGCATTCACTAGAGTTGCACTATTCTGGATAAATTGACATTTTATTGATTGTTTTCTTTAAAATAGACATCACGATTCTCTCAGAATTTTGAATAGACAACTAGACAATAAAATATCATGTAATTTACTAGAGGTTCTGACAAAATGTTAATTGTTGCAATCTATTTAAAAATATTTACTTAATATATACTTAATTAGATTTTTTTTTTTTTTTTTTTTAATTGATTTGAATGATACAATTACTCATAAAGACTATACTTGTTTACTGGATGAATCAGAGTTTTTGAACAAATCTCTTGAATGAATAATTCAATGGCACGTTTTTTAACAGTCACTTGTCGCCACCTACTGGCACAATGACGTAATTCATACAATAAATTCTCTGGGTCAGTGCTGTGACTGAACTTGTCAAAGATTTAATAGACATCGCCAATTGTTGAAATTTAGGTATAATACCGCATGGGTGTTTGAATTAAGATTGTAACACTTTTAAAGATTAACTATGCAGCTCTAACTCAACGATGTAGGAATACGTTCATTCAACATTGCCAGCGACATAAGGATTCTTTGATGAACAGAAAGTTTAAAAGAACAGCATCTTTATTTCATTTATTAGAATCTTTGGTAACGCTATATTTTGATAGTCCACTTTAGACATTATACTAACTATAAGTAACTTTTAAACTACAGTCATTTGTCAAGGGTATAGCAGGGACAAGAAGAGGTGAGGATCTTTAGCAAACCGTTTTTATTCCATGAACACACAAACACAAAGATAATCCAAACATGATGATATAGGAAACACAAGTGACACAACAGCTTTACAGTGAGGTGTAAAGACAACGACTGAAACACAGGTTATATACAAGGCTAACAAGAGGATAACAGGGGACAGGTGAGACTGATTAAACACTATGGAGACTAACAAGTGTAACTAAGCAAACAGGAACTAAACACAGAAAGTGAACACAGGCACAGCAAAACAAAAGAATATCAAAATAAAAGTCCAAGAACACAAAACACAGGAAATTGTTACATCATTAGAGTATTAGCAGACCATTAGGGTTAGTAGAATAAGTGGACATGTAGTTGAAAAGTTACTCATAATCAGTAGAATGTCTGATGAAGAGCAAAATAAAGTGTTAGCAGATATTAAGCAGACAATCTACTAATACTCTAATGAGAGTTAGTTGGCATGTAGTTGCAAAGTTACTTATAAGTAGTAGACTATCAAAAGTGGACTATCGAAATTAAGTGTTACTAAATCTTTTGTCACAGTAAATTCTTTACTGTCACTTTTACTCAATTTAATACATCCTTGCTGAATAAAATATGAATTCATTTTGAATGGTAGCATAGTTTACCTTACTTTTAAATATTTCCTTTTACTCTCTAAACACAGATCCTCCATAAATGTACTAGAAAAGAGCAAAATCTGCTAAGGTCGGATGGGTCAGTAATGCTGTAACATTTTTAAGTTGGAACTCAGCAAAGGGTCAATTACTAAATAATTTCACTTTTTATAAAGAATTGTTTGTAAACATAGATCAAGGGTCATGACCTTTACCACACACACACAAGCCAAACGCTCTGAAATACTTTCAGAGGATGGCATGAGACCTGAGCTGGTGAAGTGCAGGCAAACACACACACACCCAGGGGATGTTTGGAGACTGGCGGCACCGGTAGAGAAAAGTCATCAGAGTCAGTGAGGGGCCCCTGGTCCAGCTGAGAGGGGGGAGGGACGGGGACCCCTGGTGTGAAAAGACCCTAATGGCCCCAGCAGCTGAGAGGTCTGGAATCGTCATTGGGAGGTTCTCAGGTTTGTGTCTCTGAGTGAATGCGAGGGTGTGTAGGAGAATCGTAACTGTTGGTGTCAGGTGACCCATAGCTGAGTGACGCCACTGTAGTATTTCTGTCTTTATGTCACATATGCACAAGCCAATGAACATGCAGCCCCGGCCTCCGGAAAACCTCAGAAACTTTTGTCAGGACTAGCATCTACACACTTCACGTGATGCCATTATATATTATACAGCATATTATACAAACATTCTCAATGCTTTCTGAAACTCTTAAGCTGCTTTTCCACCATCAGGCCAAACTGTTCTCTTTGTTAGTAGACTGTCTGCATAATATCTGCTAACACTTTATTTTGATGCTCCTCAACAGACATTCTACTGACTATAAGTAACTTTGCAAGTTCAGGTCAACTTATTCTTCTAACCCAAACCCAAACATCTAATCCTAACCTAACAATCTATTAACAGTCTACTACAGTGTACCAATACTGTAATGAGAGTTAGTTGATATGTAGTTGCAAAGTTACTTTTACAGTAATAAGTAGAATGTATAAAGTGGACTATAGAAATGAAGTATAACCCAAAAGATTTATATTTCAAATAAATGCTGTTCTTTTGAACACAAATTTGTATAATGGCATGGGTATTACATGTGTATTACACTGGTATTACGACGTTAACATGAAATATGAGTCCTCGTATTTAAAATAGCTTTAAAAACATACTAAACAATGTTTTATTAAAAATGTAAGAATGCAGAATGTTTTCTGTGATGTGTAGGTTTAGGAGTAGGGGTAGTGTAGGGGGATAGAATGTACAGTTTGTACAGTATAAAAACCATTACGCCTATGGAATGTCCTCACTTTGATAGCAAAACAAACCTGTGTGTGTGTGTGTGAGAGAGAGAGAGAAAGAAAGAGAGAGAGAGAGAGAGAGAGAGAGAGAGAGAGAGAGAGAGAGAGAGCTGACACTAACTCAAGCTCACATGTTGCTTATAGTAGAAAGTCATTTCAAGCGCTGTTGATCACAGCTTTCACACTAAACTGCTAATGCATTCCTTCTCTTTATCCTGTTAAAGATGTTTATTGGTGATCATTAGATGTGTGGTGACAAGACAGTTTTATAACAATCTAATGGCAAAAAAAAAAAAAAAAAAAAAAAAAACAGTTCAGTGTTCATGTTATTTCACAGTGCATAAACAAATATTAACAGATACAACTTTTGCTTTCAAAATTTTGAAAAGTAAATGTTAACTAAGTTTAATAAATGCTGCAGAATAATGTATTGTTCATAGTTCACGTTAAGAAATAAAGCCTTACTGAATAATTATCTAATAATAGTGCATTTGTTATGATGCCACTAATTTTCCCAAAATCTCACTAATTGGGTACAGATTACATTTATACTAAAAGTCTTGTCCTGAGGTGTGAAAGATAGATGTTAATCTTTTGCATGTTCTGATGAAACTTTTGTTGAATTCATTCAAACTGTGTATCATTTGTGGCCTTTATCAATGTTCACCCTCTCTTTTCTCTACTCCCTTTCTTCAAAATCAGAGAACAACAACTGGATCCATTTAATAGCGCTCAAAGTCATAAACGCCCTGCTGATATATCTCACCAGCACACCATAAAATAGCCGACATGTCTGATTGTTCAGCAGGCCGATCAGGCTGGTTTACAGGAAGCGAGGCTGACACAGTTAAACCCGTCAACAGATGAAGCATTTGTAAAGCATGTCCCAGAGCAGCAGACTGATTCAGGACCAATGAAGTGATGAGAGATGGCAAAACAAGCTCAAAATTCTCAAAAGCATCTGATTCGTTTGTGCACTTGTAACTTTACAATGACGGACCTGAGAGTGTGACATTTAGGAGCGATATTTTAACATGACAGGCCAAACTAGATAGCAAACTAGATGCTAGGGAGTTGCTATGGTGTTTCTGAATAAGTGAAAGTCTCTGATATTCTGGCCAAAATCAATTCAATTAATCAATCAAAACTATTTCCTTGAGAAATCATTCTAATATGCTGATTTGCTGCTCAAGAAACATTTCTGATTATTATCAGTGTTGAAAACAGCTGTGTTGCTTCATATTTTTGTCAAAACCGTGATGTGTGTGTGTGTGTGTGTGTATATATATATATATATATATAATTTGTTTTTTTTTGTTTTTTTTTGTTTTTTTCAGGATTTGTTGACAAATAGAAAATTCAAAAGAAGAGTATTTATTTGAAATCTAATCTTTTGTAACATTATAAATGTCTTTACTGTCACTTTTGGTCAATTTAAAGCATCATTGCTGGATAAAATATTAATTAAAAAAAATGGTAGTGTATAACAGAAAGAAAAATTAAATAACTATAATTAAAACAAAAATAGATTTTAAAAATTAATAGACCATTACATTAGAAGTTAACTTGGATCCAGATAAGTCTGTTTAGCTGACTAATACACAAATACATTTGCAGTGAATACATTTCTATAATACTTTAGGTACACATGTAGCCAGTGGTACAGTATATGTGTGAAAAAAAAAAAAAAAACCTAAAATACTAATTGTACTCATTCAGTATTATCATCTGATACCATCTAACATCTAACTACAATCAGCTTTCTATGGCCCTGAGGCAACACTTGGACTTTATTTATTTATTTAGATGGAAAGTTCTAAAAGTGTGAGCTGTTCCATGAAGCAGTTTACAGAAGCGTGACCAACATAACAGATACTCATCTTCACCTGATAAGAGTAACATTCAAAAATAATTGTAGCCAATTAACATTGCTCTTAAAAAGCTTTAGTCTTGGAGCAAACTTCCTTGTATTTAAAGAAATTATATTTAATTCAGTCTCTATCTACTTCTACCCAACGAATGAGATCTTCAGCAGATCTCTGCAGTAAACCGCTCATCTGGATGATGGCAGGGGCTCATTATCATTGCTAAATACACATTCTCAGACCATCAAATCAGCACAAATTACAAACATAGTACTTAAGCTCAGTTAGCTCTTGTTTTTTTTTTTGTTTTTTTGTTTTTATTCTTGACTGTTAAAAAACTCTCTTCATATTTCATCACATTATAGATGCCAAATGACTGTCAAAAAAGTAAAGATGCACGAAATGTATAATTGCAGTATGTTGCATAAAGAAATGTGGCTGTGGTGTCTCTGCATGTTTGTTTAGCCTGATCTCTAGTAGTACCATTAAAAACCAATGATTTTTCTACATTGTAATCTTTTCTTTCTTTCTTTCTTTCTTTTTACAAATGATTAAATAACTGTCCTGTACTGATAGGAAGAGTTTTACACTTCTGAATTCCACTGAACTCTGATCTAATGAGGCTTTTGCAACACAACAGCCCAAATTATATGATGCAAATGTAGGTAAAGACTGGGACCAAAGCAAGTAAATGCAGATTCATGTGTATCAATATATATATATATATATATATTTTTTTTTAGCAGCAACAATACCCTTTCATTGGCAGTGTTTTTAATGTGAATATCGTGAATAAACATGCTTGCAGATTTTCACTTGCACTTCTATCTTTGCCCTCTTTTAGGATGGTGTTTGGCAGCTGAAATGAAGGCTCGCCCCATTAATGAATGAGTCTTCTGTCTTCAGTCTGAACTTCTCTGCCCTGCGTTTCTCTCTCTTCAAGTGCAGATACCATTAGCCCATCACTCTGTCACTGTACCAACAGCATTTGCATCTGTGCCCATCTAAACGGGAGATAAGACTCATGTTTCATAGAGATGTTCATGTGAGATGGCAGGAACAAGCTGTGCTGTCTGTTTGTCTGTCTCTGTCTGTCTGTTTTAGTATTACAATATGTATATATATACTTCAAAGAATCATCAAAGAATCTTGAGGGGGAAAATGTAATAAAAAAGCAACACAGCTTTCTTTCTTTCTTTCTTTCTTGCTTTCTTTCTTTCTTGCTTTCTTTCTTTCTATTTGTTCGTCCGTCCATCCGTTTGTCTGTCTATCTATATGTTTGTTTGTTTGTTTGTTTGTTTATTTATTTGTCTGTCTGTCTATATAGCTTTCTTTCTTTCTTTCTTTCTTTCATTTATTTATCTGTCCATTCATCCGTCCATTTATCTGTCTATGTTTGTTTGTTTATTTGTCTTTCTATCTTTGTTTTAGTATTTTGCATTTGCAGTGGTGTGTGTGTGTGTGTGTGTGTGTTTGTGATTTATCAGGACACAAATTTGTATAATGACATGGGTATTACACTGGTATTACGACGTAAACATGAAACATTCATGAGTCCTCATATTTAAAATAGCTTTAAAAACATACTAAACAATGTTTTATTAAAAATGTAAAAATGCTTAATGTCTTCTGTGATGGGTAGGTTTAGGAGTAGGGGTAGTGAATGTACAGTTTGTACAGTATAAAAACCATTACGCCTATGGAATGTCCTCACTAAGATAGCAAAGCAAACCTGTGTGTGTGTGCGTGTGCGTACGTGGAGGTGTCGAGGGTCTATGGAGGTGGTGAGTCAGAGCCTGGATGGTGACAGATGAATGGGGAGAATTATCTACTCACTAGGGCAGATAATTGCTCCATTTGGCCCCATAGTTGGTGAATGACTTCTAATTAGCCCTCCTCCTGCCCCCCCACCACTAGAAAAACACTCCCGCACATGTTTGACCAACTGGGTCGCTTTGGTGATCGTCACAAACACTGTGAAGAAGTCAGCGAGCACTGGGTGCTGATTAGCACTTCATACATTTGGCCTTGAATAGATCATAAGAACATTATGGGACAGAGAAACCTCCCTCCTTAGGTGACAAGAAGATTGTGGAAGTTGTTTGGGTTCAAACCCTAATGATACCCTCAATCCAGCCACTGAATACAGCTGCAAAATGTAAAATATTTCACTAAAGCACTTAAATCAGCATTCATACTTCACATGAAATGTTCATATACTATGTTTCACAGTTGGCTCAACAAACTTTCTTAGTCTTACTCACAATATGCATATATACACTTATGTTCGAAAGTGTGGAGTCAGTAAAATTTTATTTTTATTAACTATTTTGCAATTTTTACAAAAGATGCTGTTCTTTTGAGCTTTCTATTCTTATTTTACAAAGAATCTGATATGAAGCAGAACAGCTGTTTTGTTTTTTGTTTTTTTTTTTGCTTTTTTTTGTAATCAGAAATGTTTCACAAGCAGCAAATCAGTGTGATCATGTGACACCGAACTGTAATAATAATAATAAATGTTTTTACGGTATTTTTGATTAAATAAATGCAGTCTTGGTACTGTGTGGACTCATATGGACTTATATAAACACCAGCAGTATTAATTTAACACTGAGGTTTTTGCTGTATACAGATAACTTATTTGAAAACATTAAAAAAATATATTTTCGAACCCCATATACAAAAAAAGAAAAAATATATAATATATAATGTTTTAGGGTATGTTTACATGACAACGATGTACTAAAATCTGAAGTTTTTCCTTTGCGCACAGACAACAATGTTGTCAAAACTGTCCCCGTTTACACAAATCCACAAAAACTACTAAAAATGTTTATAATTCTGCCAGGCCAGTAGTTGGCGATATCACTTTGTAAAGAAACACCACACGCTTATAGATTGAACACGTAATATGCATGCACATGATGTCACTGTTTTCACAAACTCTTGTTTTTGTTGTTTGCATGGAGACTATAACGATATCATTTTCAAAATCATGCACTTTAAAACTCGATTCCAAAAGCTGCCAAAACGCTGTTGTCGTGTAGGCTAAATAATCAGCAAAAACGCATAAAAGGTTTTCTATTTTTAGTTGAAAACGGTGTTGTGTAAACAGCCCCTTAGAATCAACATCCGAAGGCAACTCTTATCAGAGGATACTAAGACTCACTGCTGTGCAAGAAAAAAACAAAAAACAAAGAGAGTCAAAGAAATGACACAGGCCCGGGAAGAACTTTAAGATGTATTCTGTAGTTGTAGAACGCATAAAATCCCAATTTGTTCATGGCATTGAATTGTTAGCACATCTTCCTTAAGGTATTCATTGCACTCGAGGTGTTATCACCTGGTGCCATTTATTAGTGCAGATGGGAAACAATTTGGAGCTCATCAGCCCTGTTAGCTAATCAGCAACAAAAAGCTCTTTCTCACTTCCTGCTCAGGTGAAGCTAGACTCTTGCATTCACACCATCCACCCAGTTAGGAATGAGCAAATGGCTTGCATTTGTACTCAAACCCCCAAAGTGTCACAACACCACTTAGGTGGTCTTAGCAGGACTGCAGAGCGCTAAATGTTAGCATTTATGCTTTTGATGACAGTGACAGAGGTGGAGATCTGCATTTGCATTTCCAGGCATGCAGAGATCAAGGGTGGAGAAATGAATCGGAAAGGTGAACAAATCGTAACACCATCTGTTCATTCACTTCAGGCCTTCTGTCGTCAGAATCACTGTGTTGTGGAAAATCTTAGATGAAAGTATTGAAAGCTGTTGATCATGTTAAAAAGTGTATTTTTGTGCAGGTGGCATTATAGATAGTATCAGCAATGCAACACTATAGGAAGAATCAATGCAGTGAAGGCGGTGACAGTTTTAGGGGCTGTTTTCTGGGAAAGGTTCGAGGTTGCCAGTGGGAAGCTGTGGCATGCGGTGGTGTGGGCTAGGAAAGGTCTTCCTACCATGGGGGGTCTGATAGCAGGGTGAAAGGGTGTCAGGAGGGTAAATAATGGCTTACACTGAAGGCCAAAACCATAATACCATGCTGATGACATGGAAAGGATGCCAGTATGTAGAAGTCATGATTTAAATGAGGTTGAGGAATAGTCCTCATGTTCTGTAACCCTTGTGAAAAGGAAGCCAAGTCACATTTATATCTATAGCATTTTATATAATACAGATTGTTACAAAGCAAATATACAAAATAAAGAACAAAATAACAGCCGTAAAGCAGCTCTACAGAGACAATAGTGCCATTATTCAGATCAATTTAGTTGTTTTAATTCAGTTCAATAACTGTGTTGATGGGGAAAAGTTAGTGTCATATCCATCAATTCATTTCAGTGTAGTTAAATCTGTAATATTACTGAATATTAATTAAATTAATCTTTTAAACCATTTTAAAGTACACTGTAGCACACTTAAAAAAGTATACTTATTATGGAAAAATATACTTTTATACTTTATTTAGTATATTAAAGAATATACTTCTGTCAGTGCGAACTGAATGTAATGTTATACTTAAATGCATGCAAATTCCAGTTAAATGAATATGTATTATACATTAAATTTACATTAAATGCAATTAGTACAACTTCTGTTTTCGCTGAAGTATGATTAAACTGTACTACCAAATGTACAAATATTTATGGTAAACTAAAATATAACTTAATGTAATTTCTAGAGATGCACCAATATATCAGCCAATAATCAGTATCGGTTTAAAAACAGCCAATATTCAGGGACGATATATCCTGTCAATCAATAGAGGCCAGGAAAATGCACTGAATTTGTGGTTTGTGTAAAGAAAATGCTAAGAAACCAGTTTGATATTCAATATTAATAGTAATTATATGAATTAATAACATTCAGAAAGTTAAGAAATAATAATTTAATCTTCAGAATTTAGTTTGTCTGTTAATATTAATTTAAGTAATGCGTTTATGTTTATAACTGATACCAGTTACTCTGAAACAAGTTGATGAATTGGAGAGAATAAAGTTTTTATTTGCATTTTTTTCAAAATATAATAATTAAAAAGATAATAATTAATTATTAATTATAGTGAAATGATTATTAATTTGAAAGTATCGGTATCGTTATCGGTATCGGCAGATATCACTCTGAATAATCGGTATCAGTGGAGAAATTTTGTATTGGTGCATCTCTCGTAATTTCTATTGAAACCTATATGTCATGTATTTAAATATATTCATAATTACACATTTGTAATGAAATTGCAATGAACTACATTGAAAATGTATTCATTTTAAATGTAATATCAAAGAACACACTTCAGTTTAAACTATAATCTACTATTTTACATGTGCTTTAATACAGTATGTTAGTCAGCACATCAAAATAAGTGTATTTGGCAAAACATTATGATTTAAAATGCATTTTAAAGTAAAACTTTTAATTTGACATCAATACAGAGTGTGCATTTTGTGAGCAGAAGTGTACTTAAGTGTTAAGAAAGTCGTGAAAGTGTACTGTCTTTAAGTCAATTGGCCTTTTATTTCATTAATATTATAATTTCTGCAAATACTGTTTTTTTTTTTTTTTTTTTTTTTTTAAATATACTTTTAAGATTCAATGTACACTACAAGTGCATATTCAGTACAATCAAGCACACTTCTTTTGAACAAGAGAAAAGAAAGTCTAAGAGACAAGTATTGGGTTAACAGGTGACCTCCAACATGTCACACTTAAAATGTCACTGTCACTTCCAAGATGGTTCAAGATTAGAACTTTTGAGGGCTCTTAAAAGTGTGAAATGGACTTCTTCCATGTCTGCTGCTTTTGACATCTCAGCCCTAGCATGGCCTGAAGGACTGTGTGTGTTTGTGCCATCAGTCACTCAGCATTGTCATGACGTCATTTTCCTGCAGCTCCAGAATGATCAGTGCACACAGTTAAGCAAAGATGGCTGAGCAACTGCCATTGTGATGAATGGGAATGCTAACAGATAGCTCTGTCCAGGTGTTCCAGACTTCCATCAGTAAAACTGCTCATTCTAAGCTTTTCTGATGTACAGATTCAACCATTAAGCGGAATGTTTTCCATCTGAGGTATACTTTTCCTGATCTTCTTTGGCAGAAACTGGAAATTGATTAGCAGGTATTCTGCGCTCTGCTTGTTTGGATTGATTTTCAATATCCCAGCATAAACGCTAACACAAAGCCTGGGGTGGAGGGGATTTCTCAGCGGGTATCCTGGCAAAATAATCAGCCACTACAGTGATGAATGATTCCAGTGTTCGCTTCCCACCGAAAAGTGCCCCCTGTTTATGGATATGAGGATTTTCCTGCAGGTGCAAAATATTTCTGCTAAGCATGCTTAAGTACTGGACAAAAGTACAACCTGTGATAAAAGGCCAGGCACGAATGCACATTCCTTGTTTTGTTATGTGTATTGTGTATCCAAAAAGCTGCACTTGCAAGTGGCAGACTGCATATCTCCAGAAACACCCAGTGGAAGCTTTCCAAAACTCTTTTGGGATTCGGTTAATGTAGGTGCAGTATATCATTAAAGTTGTCATAATGTGTGTTTGACAAGCATGGATTTATCACCAGCCTCAGGGGAAGAGAGGAATATGAGATTCAAAACAAGAATTATGTGAAAGAATGGACCTACAAGCACAGGTGTGTGTTTTACTCTACTGCTGTGAATTAAGCTGCCACTTATGCATACCTTTCACATGTTTCACCAATTTATGATCATATTAATCACTGTTGCCCCAAGTATTTAGACAGTTAAGCAGCAATGTCTGAATGCCACTACATTACATAACAAAATATAAAATAAGGGGCATTTGTTTTATATATTTCAATTATCATTTATCTATTTCAAATATTACTCTCGAAATAGTTTTAGCATGTTATTGAATATGGCATTGTTAATGTATTTGATCTTGGTGGACTAAATCTGCTACGCTGCTGCTGCTGAATATGGACTTGCTACTTCTGATAGATACACAGACACGCTGCTGTGAGCATGTAAGATATGCTACTGCTGCATAAGTAGGCATGCATAATTCCAGTAGCAGATTTAGGCAGGTGGAGCTGGGGGAGGTGGAGGGTTTCAGAGGATCTCTGATAGCGCTGCAGGACCAGCTCACAGCAAACACTGGACCAGACTATTTAAATGTTGAACAAGCAACCTCATTGGCTGCAGAATCAGCAGGACCAATCAGCTTGTTCCATGCGGTAATGATGTGATTAGCAAAAGCGATTCGAAAGGGATATGGAGCCGTTGCTCTCTAATCGGTCTGCACACAGTGTTTCAACCCATGTTTGGGTCAAATATGGACAAAAAATTAATTTAAAAATTTAAACCAATGGTTGGGTTTGTCCATATTTGACCCAAACATGAGTTGAAACAACCCAGCATTTTAGTGTGCACCTATTGCTTGCAGATTGATGTATATTTGTTAGTCATACAGAAATGACAGAAAATAGGGAAACCTATAATAAACAGGTAAGATTTCTGCACTCAAATAAATAAATAAATAAATAAATAAATAAATATATATATATATATATATATATATATATATAGTTATTTAGTTTATTATGAACTATTTATATCTATTTGATTTTATTTAAATAATCATATTTTCAAAATGCATTTATTCAAATAGCTTAGAATTTGCATTAATCTCATTGTAAACAAGATGCATTCAGTTAAAAAGTAAAATATGACTACCTGTGAAACAAACAATATTCGTTTAGAGACTGAAAGAAATAGGATTTATTGATGATAAATATATAAATCTGGTTGTGTATTTAAAATCAAATTCAGTATAGTACAGTACCATTACAGAAATCATACCTGTTTTGTTTATATATGACTTAAAGGTGCCCTAGAATTGAAAATTTAATTTACCTGGGCATAGTTGAATAATAAGAGTTCTGTACATGGTAATCACATACCGTGAGCCTCAAACGTGGCAAAAGACCACTGAAAAACAGGCGAATCTCAACATAACACCGACTGTGACGCAACAGTCGGGATCATTAATATGTACGCCCCTAACTTTTGCATATGCCAGCCCATGTTCAAGGCAAGTCTGTATTAACGTCATGGAACTGCATAGCCTAATCATCAGACGTTCTGCAGGTATTGTGAAGCATGCAAGCAAGGACAATAGCGAAAATGGCAGATGGATTCATAATAACTGTTCATAATCCATGATATCATGATATATTTAGTGATATGTGTAAATTGTCTTTCTAAATGTTTCGTTAGCAATGTTTCGTTAGTTTCATGTTGCAAATGTACTGTTAAATGTGGTTAAAGTTACCATTGTTTCTTACTGTATTCACGGAGATCAGAGCCATGTCGTTATTTTCATTTTTAACCCGAAAACGCTTGTAGTCTGTATAATTCATAAACGCATCTTCATTCTTATCGAGTCTCTCCAAAATTGTGTAGCTTTAGCCCCATTAGCCGTGCAGCACACTATCAAACTCATTCAGAATCAAATGTTAGCAAACATCCACAAAATACATGCCATACTTACGTGATCTGATATGCTGCATCACGAACAGTTTGTAAAGATCCATTTTGAGAGTTATATTTGCTGTGTGAACTTCAGTATTGTTTATGCAATGTTTATTGGAGTCGCGAGCTTGGGGGCGGGGAGCACGAGTATTTAAAGATGTACACACCCCAAATCAGAGCATTTTTAATTCCACCCCAAAATAGGCAGTTAAAACATGGTATAATAAAAAATCTATGGGGTATTTTGAGCTGAAACTTCACAGAAACATTCTGGGGACACCTTAGACTTATATTACATCTTGTAAAATGGAGATTCTGGCGCACCTTTAAAAATATGCACCACATTATTTTTTTAGTTTGTTTATGTTAAAACTGTGTAATGCAAATGGATGGAAGTTTTATATGCAATTCAAATACATAAATCTTAAAATTAGGCCTAAATATATGTTGAGCTTTGAAAGTAAAGACAAAAAGTATTGTGTCACTGTGTTTGAGTAGTGTTAGTGGAACATGACCATATTTAATGTGATGAACTACATCTGTCTTACTCAGCAGGACCTGTGTGCAATTGAAAATTATTGTTGAATAAGAGTAAAAAAAAAAAAAAATGCTCAGAAACGTGAAGTTAGAAAAAAAGCTTTAGCATTGTTTGTCTACAGATGCAACTTGCTGTGATGTTTTATCGGTTTATCGGCTTTATTTCAATAGTCCACTTTATACATTCTACTGACTATGAAGTCATTAGAGTATTAGTAGATTTTAGTAGACTGGTTTGAGGTTTGGGTTAGTAGAATAAGTTGCAAAGTCACATATTGTCAGTAGAATGTCTGTTGTGGAGCATTAAAATAAAGCGTTAGCAAATATTAATCAGACAGTCTAATATTACTCTAATGACGGCTAGTGGACATGTAGTTGCAAAGTTACTTATAGTTAGCAGAATTTCTAATATGTACTATCGAAATAAAGTGTTACAGTTGTATCTAATGCAGTGACATTCATACATTTTGAGCCCAGCATATGTGGCTCACACTAAAGCTGTCACTGGCAGATTGAGAAATGCACTGCCACCCTGGTACCTGCAAGCGTGCCGTCGATGAGGCTGATAAAAAGCCTGGATTGTCTGGCGGTAATCAGAACCAGATGTGCTCGTGGACCCCACACCTCGCCGCTCTCCTCAATGTCTGCAACTGCAGTGTCTTGAGAGCGGGCGGGTTCGCAGCTGGATGACCTTTGACCTGAAACGCAGGGAGCCCTGCAGCTAACAGTGCAAGGAGGACCCAATCATATCCTTCACTCTCTGTACTGTTCTTTGTTATTATTATTTTTTCCATCTTAAGAGAGACAAGAGATTCTTTGAGCTCTTGCCATTATAATTTTAAACACAGGAACTAACATGGACCATAGTAAAGTCACAATGAAATCAAAATTGACAATTATTATTTTTTTAATGGAATACTGCATATCAATGATTTATTTGTGCACACTTTGTGCAACTTCCCCTCCATCTTGCAGCAACATCTCTTCTCTTCTCTCTCTTCTCTGATGACGTGTTTACTGGCACGACGGCGGGGTAACCTGTCACTCACATTAGAACCACCAATAGCAAACCACAACCATCCAATCGATTCCCCACCGACAAAATCAAGCCCTGCCCTTTTTGTTCTTGTTCTAAAAGCTGTTTCACTTAGATATATGTCATAATAGGGAAAAAAAGAATAAAACTGGATTACAGTTTATTTTGATAGTCCACTTCAGTCATTCTATTACCTATAAGTATCTTTGCAACTACATGTCAACTAGCAGTCATTAGAGTATTACTAGACTGTTAAGTTAGGGTAGGTAGAATAAGTTGACATGTAGTTGCAAAGTTACTTATAGTCAGTAGAATGTCTGTTGAGGAGTATCAAAATAAATTGTTAGCAAATACAGTCTACTAATACCAAAGACTATAGATATAGAAAGACGGTTCACTCCTACTAGTTATGAATGGGAGAACCTGCAAAGCACAATATGGCAGAATACGTCCCACCTTCTAAGTAAAAGAGCCAATCGCTGATTGATAAAGTCATTGCGTCACTGTAGCTGCAGTTAAAGTTTCGGTTTCCATAGAAACCTGAGACTCGCAGTTAGGACTGCACATGTGCATTGGCTCGTCTAGCCTGAAAAATAAGCTTTTTTAATGCTATTTTAGCATAAGAAACAACATTTACGGGACGGTTCACGTCAGATTTTGTTGCTGATTTGAAATTGGGAGTTTGCCAAGCAGTTTTTGAGATTTCAGGATTTCCCCATTGAAATAGATGGGAATTGGTCTTGGATGCCCGAAATAGTTGCCTGGAGGCGTTGCAAATATGGCCGCCCAGTGGACAGACTTTCCTTGAAAGGGACTTTGCTAATAAAGACTACTAGTTGACATGTAGTTGCAAAGCTACACTGCCCTCCAAAAGTTTAGAAAAAAGCCCTAGAAAAGTGGGGTTTGGGACAATATTGGCATGAATCCTTTTTAATTTGTGATAATTTTGCACTGATAAGAGACAACACAAACTACGAAAACATATTTTATTACATAAACAGTTTACACATAGAAAAAACTTAAATTTTAGATCCATCAAAATATCCACCATTAGCAGCTATCTGACCTAAACTGGGTTCTAATTGGTTCATTGTATTCTAAACTTAATTGACAATCAATTGTTGAAGCTATTAAGGTGTGCTGACCCAAAAATCTTTTACAAACCTGGCCAAGTTTAAACCAGTAACCAGGCATCACAGCTGGCAAAGGGGCATGTCTGACTTTGACATGTATATATTGCCATTATTATGTAATCAAAATGAAAATTTTTATTGTTGATCTTCAGTGATAATGTCAAGTTACTTTAATGTATTTGCACCAAAAAATGATAAGGCTTTATGCTAATATTATCCAAAACCACACTTTGCCAGGGGTGTTTCCAAACTTTTGGAGGGCAGTACTTATAATTAGTAAAATGTCTAAAGTGGACAGTTGAAATTAAGTGTTACCTAAAACTCATTCCTCAGTGCATTACAAGTGGTTCGGGTTATTTCACGCATGCAGAAATTCATTTTAAACATGAATAGGTGATTTATGAGTGATCTTAGAAGTATCTATCCATACATCCATTTTCCAAATCACTTGTCGTATATAGGGTCGGCTATCACAGCATCATGGGGTTCTAGGCTGTGACAAAGTATGTCAATGTAAATTAATGCAAATGAGCAGTGATGCGGTGTGGCAACTACTAATGGTAGAACAGACAGTGACCACACCTGCATACAGCAGTCAAGTTGACCTACTACGCAGACAACATCAGGGGTGCAAAACTCAGTTTAGAAAATAGTTTAGCTTCAACCTAATTAAACACACCTGATCAAGCTAACCAAGTTATTCAGGCTTATTTGAAAACTGCAGTTATGTGTGTTGGAGCAGGGCTGTGGCTGATTTCTGCACCCCTGGACTACATCAAATATGATGCAAACTCAGATGTCATGATATTTGGTCACGTGATTTATGAGAACCAATGAGGTCTGACGTTAGTTGACTTTTGAGTTTGTAAAAACATACATTGTCAGCAAAATAAATTTTAAGTAAATCTTATTTTTTTGCGTGCTCTTGATGTCTGGAAGAAATTTTACATATCTGATACAGCATATATTAAAATGATTTAGTAAATGTTGTCTAAACTTAGGCTATTGAAATTAAATACTCGCTTACTACTTACTGAATTCTGCACTGAAAATACTGTATACTGCCCTTTTTTTGGTAATTCTGCATATTGTGCACAGTACACATTGTGTATATTAGTGTAAACAATATAGTGATATTCCTACCATTGCCTTAGTCATGCATGTCATTCAGTATGAATAAAGATCATGCATCCTGAAGACTAGAAGCTGTTTGGAATAAAAATTTAAAAGTGAACTTATAAAAGTGTCCTGTCTACAATACATATCTATCTTCGTCATTGATTCCATAACAAGAGATGTGTGTAATCTGTTCAATGTTAAAACACTATTTCTCACCTATAAGTACTTTATTTGTTTGTTAATTTCCTCCTGAAAATTGTAATGTGATATCAGAACAATGCTGTTTTTGTTTCAGCATCCCAACCAAAAGCATCGTCAGTCAACTGTGGTTACAAGTTCTGTCATTACCAACAACAATTAGGTGTTACCTGAAACCATAATTCCAACAAATTTTTGCAAACAGCATCGCAAAGTTGTGAGGTTGCTGAACTGCAGCTCTTGACTTGTGGTTAGAAGCATAGTTTCTTGTTAGTAAGACAAGTGGACTGTTTTTGAAGAGCACATAAGTGAGTATGTGCTTTAGAACCACAGAGGAACCCTAGATTGTGACGAAGCATCTGTAACATGACCAAAAAAAAAAAGACCAAAAAAAAAATCATCATGATAAAAATTAATGACTTTCTGCATGTAAATGAGCAATAATAATCTGACATTAATTTGAACTCAAATAAATGAATCAATCAGCAGAACTATTACTCCACCACCTGCATTACGTCATTAACTGCAGTTCAATACGCTCTTAAAAATAAAGGTTCAAAAAGCTGGGTTTCACAGCACTGCCACAGAAGAACCATTTTGGTTTGGTTTTTTAATTGTAATGTATTGTTGAAACAAACGGCATTCATGGGAACTACTGTCTCCAAGGATCATCACACAAATATGAAAATATGTTTGAAGAATGTTATGGCTGCAAGCTTGCCAAGACCAAATAGACGTTAACAGTTTGAAAGAGAAAGAGATATTTGTTTTAATGCATCACGATGGATTTGTGGCTTTGTGAATAAGTGCTGGTGCCAACTTTCAAATGGCAGCAAAAGGGGAATGGAGCAGAAACTGATGTGGTTTCTGTACAACTGTCTGTTTATCACTTGAATCAACATTAAATGTTATAGCAGTAAATACTTAGCTATTGATAAAGATGTATAAAGAAGTAAAAAATGCATGCGTAGTCAACTGAGGCCAAGCTGCTCGCATACCTGTGTGTGTGTCCGTCGCCTGAGGACTCAAGCAGTTGTGAGGTAATCAACAACCCGGTGGTTTGAGGTGAACTAGGGAGTTCTCCTTCTATGTCTTTGACTGTCACATTAAACCACAGCTTCATTACACAGAATCATTTTGTGCGTGAGCCCGGTAAAAGATCCTTTGTGTTCAGCTTGCCTCAGGGTCTCGATCTGATTTATATCACAGCTGTCTCCTGTCAGTTTTGCAGACCTTCAAATTGCTTAGCTGGTTGTGTTCGTCCTCAATCAAATTTGGATGTCACCTCTGACGCAGGTGTGGACGGTCGCACATGCAAATCACTCTTTTGTTTTAACCACAAAGTGACAGGCTTGACATGTTTCTTTTCTTTTAAACTTACTGGGAACTAAGATAAACAGACAAGCTGTTGATAAGAAAAAACATTTTTTTTTTAAATATACGTACAATGTAAAAACATGTATGTACACAATAGATGCATTGTTTCAAATGATTAATTTAAATGTTATTACATTGTAGTTAAAGACATCTAATATAAAGTGTGACTCTTTTTCACACTACAGCTTTTGTTGTGGATTTATATCTGTTTGGCACCATAGTTTGGTTCGATTGGTTGGTGTAAAAGCACAACGGATGATGTATAATTTGCATATTTGTTTGCTCTCATCTCTTATAGCTTGTCATCTCTAAATAAATCACCTTCAGAGAGTAAAGGTGCAAAAGTTTGGTGGTAAATCCAAAGTGTCAAAAAGAATGAAGAACAGGGATAGGGGTTGGAAAGAATCAAATCAAGCAAATGAACCAAGTGTGCAAACAGCCTAAATCCGTTCCACAGAATTATTCTGTCAGACCAGAAAAACACACAGGTGAGGAAGGCACCGCAGGCCAGTTATTTCCAACAGTGCTGAGAGTGTTTGGCCTTTGCATGACATCCTCTCCTTTGGGAAGCCTAAACAGTACATTACCCAGGTACTGAGTAGGGTTTGGGCCACAAGTCGCCCTACCGAAACCATAAACTCAGGTCACTGTTTAATCCACATCCTGCCTCCCTTGGGAACTGACATGACGCTCTATTTTGGTGTGAATTAATCACCACTTAAAGACCTCATTATCTTATCCCAGCCAGTCCGGAGGAATGATTAATTAGCCATTGGCCTACGTGCCCTGGACTCTGTCAAATCCTTAACGTTTCAGGCCAAGACGACTCTCTGTTTTGAGTTTGTTCCATTGCTGAACTGAAAATATCTTTGCACTCTTTAACACACATTCTCCTGTAGCCCAAATCTTTTAGTTTTTTTTTTTTTTTTTTTTTTTTTTGGTATTTTCATCATTTAAAGCCTCATAAACCTCACTGTTCATTTTTTTATGTTGGAGCCAACACAACAGTCCAGCAATACATCTTGTAGGATGTATGGGACAAGGTTAACCGTCAGAAGATGAGTAGGGGTTTAACTTTGATTTATTTGAACCACATTAACCCTGGTCTGTCTGCCTCAGGTAGACAGAAGAGTAATCGTAAGTGTTCATAGTTGTGGAGACAGGCTGATGGGATGGGGGAGGCCCTCATCACTCTGAAAAACTCCAGCGGCTGATGACGGAGATGCAGTGAAAAAGAATGTGAGCCAAAAAGCGGTTGGGTGTTTGTTAGTCAGACACAACATATCTGAGCTACTTCAGACATCTGCAGAGTTTTGCATTTCTTTAATTCCTTGGAGAAGAAGCATTGTTGTTAGTTTGGAAAGTTACCAGGGCTTCTTACAGCACATGCCAGAACTGATTCGACCTGAAATTCATGCAGTTTAAGTGTGAAAACTCAACACTAATGACTGTTGAACTGTTGCCTAGTGGTCAGATCTGATTACATTTTCCAGTCCTCATCGTAAGATCCACAACTTCCTATACTGTTCATATTGTCAGTAAAAGAGTCAACAACATTTAATAGAAACAGGTTTTTCAGGAGCAAATTATCTGATTGGCTGAGACTTGATCTTGATCTCTCTGCTGATTATGCGTGTCATAAATCTGTCTGACAGACACATGGACCAAGTATTGTTATTTTAACCATGAAAACAATTTAAAAATACACATCATCAAAACCAAACAACATTTGAATTAAAAACATACTGTTGACAAAAATATGAAGAGAAAAAAATAACACAGCAAGACATGAGCAATGCACCAAAAAGAAAAATGTTTTTTTTTTTTTATTATTAATTATATTATGCATTACAGATAAACATAATATTGCTTACATCTGTACAGACAATAAAGCAATTTCACAAGCGAACTTGAAGTGTAAGCTACATTCTAGTCAGAATATGTAACTCACGTTGTGAATACATAGAAATAGAAGTTGCACGTAATACTACATCCTAAACAGTCTTTGAAAAGCAGATAATTAATAACAGTCCATGAAACCATGAAGAATTCACAACACAACACTTTATGCTCATCACAAGCAATGGATAAATTAAAAATTATATATATATTATATATATATATATACTGTGTGTGTGTGTGTGTGTGTGTGTGTGTGTGTGTGTGTGTGTGTGTAATGTAGTAATGTTACTGTTACTGCTTTATATTTATAATGTATACTTTTACTGAGCCATTTTAGTGCTAAAATTAATGACTGTGACATGATGATATATATTTAAAGGTGAAAATCAAGTTTTTAACATTGTTTATATGTCTTTGTGGTGTTTTTAATGTGCTTTTCAGACAAACCATGTGCAAATTCATCAGTCAACACCATTGCTGTATATTTTCTCCTTAATACTGCAGTGTATCAAAGACAGTCTCAAACTGCCCATATCCTACCATCACAAACATGTAACCAATCATGTCAATGTGTGGGGCAGGACTTGTTCACAGTAAGCACAAGAACATACAGCAATATAGAGGGTGAATTGTGTATATTATGTAAATTAAAGTGTTATGATGAACTGTTGGCTTTCTATGGTGTTTAAAGCATTTCTAAGGATGCAGATTTTTAGAAGGCAGCTAACTCTGAGATGGTGAAAGGGAACATGGTTTGTGTAGCTGTATGATAATGTAGTCAAGCCAAAGGCTAATCATATCAATTACCATTATGTGTTTGTTTTTGTAGAGAGCGATTAAACGCATTACATTAAACGCATTACCATTCTGATACATCGACTTGTAGATGAGCCTGTAATTTGCCCTTCCTCTTCTTCTGAAACAGTTTCTGGTTCAAACATGGCTGAATTAAACCAGTATTTCCACTTGCTGTTGTGTAGCGTTTACTACAGTTGACCAAGTTGATCAGGTAGTCCGAGCTGGTGTGATTGAGTGGAGACAGGGACTAATTTGCATATTCATGGTTCCGCATATACTAAATGAAGCAAGGGTGTAAAGTTACATTCAAGCTATTTTAAGGCATGAAGGAATTATTTTCATATGAGAAACCATTTAAATATGTAATTTTGATTATCAAAAATGAGTTTTAAGGTATAAAATTATTGACTACAGGGGGACTTTAAAAGATACTCGTTGTCAGAAGACTTTGACTAAAAAAAACAAAAACAAAAAAAGAACGCTCTTATTGTCATCATGGCTGTTGGCTAGAAATAGAAGCTCTTTTGGAGCCTGAGCACCAATCTGTGGTCATGATGTCACACCATGTAATCATGTAATCTACTAAAAAAAAACAAATTCATAACAAATGTGTGCTTTGTCATGTCTGTTGTTTCAAGTTGAGAGTGGAAAATAACAAAAAGAGCATGCAGCTTCCTGCTAATAACAGCTTAGTGACAGTTTTAGAATTTGTTCCAAGTATGAATTGACATGTTGACGATGACAATGTATTGGTTTTGTCTTTTATGTAAAGACTTGATCAGCAAGATCAACTCCAATCGCTGATCCTACCAGAATGGCAACCTGATTGTACTTTATATGTGATATGTACATGTACATCTTAACTTCAATCCATATATATGTGAAATCATTGAAATGTTAGTCAGTTTGCATTGAATTCCGGAGCTCAGGGTTTGGCTGGATTTCCTCTGCAGTGAAGCCCCTGCTGGAAGAGACTGGAACTACACCATTCTGGGGCAAAAAAAAATCCTGTGTCTCTTGACAGCCATTCAAAAGCAGCCATTTTGCAAGCAGCATATAAATTGCAAATCACTTATATTGCAGTGTTGTTTGTTTGTTTGTTTTTGTGTGTGTCTGAAAGTCGTTTGCTGTCTGCTGCAAAATACTGTAATATTTATCCATCACATGGTGTTTATGGATTTCCATCATAAAATTTCAACATTTTTCGGGAACTGAGAGCCCATAAAAAAAGATTCCAGGAGCCACGTCATGTACTAAGGCTGCTGAGAAAATGTCATTAAGATGAATGTGAATGAGAAAGGACAGCTTTCTATCAGTATGTCAGAACTCCTTGGCTGAAACTGGGCAATTTAAATTGAAATCAGAATGGCTAATTCTTTTTTTTTTTTTTTTTATTTTTTTATGGTATACTGTAGTATTTATTATAAATGATTTATCCCTGAACATCATTATATATTTACCTCGTAATCTTGAAACAGAATAACTTCCCCTCCCTCTTGCAGCAACATCTCTTCTCTTCTCTGATGATGTGTTTACTGGCGTGAGGGTGGAACAACCTGTCACTCACATGAGATCCACAAATAGCAAACCCCAACCATCCAACCAATACCCCTTGGACAAAATCAAGCCCTGTCCTACATTTGTTCTTGTTCCAGAAGCTATTTCATTCAGCCATACATCACAATAGGAAGAAAAATCATGTCCAACTTCCATTTCATGCTGCACCAAGTCATATCATGGAGGATTGTTATTGTGCATTTGTTGTTATGATGGTCCATATGACCATATGACAATATATCAGTTTTTACTGGTATGACAGAAGAAATACCAAGTGCAATATTCGCATTGTTTTAGAATATGTTTACACAACAATGATGTACTAAAAACGGAAAAGTTTTTCTTTTTGCGTTTTCTGTGTACAGATGACAACGCTGTCAAAATGATTCCTGTTCACAAGGATACGCAAAAACAATTAAAAACGCTGTATTATTCATGCCAGGCCAGTAGTTGGCGATGTCACTTTGTAAAGAAACACTACGCGTATATAGACTGAACAGATAATACGCATGCGCATGACGTCATCGTTTTCACAAATTCACGTTTTTGTAGTTTACATGATGGAGACGGTTTAATTTTCAAAAACTGCCTTTTTGAAACCCATTTTCAAAAGTTTGCGTTTTCAGGCCACCAAAACTCTGTTGTTGTTGTGTAGATGAAGGCCAAAACACAAAAAGTTTTCCGTATTTAGTTGTGTAAATGGCCCCTTAGTTTCCTTTGAACAACAATACAATATTAGCTCTGTTCATAGCTAGTGAGCTGCCTCTACTACAACAGCATCAGAACTCAAATGGAACCTGATAAGCGTAGGAGAATGACAGGGGAGAGATGAATTTGTTGAATAAAGTTGTTATTTTTGGTTTGTTTTTGCACACAAAAAGTATTCTTGTCGCTTCATAACATTAAGGTTGAACCACTGTAGTTACATTGACTATTTTAATGATGTCTTTATACTTTTCTGGACCTTGAATGATAGTAATTACATTGCTTTCTATGGGGGATAAAAAAAAAAAAAAAAAACTCTTGGATTTCATCAAAAATATCTTAATTTGTGTTCCGAAGATGAATGAAGGTCTTGCAGATTTGGAACGTCATGAGGATGAGTACTTAATGACAGAAATATCATTTTTTTGGTGGATTAACCATTTAATATATTACAATAAATATATTGAATAATGCATAAGGAATTGCCACTTTTCATATATTGAAAAATATGTGAAAATTTACTTTTGTAATGTAGGCCTATGTAATTTTATTTTCAATAATATATATATATATATATATATATATATATATATATTATATGGAAAAATATGGTATAAATATGGTATAAATATATATGAACATATACAGTATGTACTCTATATATATTCACATATATATGGGAACATGTACACAATTAAAAGGAAAATATATATTGTGATATACAGTATCTCACAGTAGTGAGTACACCCCTCACATTTTTGTAAATATTTTATTATATCTTTTCATGTGACAACACTGAAGAAATGACACTTTGCTACAATGTAAAGTAGTTAGTGTACAGCTTGTATAACAGTGTAAATTTGCTGTCCTCTCAAAATAACTCAACACACAGCCATTAATGTCTAAACCGCTGGCCACAAAAGTGAGTATACCCTTAAGTGTAAATGTCCAAATTGGGCCCAAAGTGTCAATATTTTTTGTGGCCACCATTATTTTCCAGCACTGCCTTAACCCTCTTGGGCATGGAGTTCACCAGAGCTTCACAGGTTGCCACTGGAGTCCTCTTCCACTCCTCCATGACGACATCACAGAGCTGGTGAATGTTAGAGACCTTGCACTCCTCCACGTTCCGTTTGAGGATGCCCCACAGATGCTTAATAGGGTTTAGGTACCCTCAACTAGTTTAGCAAGGCAGTGGTCGTCTTGGAGGTGTGTTTGGGGTCGTTATCATGTTGGAATACTGCCCTGTGGCCCAGTCTCCGAAGGGAGGGGATCATGCTCTGCTTCAGTATGTCACAGTACATGTTGGCATTCATGGTTCCCTCAATGAACTGTAGCTCCCCAGTGCCGGCAGCACTCATGCAGCCCCAGACCATGATGCTCCCACCACCATGCTTGACTGTAGGAAAGACACACTTGTCTTTGTACTCCTCACCTTGTTGCCGTCACACACGCTTGACACCATCTGAACCAAATAAGTTTATCTTGGTCTCATCAGACCACAGGACATGGTTCAAGTAATCCATGTCCTTAGTCTGCTTGTCTTCAGCAAACTGTTTGCGGGCTTTCTTGTGCATCATCTTTAGAAGAGGCTTCCTTCTGGGACAACAGCCATGCAGACCAATTTGATGCAGTGTGTGGCGTATGGTCTGAGCACTGACAGGCTGACCCCACACCCCTTCAACCTCTGCAGCAATGCTGGCAGCACTCATACATCTATTTCCCAAACACAACCTCTGGATATGACGCTGAGCATGTGCACTCAACTTCTTAGGTCGACCATGGCGAGGCCTGTTCTGAGTGTAACCTGTCCTGTTAAACCGCTGTATGGTCTTGGCCACTGTGCTGCAGCTCAGTTTCAGGGTCTGGGCAATCTTCTTATAGCCTACACCATCTTTATGTAGAGCAACAATTATTTTTTACAGATCCTCAGAGAGTTCTTTGCCATGAGGTGCCATGTTGAACTTCCAGTGACCGTTATGAGAGAGTGAGAGCGATAACACCAAATTTAACATACCTGCTCCCCATTCACACCTGAGACCTTGTAACACTAACGAGTCACATGACACCGGAAGAGAAAATGGCTAATTGGGCCCAATTTGGACATTTTTACTTAGGGGTGTACTCACTTTTGTGGTCAGCAGTTTAGACATTAATGGCTGTGTGTTGAGTTATTTTGAGGGGACAGCAAATTTACACTGTTATACAAGCTGTACACTCACTACTTTACATTGTAGCAAAGTGTCATTTCTTCAGTGTTGTCACATGAAAAGATATAATAAAATATTTACAAAAATGTGAGGGGTGTACTCACTTCTGTGAGACACTGTATATCCATTTGTATTTAGATTATATTTATATTTGTAAAATCTCATCTTCCAATCCATATTGCCATAATTTTAACAAGACATCCAATTGCTCAAAAATCTTTTTTTTTTTTCAAAAAAAGTTTTCAGTAAACACTTTTTTCTTACTATACCATCACACATTTTTTAATATTAGAAATGTGTAACTATGCAAGCAATAAATTGAGATAAAATATTCATATATATCATAATATATTCAGCTCGATTTAAACCCATGCGTTAACTCATGAAAGAGAAATTAATTAATTGAATGTATCGATCAAGCTATTATATGTCAAATTATATGTTATATGTCAAAATGTGAAGACAATGTTTTGTCTTCATTGCTATATATTTTTTTAAATGTGTCAATATATGTCCATAAATATGTCCATATATGTATTGCAGTATGTTGAAAAATATAAGCACTGGTTTCCCATTATGGAATATATATATATATATATATATATATATATATATATATATATATTTGTTTCGTAAGGGACTTGTTGTTTCTTTGTAGTTATTTCTGAAATATACTAGCAATTTCTGAGTGAAAATTTTTACTCTCCATGTTTATGCTCTGGCATTTACTAGTTTACGACAGGTGCCGAATGCAGTGAAAGCATCAGCTGAAACAGCAGTAAACAATAGTAGATTAACAACTTTAGATTTACACAAACAGGTATAGCTTACGATTAAATGCTCACTGTTTGTTAGCCATAATCGAAAGATTGATAAAATAGCAAAAAATGTGTAATGAGAGTGGTGGATCGATGCAGTGCGGTTTCACAGATTTTGGTCAGCATCCATTTTGGACGGGTGCAAACAACTCTATCAGTGCGCGCAGTTTATTCTCACTGAATTCCCTCCAAACTGTCTTTGAAAGTGAGAGCGTGTGTGAAGCATTCATATATGAGTCAGGATAACAGCTGTGTACTGTTACTGTGTCTGAAGTGCCCTGCTACACTGTAACTCTGTTTACCTCTGGAGCTGTTCAATGTTTAGACAGAGAAACATTTAACTGAGGACAATTCATTAGTCAGGCAGTGTTTTTACTGGATGAGTTATTATATAACTCCTGTTAACACCGATTATGAGCTGGCTGTCAACCAATAAAACCAATAAAAAAAGCACAATGGAGTGATGCGTATCTATGCTGGTTTTGTAATTCAACTGGATGTGTAAAAAATGCAAAGATGTAAATATCAGATCAGCTGTTTGATGTTACACTTTGACAAAAAAAAAAAAAAAAAATCATGTTACTTTTTTTGTTACATTTATTAGAAAACATTTGAATCTCAGATTTTGACAAAAAGAAGAAAACTAAAAGTTGCTGTCATGTAATGCCCTCCTTATGACTATAATATCTAAAATACTTCAAAAATCATGTATTTGCATTATTATTGTCCACACATTTTTTTTTTTTTTTTTTTAATAATCAGCATATTTACTCATACTCATGGTCACTCTGTGCTTTCAAATCTCTTAAGTTCCGGAGAAACGTCTTGCTCTCTGTGACAGGAGGGAGTATCCGTGAATGTTCTGAACGGTCAGTTTACATTAACACTGCTAGTTAATGTTTAGTGTCATAGGCCCTGCTCACACCTGGTATTAAGAACCGTTTTTGTCAATCCGATCACAAGTGGATGACGCTTAATACAGAGTCTGAAACATTTTGAGCTTGTTCCAGAGGTATTCGAAAACGCATTCAACCAGATTGCTTTCGTAGACGCTCATGTGGTAGGATGTACTCGAACAGCCACAAAAGATGCCTCTTATATAGACCTTCTTTGAGTTTATTGTGTATTTCAACTACTAGAGCTGACATACATTTTAATGTATGTATTAAGCCTCTTTTTCAATATCTTACACACACTTTTCACACAAATATGCACGCCTATTGATGAACCATCACAGCATGGAAAATTTATCATCTTTTCCATCTAAAAGTGAAAGTTTATGCAAGTGTAATGAAATGTTTAGTTTGAAAATGATAACAGGGATGTTGTTTTGATGCTGTTTTGATAGTAAAGGAAACTGTAGGTTTACTATCAGAGCAATTCAAGGTTGGCCTACAGTACCACTGTCAAGTTTTTGTTAGCTCAGAAACACACTTCATCACACTTACCGACAGCAGGAGATGTTCATGTTGCTGGACGCCTTCTTTTGTTGAAAAAAAAAAAAAAAACATTCTTGTTGGCTGGATGGAGTTGTCTTTAGATATGTTTTACAGTATACTACAAATACATTTACATATTTATGTGCAAACTAAAAATACCCTGCAATAGTACTTTTGGTATACTGGTATATATCAGTTCTCCATAAGGAAACACGATGCCTTAAGGGCCGGGGGTGAAAACTTTTGAACAGGATGAAGATGCCCAAATTTTTCTTATTTTGTTGAAATATCTTTTTGTTTTTTCATTTCGTACTGCCCTTCGGAAGCAACAGAAGATACTTGCATGTTTACCAGAAGACAAATTAAGTACAATTTACCTTGATCTTCAAATTCAAAAAGTTTTCACCCCCCGGCATCGTGTTTCCTTCTGGAGCATCAGTGAATGTTTGAACCTTTTTTAATAGTTGTGTTTGAGTCCCTCAGTTGACCTCAGTGTGAAAAGATGGATTTCAAAATCATATAGTCACTACTGGAAAGGTTTCAAATATGCAAGAAAAAAAAAAAAAAAAAAAATCCTTGAAAACTGAAGAATCTGCAGGACCTGTAGGATTTTTCTGAAGAACAGAGCTCAGTTTAACTGCTCAGAGCAAACAAGGGACTCATGAACAACCATCACAAAAAAAAAAAAAAAAAAAAACAGTCGTAGATCATCCAGGTAACCACACACAGTATTAAGAACCAGTGGTTCACAAACTTTTGAATGGGGTTATTTCAATAAATTCAGCTATTTTTTTTTTTTTTTTGTCTTGTGGACTATACGTAAACATCTTTTATGTAAAATATCTTACTCAGGACAGTACTAAATAAAAAATAACATGCATTTTGTATGATCTCTCTTATTTTTTTAAAATTATTCACATTTTCACAGATTCTGCAAGGGGTTCCCATACATCTTCATGCAACTGTACTTAAGTATATTTGATTGTGCTAAAGTGGAACTATTGCAAGTATACTTTAGGTAAACTTTAAATATCTTGCATTTAAAAACTGATATTATACAAAGATCATACAATCCTTATTAATAGTGATATTAAAACACTTTTTAGGCATAATATTAAGAAATGTGCATTGTGCAATAGAGAAATACTCCAAATAAAGTTAATTATAATTTTATATCAGTAAGTCTTAAGTGATGTCAATAAATATGTTAATGGATTTCAAGTATACTTAGTATGAAACAAATGTATCCAAAATACTTTTTGTTTTGTTTATTTACTAGGGTATTACTTATATATTTTGTTTAGTTTTATCTTGAATTTTCTATTCAATGGTTTTCTCATTGTCATCTTTATTTCAGCAAATATTGATTTGTTTGATTAATTGTGATTAATTAATCTAATTATCATCAGATTGTGTGATTAATTCAATTCAGTTGACAGCTCTATAGACTAACGTTACCTTTTCTTTTCTGTTTTCTTTCTTTTTTTTTTTTTTTTGAAAGTACCAACTCAGTTATAGGTCCCACAGTTGAGTGTTTGAGAAAGAGGCGTTCACCAGGCAATTGTGTGTGTCATTGCGACCTGCGCTACAGTTGACTGAAAGGTGAGGTGTGTTGATGACTTCTGAGCAGAAGAATGCCTTTCATTGCTCCACTCTCTGCAGCGTTCCTCGTCATGCTCCGTGGACGGCAGGTGCTCCAGGGTGTGAAAATAGGAAGCACTAGGACAGGCTTGGCTGAGGTCCATGCCCTCTTGAGATAAGACAATGCCCCATCTCTCACCCCTCTGACATGAGGTAAGACAGCCTCGTGGCTTTTTCACTGTTGGCAGCCACAGAGGCACCACATTTCAGTAAAACAGGAAGGACCATCCTTTGTTCCCAAATGAAAGAAGAATGAGGGAAAAACACAGTCATGTCCCTCGTCACTGTTTTTGAGTAAAATCTGATACCTGAAACAGCCATTGCAAGCTCTTAAAAAATAATTTAATTAATTAATTAATTAAAAGAAAGATCTTGGAAAAGAATTAGATCACTAATTCTTTTTCAATAAAAATGTGAGATATACTGGCAATGAAGAAAATTATGTTTTTACATTTACTTTTGTAGTTGTAATTACACTATAACAAAGACATCTTAAAATAATATGTAGCCTTATATATTAAATATTAAATTATGAGTAAATTATGCATAATTACAAGCAACTGACCCTAAATCAAACCCAATCCCTATATTAAGTAGATGTTGTTAATTAATATTACTCAGTACTTACTTGTGTAATTACACTGTAATAACTTCACCTTAAAATAAAATTTAACCAGATGTTATATGGTAGATATATAATTCAATATGTCAATGATAAAGTGTCAAAAAGGGCAATAAAAAAAAAAAAAATAGTGACCATAAAAACTGGCTCTCCTGTTACAAAGAAGAAAAAAATCCAGCAGACAGCAGGGTCAGAGAACATACAGCGCCACAAAGAATTGGATCCCATCCGAGAGAAGCTGAGCGTCTCATCAAAGCCCATCTGATAATTTTCCACAAGATCTTCCTGTCAGGATGTTATGATTCTCAAAATGTTCGGTGGCCAGTGATAAATGGTGACTTTCACTTCTCCCCTCCACCCCCCATGCGCGCATGTGATGTCATACTATATGAGCTCTTCTCCCATCATGCCCTGCATCTCTGTGCTCACTGGCCACATGGGATTACAGGGACTTTCAGAGAGCGGGACTGAAATATTTCTGTCTGCATATATACGAGCATAGTTTATTGTGACTGGACGGTTGAATTTCAACTTAAGGGTTCAAGGGGGATGATGAGCGATTATTTATTTTCACGCTTTGAAACTTTTTTTTTTTTTTTTTTGACGACCCTAACAAGCCAGTTTTGCTGCGAAACTCTCAGCGTATGACTGACAGTTCATTTCGTGTTGTGTTTGTCTTGCGTTTCGTTGGATCACTCATTTAGAAACGTTTACAACTGGCTTCTCACAAGTATAACCCTGAAAAACGTGTGATTTCACGTCTAGCATATTTATTTAGTAATTCAGCTAGGATTTAATAATTGTTTTCATCAAGCAGATGAGAGAAGGCCACAGTGGAAGGCCATGTTGGTTTTTTGGCAGGGCTCTGAGTTTTCTCAGCAATCGTGTCCACAAACGCATTAAATCAACAAGCTGGGGTGCTTTGTTTGTTTTCACAGTATATCTCACCCTCACTTTGTATTGGATGATTGGTTTTAGATTTCCTGCCTAGTAATGGAAGCCACTGCAGGAATGTATTAGCACCGCTGCAGCACATGCTAGCGTGACACACAAAAACATGGGCGCAAAGAGACTCTGTTGAAGGCAGGGACGATGAGGAACGTGTACGTGTAGTTTTATTAGGATGCCTAAATGTTTCATATTTCAAACAGTGTTATAAATAATGCTGAGCATATAGAATTCTTATGTATTCTGATGAAGAAATAGATTAAACAACTGATATAATCCTAAAGATGTGGTCACAATAACAAAATTTTGCAGGAAAAAAGGTCCATTATCCTTTGTCAATAGTGTAGCGATGTACAGAACTCACACAGAAGTCACTTTCAAACCAAGCAGCTTTCTGTTGGTCAATGTGGGGAATCCGTCACTGCGAAGAAAATCTTTCCCAATCGTGTGAATTCCTATTGAAATTACTTTTTGCCAGTGAAAATTTGCTAAACAACGGTAAATGTGACCGCATCTTAAGAATCGGTCTTAGAGTGTGCGTACGCTAAACTCCATGCCAACGTTCATATTTATAACAACGGTCTTTGACGTGGAAAAGTTCTTAGCACCACATCAGGGTCTAAGCAGACTTATGCATTTTTCCTTGTGGCATAGAGTCAAAGTTCTGCCCGTTCTCTTAATCACACGTACGCATATTGAGAAATGACCGTAAGATCAAATGTAGGATGGTTTCTGCGCAGCATTTTATAAATGAGGTCCCTGGTCTCTAGCTCAGATCGTATTATTCATTAACAATGAATAACAAGGCACAGGATTTGAGGACTCGTTTGTAATTTAGCATACTTTGTAATCTAATGCAATGGCATTCTTAAGAGTGAAATACTGTTTGTGAGCACTGGAAGTGTTTAGCTATTAGACCCTGAGAGAGTGTGTGTAAGTGTCAAAAATCATCTCTTGTGCCAAACTATCTTTTAAACTGCTTTAACTGGAGTGTGGTAGAACAATACATCTGTTGGCTGTGAGTGAGTGTGTATGAGAGTGAATTTCCTCAGCCGTTTATCTCTAGTGTCGGTGGCAGCTGAGATTTCTGGCTTGTGATGTTTCCCCTGCAGCCATTGTTCTGCTGGTGGGCGGGACCCTCACGCTGACGGACAGCTCTGCTGATCGGCCTCGATTTCCTGTGCAGACTCAGACTGCTCGTGCTGTTTAACTTATACCTCTCTTATCACTCCTGACACTCACACACACACACAGACAAGGAGGAGGGGAAGGAAAAGCAACTGCCACTCGTATCAAAGAGGTGTTTGAAAAGTGTAAGCATGAGAGGCAGAGAACATAAGGACTAAGCTTGACCAGTTTATACTCTTACAATCAATACAAGAACATATAGTGAAAATACACAATTATAGTACGATAGACAGATAGATAGATAGATAGATAGATAGATAGATAGATAGATAGATAGATAGATAGATAGATAGATAGATAGACATTTTTTTTTTTGTTTGACGATTATTGACTTGAAAACTGAAATCGATCACACATTATTTTGATAGTCCACTTTAGACATTTTACTAAATTGCAACTACATGTCAACTAACTCTCATTAGAGTATAAGTAGACGGTTAGGTTAGGGTTACTAGAGCTGGCATGTAGTTGTAAAGTTACTAGTCAGTAGAATGTCTGGTGGGAAGCATCAAAATAAAGTGTTAACAGATATTAAGCAGATAGTCTACTAACACTCTAATGACTGCTAGTTGTAATGTAGTTGACAAGCTGTAGGTTATAAGAATATCTAAAGTGGACTATTGAAATAAAATGTGTTGCTCTGAAATCGGTTAGATTATGATGTGTCCTGTTTGGCCCACTTGCTCAGATTTAGGACAAAGGGGGAAATTACTGTTAATATCAAATGAATTAAAATTTAATATAAACTAACTTTGAAGTCATTGTTCTCTCTTTCAGTGTTGGTGTAGTTATTGCATTTTGTCTTTGGAGGTCAGTATGTGCATTGCTTTGTGCTTATTACATTGTAATTACATTAGAATATCAATGAACAACATACAATTAATTTAATTTACACTTTAACACTTTGATTTTATTTGTCCTTGTTACAGTGCAATTATACAAATAAGTACTTAGTAAATATTAATTAACAACATGTACTTAGGGTTAGGGTTTGGTTTAGAGTTAGTTGCTTTTAATTATGCATAATTTACTGTTATTACCAATTGAACTTTTCCCTGCACTTTTCAAATCTCTAAAGACGCATAATCAGGTCTGACGTTAGTGGTGGTCCATTGATTCGCACTTATTGCTTGACTGATCGTGGCATGACTTGCATGAATGTTTTGATTTGAAAGAAAGCACTGAGAGGTTTATACTGTATTTAGCTAATAACATATTAAATGTCAGTCAGCTTAAACTATTTTATAGTACTTCACTGTGCTTTCAGAAAGCACTGTGAGTTTGGAACAATATCTGTTTTAATTTTTTGGTTGACAAATTCCTTTCGCAGAATGTTTGTAACATTATGAAGGTTTGTGCATTTCAGCGTGCGGGAGGGAGAGGGTGATCACACTTTCTTAACCAGCCGCTGGCTCCCTGTTTGGGCACGACAAGACACAAGATTTTAGCTGATGATAAGATAAGTATGTTTCAGCAGAGGCCGCTGCAAAGGAAATGCCTATCTGATGGGATTTTCACTTCTTATTTTGAATGGAAGGAAAAGACAGCAAAGAAAGTTTACTTTGGCAGCCTTGTAAACAACAAAGAAACAAACAAATTAATACTTATTTGAAACTGTGACTGCCTAAGCTACTTCTGTCACTGAAGGACCTTGGTGTTGTCGAGCAAATTTATTCTTGTTTTCTTGTTTGTTTTTTGTCTTAGGAACTCTCGGTGTGATTCATTTTAATAAATCAGATCTTTTGGATGAACTGGTTCCTGTGCAGACGTCATTGTGTGAAATATTATTTTAAATGCTATTGTTTTCCTTTGCTGCAGTTATATAAAATTGTTTGTTTTTTAGTTTTCTAAGTTACATTTTGTGTATTAATCTGTTCAAGATGCCAAATTTGAATCCACATTTGTATTGTGATGGATAAATTACTGCTGATTGCAAAAATAAATTATATCATCTAATCTTATATTTTTCTAATTGAATAGCTTCATTGTATATTTGCTTCTTCAAAACGGCAGCTTGACTGTAGTTTAAATATGTTTTGATTCCTCAACACTGCACATTTCCTCCATTTTTAGATGACAGGGAAGAAAGAAGAACTAAGAGAAGAACAGGAAAGGAGAGAGTGATATGGGGTTGTGACATGACAGTTTTTGGGTGTGGAAGAAAGAATTGACAGTCAGATCTTCCACTCTTCCCCCTCTTTTCCTTTCTTTCCTCTCAGTGTTTCCCCCTTCGCCTTGTTTGTGAAGGTTGTCTTCTTGAGTCAAGTGACCTCTGGCCCTTGGCCACCGCTCACATGTTTGCAGTGAAGGCTTTGATTGGATAATGCCAGTCTTCATGAAATGAGGTGAGGAAACTTTTGCTAAGTCTTGGCTTTGAGGCACATTGTTCCTGTGTGGGTTGATCTGAGCCATGCCAGCCAAACATACAGCCAAAAAAGACAGTTGAAAGTATTTCCTACGTGTTTCACTTTTAAAAGGCTGGTATCTGGTTTCTTTAGTATTTATTTAACTCATATCATTAAAATCCTGGTACGCACAAAAAAAAAAAAAAAATTGCTTGTACATGTTAAATGCAGCCTTGTTTAAAACATTTAAAAATAGCATGTAGGAATTCCCAAGTGTGGTAAGTTTGCAAGATCACTGTGCATGTAGCCATTAAGCAGACACACTTCACAAAAACAGTAGCTAGAGCAATCTAGGATATATTTAAAAATTGAGTATGGATTCCTATGATGATTCCTATGATTTTTTTTTTTTTTTTTTTTTTTTTTTTTTTTTTTTTACAGATTATAGTTTAATGACTACAAAGAAGGCCCACTTTATATTAGTTATCTTCAACTGTGTACTTACATAAAAAAGGCATTTGATAAACCTACCCTCAAAACAGCAAATGATGACTAAATATGCATTTAAAAAGTGGCTTTCTGATACATTTGACCAGCTATTTAAAACTATAAATAATTACTATATATGCAAAATATACTGCATATTTTGACAGTTTTTGGGTGTGTCAGATTATGATGTGTCCTGTTTAGCATAAATCCCCACATACAGAACAAAGGGTAAGCTGATGTTGATATCACATGTTAATCAAAATTTAATATAAAATGAAGTCAACTGCAGCATTTTGCTTTTGAACAACATTGTATGTTAACATAATGTAAACTGTTGCCCTAAAAGCATACACACGTAGAGAGAGTCTCTACACACACACACACACCCACCCACATACTGTATATATATATATATATATATATATATATACTGTATATGTATATATACACACACACACATATTATATATATATATATATATATATATATATTAGAGATGCACCAATGTATTAGCCAACAATTAGTATCGGCCAATAAAAGGTATTATTATTACTAATCAGCTGATTGTTTAAAAACAGCCGATGATCAGGGACTATTATATCCTGTCATTCAAAAGGGTGCGAAAAACATGTTCAGACTGCAACTCATATTGTGTGGGTTGCCAGGGTTGCCAGGTCTGCATTTTTTTTATTACATCAAACATTATTTGTAGCGCCTCCCATGCAATAATCACAAAGTGATTCATGCTTTGTTTATCACAAACAATAAATGGCATATAAATGACACTCTTAAATGGGACGTGACAGATTGCTGCATAGTGCAAGCAGGAGCATGGAGCGCGAGTCTTTTCTTCCGCATTAATACAAGTTATATCTCGAAAAACATGCATGAACATCAAAAGGTGTGTTGAAAGATACAGTGCAACTTACCAGAATGTCTCATGTCTCATGTAATCACTTAACCTGTGAACCGTGGAAAGACGTCAATAAAACAGCTTGTAAACAATATGTCACATAATGTCACATTTACCTCAGGAATGTTTTCCAATGTTCACAGTTCCTTTGTTAGTTATAAAAAAAAAACACTAGAGAGGAGCTTATTTACTGTTAATTATATGTTTGAATAAATTCATTGGTTATCTGTATCGGCAGAGAAATTTAATATTAGTGCATCTATAATATATATATATATATATATAACTGTAAATTGGGTTTCTCTGTACACAGCTCATGAAGGTAAGACGCATGTGTTAGCAGGCGCTGAAGGAGCTGTACAAAGCCAGAAGATAATCAGACAGCTCCTCTGTAGAGCACTTCTCAAGGCAAGATGTGCTGTTTATTTTTCTTGGCGGTGGAAGCGCTTTGGCAGTGTGGTGTCGAAGACCACTCCAGTCACTTGAAACGCTGCAGGTCAAAGGTCAGAGTGCTTAAAGTGTAGCAATTGTGCTGTATGACAGACTTGAAGAGGCATAATTGTATGATAGTCAACCTTCGATTGTGAAAGCGATAACAAAAATAGCAGAGAAAACAAATGGATTTTAAAACGTCTGCATTCACAGAGGAAAATGAACTTTACTTGTCCTAACAGGCCATGATATATGTGACTCCCTAGTATGGATGAGCTAGAGTACAGTATCTTTAGTTGAAGTTGCATTATTCACTATGTTACTTTCACTTTGAGGTTATTAGGTTTTCAAACATTTCAAAACTTACTACAGCCATTTCACGTCCACTTCATTTGACTCACAGCGCTTGAGAGCCACCCACCTCCCATCCTGACATGGTCCCAAAAGTGTAAGGTCATTATTAAAATTGTGCATCAATTAAGATAAGGAAAAATGACTTTCTCTGTCTGGCCTTTGAAGTCTGTGGTTTTCCCCTACGCTGCTGTTTCAGAGCAGACGCTGAAGAGGGGGTCGAGCTGCGCTTGGCATTGACTTTGATCTTTTAGTCAGGCAGAAAGTTTTTTCTTTGTATGATGAAACTTACCTTCAGAAACTCTCTGACATCAAGACAACACCTCATGTATTTATGCAGCTTTGAGAATTGACTTTCTTTTGGCGTTGCACAATCCTAGCTGTATTTATGAGACTAAGTTCAAATAATCTGTTTCTGTTTACCAATATACATTTTTGACAATCCGTTTTGTTACAGCACTGGTTACATATAACTGAGCTATTAATTTAGAAACCCAGACTCATTAGGAAATGTGCCAGTGGCGATATTTCTGCAAAATGTTATTACATTGCTCCAGTGGGTGGCGCTAAAAGCCTGTTCAGTTTTATTTGAAACAGATAAAAGTGAATCTGGCAACATTTTATTTTGTTGCTTGTTATCGGGGCAGTTCGGAAATTAAATGTCCAGTGAGTGACGCTAAAAGATTAATGCTCTACGGCGTTTTGAAAATAAGGTAGTATCTGCACTAAACATGACCGATAGTGTTAACAAAAGCAAACACGAGTAAAAACGTAAAAACGTCTTTGCTGAAGAAACCATGCCATTTTAGCTTGCTTCTACAAGTTTTTGAGCTCTTTAATTTTGATTCGTGTTTTACAAGACCCGTGTGCTCATCACAAATGTAATGCTGTACCAGGTGAGCTACCAAGCAAGTTTACCATGCCAGAAAAAGCAAACATATGGAGCTGCTTATGTGATGCAAATGTTAAAATGTATTAATTTATTACATTGCATATTAATGCATACATACATATTAATGTATTAATAAGCTTAGCTATTTGACACCAGCACTGTTGCAGTGCATTAAGTTGTAATTAAGGTAAAGTGAAGGTCTCAACAAGTATGTGTGCAAGATAAAATTCATTTTTTAAAATATTGACTTTTTTTCTATCTTTTTTTAAGGTATTAAAGGTGACATAAATCATGTATAATGTAAGACAATGAAGAGCAATTATTTTGAATTCAAGACCAAAAGATCAGGTAAGTGATCTAGGGGCATCAAAAGTTTGTGTTGCACAAGAGATTTACCAACAGGACATCCTTTTAAAAGGCTGACCTCTTGTAAAACCCCTGAGTAATTCACACACTGCTCAAGAGGGCAAAATGTAAGACTAGTCGGCAGCTTTTGACAGCTTTAGGACATTTTTGTGCATATTCTAGTGCATCGCCTTGTGCGTCACTATGTGTGTGCATATTCATATATGTGTCCATGCATGTCTCCAGGGTCAAGATCAGCCTTTAACATTTAACATTGACATGAATATAAATATAAATGCCAGAATGAGGGTCATTGACCAAACCGTTTATTTCACACTTTTGTCATTTATGCAACTGTCTTTATCAAAATATGTGCTTGAAAAGAATAAATAAAAAAAGTTGTTTCCATCACATCAAATTATCTCACACACAATGACTTTAATATTTTGACACAATGTCTTCCACACTCGGCCAAGAAAAGGAAACCAAACTTAATGGTAGCATGTAAACAAGAACTCTACCTAAGCAGGTTAAATAAAGGAGCTGTTGAAAGGTTTCTCTGAAGCGTGTGTGTGAGAGTGCTCTTGATTTTGGGGGGTTCAGAGAGTGAGAAAGAAGGACAAAGGGAAACATGGAAGTTTGCCATACCTCACTAACATCAGTAAGGGACTATCAAATGTCCATTTCGGTTTTTGACTATCGCCATTGGCATATTACTGCATTTCTCATAGATTTTACCTTCCGTCTTACCTGTAACTTAAGACAATATTTTTTGCAGTACGCATTCCTGGAGACATTATAAAAAGTATGATATGAGTGAACTCTGCCAAATGTTTCAATTGAACAGATTTAATTTAAGCATTTCTCCAGGACCCCCACCCGCTTCATTGAGTTTCTTCACTGTCTGTATGAGAGCTCTCAGTGAGGACAGTTGAATTTGATAAAACAGGACATATTTGGTTTGTCTGAGGTTACTGCTATGGCCCATAATTGGATCCATATGATAGCGTTTGTCTCTGTTCATAAATCCTAAAAAAAATTATTTGAAACGCGCATCTGTTCACGAGAAATTTTTAGGGTGAATATTTTAATACTTGTGACTTTTGATGAATGCTGATCGTTTTGTTAAGTTCATACACACACTGTCCTCTGATTTGTCATGGACAGTTAGCGAAAATGTTGAGATTCTGAAACTCTAAAGGAAACACATGTGAGATCACTGGTGTCTTTTTTTGCAAGAAACATCTAAGAGACAGCAGACTTCAGCAAATGTCAGATTAAAAAAAAAAAAAAAAAAAAACTGGTGTGTAAATGAGCAGATTTGTCAATGTATTCTCTGTGGGAGCTAAGCGATACCGAGCTAGGCTTCAACAGGAATTGTGGGATTGACAGCAGAAAAAAAGTTGAAGAATGCTGAACTTTATGCAGATGAGAGGCCAAATCTGCCAGGCAATTACAGATTTATAAAAATATGCCATTATTAAGATTTAAAGAGCACATTCAATGCAATTGCACACACTTCTTTTTCACAAGGGGCTAGTTGACACCTAAAGTCGAAATGAATTAAAAAATGACCTTATTTACTTTCCTAATAGACAATCCTGGTCTTACTGTGAATGATTCACCAGTGCATGTTATTCTAATATAAACAATGTTTGTGTGTAATCATATCATTTCCTCTGAAACTGTCCATTTCAGCTGACATCATCAAACCCTCTCATTTTACAACCCTCCCCTACAGCCACCTGTGAATGGAGAACCAATCACGACAATTTTTCTCATCCGAAATGGGTTGAACTGGGTTGAGAACACATGTTGACTTTAAGGCTGACCCTCCAGCACCGTGATATGTGTGTACAGCCATGTGTATATGTGTGTGTCTGTTTATGACACTCAGCTTGAAGAGGTAAATCCTGGTTTCCTGGTATTCTGAACACAGGGACAGATCATAATCAGAGTGGAAACGTGGAATAATCTTGCACGGAGAAGAGCCCTGTATAAATATCCCTGGACACAAGTATACACACAGTGAGAGGTTCTGTTTGTCATCTACAAAATCTATGTCATAATCTACTTTAGTCACTACCCATGATGATAGTGAGTATTTACTGGTTTAATTTCCAGAGATCAGTAGCACTGATACATAGTTTTAACCACTTATTTTAAAATGCTACAGTATATGATAGATATCTTTGTCTAGAGTAAAATTATCATTATCAATATGTCAGCTTCGCTTTGCGAGATGAGTTTAGGATGTTTATCAAACCTGTCCATCAAAACATTTCCCATTATTATTATTATTTTTATATACAAGTATGACAGAAATTGTCCATGGCATACAGCACTTCCATTGTTCATTTTATTAAAACAAACATGGTATTTCTGACCCCACATGCTCTCTGGCCACTGGAGAAAGAACGTAAAAAAAAAAAAAAAAAAAAAAAAAAAAAAATGAAAGAAAGAAAGAAAGAAAAATAATAAATAAATAAAATAAAACCCCATCTTATGCCTTGTCCCAAGATCTCTGCACCTGTATATATAATGTATTTCAAAGCAAAAGAAGAGATCCAGGCTCGGATTTCCTGCATGTTTATACTGATCCTGGACTGGTCAGAAAAAACAGATCCCAGAACTCTTGAAGGAAATTGGTGAACATCTGCCCAGGACTTCATGTTTAAATCTCAGAGTGCTGATTAGAATCAATCCCCATATAATATTTTATTTATGAGCATATGAAGATAAACCTCATCCTACATGGTACTTCTTTTTAAAGATGATGAAGTTAATGAAATCTGATCCTGTATACTTGTAATGTAAGTTTTTTGCAGCCTTTTTATGTACCAGTTAAAGTATGAAAGGGAGAAAGAGCAATATAATCATGGTGGTGTTGTGCATTTCTATATAAATAGTGTCCTTGTTTTTGGTTGTAATAATTGGCAGTAACAATAAAGCTATTTGAGCTATGTCCTATCAGAAACCTATAAGCCTTAGCATACAAGAAGATAAAACTATATTATAAAATGTTAAAAATAGCCTAGTTAATTATTTAGTTAGTTATAGTTATTATTATTGATATTTTATATAGATTATTATATTAATTTATTTACTTTGTTTATTGTGCTAATTTTGTTGTGCACTAGTTATTTGCAATATTACCATATAAAAACACACTTTAAAAGTGTGTGTACTATTGTGACAACGACAAAAGGCATAAATAAGACGAAAATAAATTACATTTTGAACTGACAACAGTAGCTACTGAAAAGGAAAATCAAAAGTCAGTAATAAGTATTTCGGAGGACACTGTGGATATTATTCATATAAACGTTGAACGGTTTCAAAGTATCACTTAAAAAGTGCAAATGTTTGTCATTGCAGATATAAAACCGGCTAATTCTGTTATCATAATTATTTGTGATATTTATTAATGACATTAATTATATATGTGCATGCATAGACCTATAGCAGAACAAAAACCTATTATAACGATGGAGTTACTTCTTTATCCTGTGGACTGTTGTAGACTACATTTTATATCAAATGATGCTGAACGTGTGTGTGTATATATATATATATATACACACACACGTTCAGCGTGTGTGTGTGTGTGTGTGTGTGTATATATATATATATATATATATATATATATATATATATATATTATATCATGGTATATTTAGTAGACTTTGGAGCTTATAAATCGGACGGGCCTGAACCTTTCAAAAGCAACCGACATTTTGTCCAAATTAAATTTCGTTAATGTCGATATCCACAATCAAGTTCTCATTTCTACTGTTAACACTTTTGCAAATGTGTGCAATTAAGACCTGCACATAAGAGACAGTGACTTTTTGACCCAAGAAAAAAGCACAGGTTCACATGCAGGTTTCATTCATCAAGACCTCTCACAAATGATCATGTTTTTCCCTCTCTGGTTGAGGTAATTAAAATAGGAAAGGGCAGCCAAGACGTCAGGGGGGAAAATCTGATCGTAAATTTAAATTGGAGACAAAATCTTCTATGTCAAAGGAGCAGAATCGAGATATTCAGGTAAAAGCGGCTATAATTAGACTGGCTGTACATGAGCCCGTGGGTCGGTGAGGTGGGCTGAGGGTCTGGACTCAAGGCGAGTCTGTGTTAAGCTGCGCGTTTTCGTGCCAGGGTGCTTAGGTTATCCAAAGGTCGGTGGGCTCGGCCATTTCCCTGAAGTTTAAAATCACACTGGTCCCTTTATTCGCGCAAAGAGCGCCTTCCAAACGAGCAGGAGCCAGCTATGGGCGTGTGGGATTTATGTGAGAGTTTTAGACTGGATGGAGATGCCAATAATAAACGGTGACTTACTTCTTAAGTTAAGATGTTGATGGTTTCAAAAGTTTGTTCAGAAGGCCGGTGTTACCGACTTTGATCATACACGTAATGTAGTGACGGTAGGATTAGGATTTGGGATTAGGATTAGATACAAAAATGCAACACGATTTCACAGAAATTCGTAACTATTTTACGTTTTGGCGAATTGGTGGCTAATTAATATTCGTACGATCTCATTCGTACGTTTTCTAACGATCTGTTTACACCCACGTCACGTGAGTCACAGAATTCTGCACAACACCCGAAAATGGCATGCAAATGCATTCGTCTAAAATAGCCTAAGAGATGTAGCCTAGTAAAAAATGTAGAAGATGTAGGCTAGGTTTTTTTTTTTTTTTTTTTTTAATTCAACGCGAGTGAAAACCTGTTGTCTATTAGACTTCAGTTTTGATTCTGTAACTTGAACTGAAACGTGTTAAACCCAAGTACCAAAAACTATTCTGCAGTTCTTCATCCGTGGGGAAGCCATTTATTCGGCTTAAATAGAAAAATCGCTGGTTTCGAAGTACGCTAAAAAGGAGGCAACGGGGTGGGATATTTTTTTTCAGGACAAGTCTTTGAGCCTTTAACTGGCAGTTTGACTGTCAGACAGAGCCCGAGTCTATGTGGACTCCTAATTGAAAACAGATGGCGCTTTGAGGTTGGGCTCTATGCAGCAACTGTGAGTTTGAGACACTGCTCTTTTCCATTCAGCCTCAGCGCTCAGTCAAGCATACAGGTGCACGGTGTGTTTCTCTCTCTCCCTCTCACCTCAACTCTTCTGTCCTCACTCAACCGGGAAATGGAAATGTCTATACCGACTCGGATTGATCCAGAATGTGGGTCTGATGTAGCGCGTGACCTGAGCAATGCAAATGAACTGCATTTCAGAGGATGAACGTTTACGGTGATCGAGCTGCTAGGTTACCCTAGTATCCTAGTGGTTTTGTTCAATTCGACTAATATGTACTGGACAATACAAATAACACTCTTAACCATATTATGAAATACGTAGGCCTACACCATGTTATTGCTGTTGTGTGACTGGTTTGAAATAAATAATAAATAAATAAAAATGAAAAAACACGAGACAGGAAAAACTGTCAATAAGCCGCTCCATTTTCAAATGCATTTGAAGGACAATAGGCTATAGTAATAATCAACGATAATGTTTTTATTTTATTTTATTTTTTTCGTTACAGGTCTGTATTAAAGAGTGTATTAAAAAAAGTATTTAAAAAAATACATTATTACTTAGACTATCGTTTTTATCCGCAACATGATTCATTTATTAATAGATTTCAACCGAGCCATCCTCCAAATATCAGCTCATCAGAAGATCTTTTGGTTGCTTTTAAAAACTATTAAAACTATTTTTTTTTTTTTTTTTCCCTGTCTTGTTAGTGGATAAAAGTACTGACAATATTCTCATTGTAGCAACAAACTCGTAAATATTGGAGTTCGCTTTACTGGAATAGAACCGCGGAACCAGTTCAGGTAAAATTCATATCACATCTTCTGTTGTTTTTATTTTCCCATGCATTTTACATTGTTGATAAATTAAATGAAACACATTTTGTTAGCTTCAGCAGACCAAAGGCGCAGCAACTTATCACGATCTTGACACTGAAGCGGATATATAAGTAAACACAACGTAATATTCGTTCATCCTTGCAATAACGAACGTAGATGTAAAAATAAATATAGTTCAGTAAGTAAACAGTTTAATGGATCGGTTCTACAACGAGAGTTGACTTGAGTGCGTGATTCTGCATCTTCACAAAAAAAGAGTTTTGCGCTTCGTGACTGATAAATGATAAAATGAACTTAAATTAGTAACATTTTAATTATTTTAAAAAGGTATTAGAACTCTGTACACATACATTCATACAGTTTAATACAGTCATATAGTATTATTTACACATACTAAGCTTACATCTAGAGATTTGCTTTCTTACGTAAAATGTAGACTGTGTTCATTTGTTTTGTGTTTTTCAGTATAACGCTGTTGTGGCATATAGCTACATTTTAAAGAGATTATAGCCTACCTCCTCCAGTGCATCGAGTTACGCTTCATATTATCAATTGCTTTTGCCTGTTAAATTCTGTCAGGTGAAATCAAGATGTTCTTTCTCGTCGATTTGTTCCTCCTAACTTTAAACGGGAAATTGGAATGTTTTGAAGAGAGACACATCAAAGGAATGTTGAACATAATCACTTTTTTGTGTCTGATTCAGATCCATGTAGTAGAGTGTTGGAAGGGGTGTGGATATGCTTGCAGGAATGTAGCGGAACAATTTGAATGTGGAGAATGGAATATATATTGTATTTCAAAATAATATGGATTTATATGCGAATACTCTATCGAAATGGAGGGGCGACCTAAATATCTGGACACAGGAAAGCATGCATAACATTTGACCATTTGAAAATTATAAAGAAAAACAAGTGTTTGAAACACATCGAACCAAATGATGATCAGGATTGTGTGTCATTTTGTTAAAAACATATTTTCTACATTTTAAAACTACGTTTTAGAACGGAAATGAAGAGAAGCATTAAAAAAAAAAAAAAAAAAAAAAAATAGGCTTCGTTTCAAATAGGCTAGCCTATTCTTCTGGAATTTATGTTTGGTTTACGCTTCAACAGCCGTTTGCATATTGCTAATAGCCTAATTATTGTTCGGCTGTGTTTTATTAATATTTAAATAGCTTTTAATTCACTTAATCTGTTTGGTGGTAAAAATTGCTTGAGATTGACCAAATGATGCAAAATTGCATTACAATTAATTATCTGAACATTCAAATTACAGGCGATTAAACAGAGTTATCAAAGCAAAATAGGCCTTGTGCAAAAATCCGCTACGCTACATGTATAAATCTTGCCTAAAATCGAATTGTTTTAACTCCAAGAGCTCGAGTGAGAAGTTGATTTTAAAAATAAAGGCCTGCAAAGCAGCAAAATATACTTCTCTTCACCTGGACCGTCCTAAAATTCAGACAGCTCTTGATCAATTTCGATAAGACTGTGAGTTCTGACTGCTCGTGTGGGAGCTCGAATCATATAGATAATAGATTTAAGAGACTGATTTGAGAACACAACACGTTCATTTAGCTTTTCTCCTGTGGTATTGTTGATGGTGCTCCGGCGGCCGACATCCTCCCTATTGACCCCCGTCCCCTTCTGCCTTTTCCGTCTCATGAAAAATGATTCCTGCGCACTGATTGAATTTTATTCCTTCCTGACCTGGCCCGTTCTGTGAGGGCGCCATCAATCTTGGGCTTAACACGACGTTTGTTTATTACTCGGGAAAGGCTCTAATGACTTTTATGAGCATGATTACAACTTTTTTTTTTTTTTTTTGGTGGGGAGAGAATGCGCTATGAAAGGCCAAAATGAACTGTGATCAGACTCACATGAGCTGCACAACTAACTTAATTTGTAAGTGTCATGTTTCATACATAAGGCTTACCGATACTGAAACGTATTATTGTAATTATTATATAGGCTGTTTATTATTATTATTATTATTATTATTATTAAACAATCTATATTTTAGGTTATTATTATCATTGCCGTTGTTGTAGTTTCGCCGTTTCTCTAAAATGCCCTAAATTTGTTATGAATACTTATTTAATAGTACTGTTTTATCGATAGGCCTACATATGTAACTGAATATGAACATTCTGAAAAAGCACAATTTTTAAGAAAAAAACTCAAACCGAACGTGATATGGGCACATTTAATTACCACATACCATACAGAGTGAAAGAGGCAAATCCGAGACATTTTGTTGACGCACGCTAGTTAATTGGCCGATTAATTAACCGCTGTAATCACTACCAACCGCTCATGCAATGAAAATATGTGGGGCACAGAGGCAATGAGAACACGTGTGCATTTGCCCTCAGGTCTTTGGGCCTAACTGGGCTGCAGACTAAAAATACACAATAAAAATTTTAAAAACATAATATTGTCTGTAATAATAATAATACTACAAACTTAAACCTTTAAAACATATTCACAAGTATCAGCAAGCTTTCATATATGAGGCATGATAAATACACTATTGCATACACATTTTATTTATTTATTTATTTAGTATGTTAGTTATTTAGTAAAATCTGATCGTTTAAAAGCCTCTAAATGCTCGTGGTATCACATCTCCTCAATAAAATGAAGACAAATAAAAAGATACCATTGCTTGTATTTTCAAATAGCACTTTTGAATTAATGTGAATAAAAAAATAAATAAAAAAAACAAAAACTATTAAACATACGGGCATTTTAGTGACGTTTCTTTAACTTGACTGGTGATTGTTCCAATAAATGCACCAGTAGGCTACAATGCCCTAATACTTTTGTGAATTGTTACACTGGAGATTTATTCTCTGTATTAGGCCTTTTCTAAGGACGCGCCTCTAAAGTATTATATTTATTAAGTCCAACCGCTGCGCCTTTTAGAACTTGCTGAATCCTCCAGTGGTGATTTGAGTATCTTTGGCATGTCTGGTATGATATTAACGAAGCTATGCGCAAGTAAACACGTGGACACTGAACACAAGCGGTGAATTACAATGACTGAAACACTGTTACCAAAGGCCTCAGGTCAAGATGATGACAGACTGACAGCCCACGCCAGGCATATGGAGTTGCGTAAAGCAATAAGAACAAATTATAGCAAAACACGTCGTCACCTCGAAGCAATTAAAATATAAATTGTTATGCATAGCAACATTTGATTTTATTACTACCGCGGCTACTGCACTGTAAAACAGTGAAAAACACTGTAAAACATCTGCAGTTGTTACATTAAGAAGACTACCTGATATAAACCTTCAGAATGACTTTTGTTAATGGAGTAGGCCTAATGAAGTTGATTCAGTCACATGATTTTTTTTTTTTTTTTTTTTTTTTTTTTTTTACTTAAAAAGAAAAAAAAAATAGATAGTACCACTTAAACCACATTTTTTTAGGTTGCAAATGAGTATTTTTAGAGTTAGTACTACGACAAATAATAATAATAATAATAACAACAATAATAATTGTAATAATAAATAATACGCCTGAATTACACATGACTTTTTATAGGACTTTTTTATAGGAGGTTTTTGAGAATTTAAATGTAATTAAATCACGAGATATTTTATTTGACATTTGATATTTTATATTCAATATTTATTCAGTATAAAAAAAGTAAAAGGTTGCTACATTTTGCTGAACACTGAAAAAATGTGTGATGATAAAATAACTAAACACCTAGATATAAATAGCTAACATTTGTTTGAAAATTCCCAAAAGCATATAGCGGAACTGATTAGTGAATATTTAGCATTTCACAATTCCCTAGAATGCTGAAATAGTGTTCATTTGCATGGGAGGCTTGTGGTTATTTTCATATAAATCAATGTGATCAGAGTACATTACATTGTAAATGTGTGGTTAGAAGCATTTTAAGATTAGGCGGTCGTTTGGATCAAACAACGTTCAACCGTGCCACAGTAACGCCGAATAATTTAGAAAGGCTTATTTGGATCATTTATGAAGGTGATTGGTGATTGGCTTCAAGCAATAGAGCTCTAAATGCATTTTTACTCTATAGGCTACTAGCACACAGTTTTTTTTCCTGCAGGCTTTAAGAAATCAGCCGTAGCCTAATTTTAACTCAAATAGCATGGCAATTTATTAAACAAACAATGCAGTTCCTTCAGAATACTTTTTCAACAAAAGGAGATAGTTTGAAAGAATATGGCGTTATACATGTTCCGTTCCTTGTTATAATGGAACATTTGGACAATGAATGCAGTTCAATTTAGAAACACTTTTTGGTGTTTGGTCCATAATATCCGGCTACACTTTAGAAATAAATTACTATATGCAATTTACACGTAATAACAAGTCCATAAACGTCTGACGCATTTCAACACAGCCCAGCATATAGCTCACAAAAACGAAGAAGACTTACGTGTTATTCGAAGTAACACTGTCCTTAACAAACCAAGATCAAGTGTGTCTGACTCGCGTTTGTGTTCTGTTTCTTTTCAGTCCATGGCGGGGTAGTAGGTAAATATCAACGTCTCTCGGTATTGACGAAAAGAGGGCAAAGGGGAAATCAACAACAACAACAACATAAAGAAGAAGCTCGAAAAATACTTGTTTGGTCAAAACTTGCTGCAGTCATACACAAAAGCCCCCGACGTGCGGTATATGGGCTGACTCGGGGGAAACGACATTTGACAGCTGTTATTCCCGTTCACCGGTGAATTATTCAGACCGATTCTCTGCGATTCAAACATCTCTCGAACCGAATGAAAGTTCTGCTGCTGCGTCGGGTACGTCGCGCCTAGATGGCCAATGTCTCCGGCCTGGTTTAGGTACCATGAGGCGAGGCGCCCTTGGTGCGGATGGTGGCCCTCCTGGGCCGAGCTGAGATTCCCGTGGCTTAAGGACGACGTGGTGGTCGTGATCGAGTAATCAGGCAGAGTTTCGTCCACAGTGGTAGTGGTCGCCAAGTGGCCCGAGCGATCTCCGCCCGCGTACAAGCTCATGGCCTGCATGTTGCAATGATAGGTGGCGTTGGAGGTAGTCGAGATAGAGTTCTGGCTGCAGGGCGAACTATACACGGACGTCTGGTTGGGAGAATAGTTCAGGGACAATGTGGGAGTTATACCTGTTCGCGAGGAAGCCACGAGAGACGGGGTGAGATCGCCAGAGTTCTGAGGCGAGCCCCGGAGGGAGGTCATGATGTTGTCCACGCTGAAGCCCTGCGCAGGGGCCTGGCCGTGGTGGTGATGCTGCTGCTGCTGTTCCCCGGCGCTGTCCAGGCTGAGAGAGCGGGTGGACGGGATGCTGTGCGGGCTGCCGCTCGACATGCTGCTGCTGCTGTCGGGGCTTTCTATCTTGGGAACAGTGCTGAGCGTGGGCGAAACGGCCTGCGGAGGCGTGGACGTGCCGTTCTCGGTTTTAATGTCCTGAATGCGCACGGGCTGCGAGCCCGGCACTGACTGTTCCTGGTCGCGGCCCTGCTGCGGTTGCGGCGGCTGCTGCTGTTGCTGCTGGCGGGAAGGTGCCTCTTTGACATTTCGGTCTTCCTTATCCTTTAGAGCGTCCTTCTTTTTGAAACGCCGTCGTCGCCTCAAAAAGCTGCCGTTCTCAAACATATTATACGAGTCCGGGTCGAGGGTCCAGTAGCTGCCTTTGCCAGGTTTTTTGTCATCGCGGGGCACTTTGACAAAGCACTCGTTCAGGGACAGGTTGTGTCGAATACTGTTCTGCCAGCCCTGCTTGTTGTCCCTATAAAAGGGAAAGCGCTCCATTATAAACTGATAAATACCGTTAAGGGTCACCTTCTTGTCCGGGGAGTTCTGGATGGCCATAGTGATGAGCGCAATGTAACTGTAGGGTGGTTTTACCATATCCTTGGGCTGCGGCTGCGGCGTGTATGGTCCATACGCCCTCGCCATGCTGGCGGGGTACTGGTCGTGGGCCGCATGAGAGTACATGCTCATGGGGGCTGGCATCCCGGTGTACCCCCCTCCGGCGGCGGCCCGGTAATAACTTTGGTCGCTGCTGATGTACGGCACAACTCCCAGCGAGTTGGGACTGGAGACGGAATAGCGCGCCTGCATGACTTCTCTCCAAACGGTGCTGGCGAAAAACAGACGTCGGGAAGCCTAAAGCAATCCACAAATCCCCTTGAAATGCGCCTCCTCTGAAACTGGGAAGGCAGTCCACCCGAGAGTCCACGTTCTGCCACCGTATTTACAAAATGCGACTGTTGGACCGGGTGTTGATTAGACTCGCGTACTTGCCACCTCTTTCTGTCGGAGCGCGCATTGGAAAACTTCTGAACACTAAGCATCGGTCACTACATAATACTTTTGCGCACTTCAATTCTTTTCCCCTTTTGCTGCCAGTAAGACTCCTCCCAATAACATCTAAGTTGTCCAATGGGAGGTCGGGCCGTGCAAAGCGAGCGGCCACACACAAGGTTGAAGAAAAACGAGAGGTGTTGGGACGTCCCAGTCCACCCCTAGCCAAACACACACTTCTCTAGACGTTAAAGAACCATACTCTCCGCAAACTAGCGCGGATACACATCAAACTGAAAATACTTTAATAAAGAGGTTATAATAAAACATTCGTAAAGTTTGTTTATAAATAAAAACGGCTATGTCCTTAAATCATCTAATGCTAAAATAATGAAATAACATAGACGCGTTTTAAAACCACGGATTCCTCACACCCTTTCGATTAATCGATTAATTAATTAATTAACCAATCGATTAATTAATTTACAGGCTACAGATCACATTTAAAACAAACGTTGATCCGGTCGTATTACAGATATATGTGGTAATACTGAATTGCAGTGATTTGTATTTCGCACCAGCTCATGAAGCCATTAGAAGGTTTGGAGAGCATTTGTTTTCAAATGATCAATATGGGAATTAGTGTAAATAATCTCTGGTTGGAGGCTTCCTGCATTTTTAGTAGCAATGCCAGTTCTTTATTAACACTGGCTGTTAGTTAACGGTCTCAATCAACACTGCTGAGCGGATCAAAGCATGTCATCCAGGGCGCTCATTATGCTGGAATTAAGCAAGTTAAGACACTAGAGAAAGAGCCGAGGTGCGAAAGTTTGCTCCAAGTGCGAGCGAGATTAAAAGCCCTGAGAAACAAATGGGTAAAGCAAAACACCTCACATGTGTCACCATTGGTCAAACGGGGGAGAATTATGCCATCCTTCACCTCTACGCTGTTTTATGGCATGCCAATAAAATTGGTGTCTTCATAAAATAGTTTACTTCCAAAGTAATTCCCTAAACTTTATATTTATTTGTTTATTTAGGCTGAGGATTAAACGGATCGTGAGCGATTTAAAATCGTATACTTATTGGCATTCTTTTGAAGAAAAAAAAAAAAAGTAAATTGCGAGCAATTAATGCTGTTTAAACATTATTATTATTTCTCGTAATTTTTTCTTTTAACTTTTACTTTTCTCAACTGTCTTTTTGATCTAACGCTTTTTCAATCTCATTCAATATGTGTATAAAAAGCGGGCCTAAAAGTACGAAAGAATGCTTACTCATAGAATGAGTACACATGCGTATTATTTTGAGGTAAAGCCAAACAATCCGCCCAAATTCTTAAACTGTAAGACGGCCACGCATCCTTTATGAAAGGAAGTTTGGGGGAGGGATACTACATTTAATTGTGAATGATAATTGTGAGGCCAAGTTGCGGTCACAATATCTTCATAATCCCCCACAGGTCGCTCTGATTAAGTGACCATGGACTAGTTGATACTTCGCTGGTTTCTCCTTACAGGGACCCGGGCATGAACTTTTTCTTGTGCCCCAGGCTATTTGTACAATTCAGTACGCGCCTCTTACTTAACCCCAAACTTCTGCCCACCCGAACTCCCCATTCCAGCCAATTAAACAAGCTACCTCTGTATAACTTGAAAACACGGTTGTTAAATGCCTGATTGTGAAGCAAAATAAATGGTTTAGTCTTGATAATTTATTAACAAATATCAGATATTGTTTTTGTCCAGAGGCCCTTTGAAAGTTGCAAGAAAAACCAGCATATACGAGAAAAATATGATTTAATATGATTTAATATCACTCAATCAACCTGACTATATTAGGTTACACCAAAAGAGTAAATTGTAAGGGTTAGATCATTTAGAATTAGGCTACCTTACGATAGCAACTGTGTGTTACCAGTACGACTGTAACCAGTTAGTTAACAGCAGTAGTAGTCTATAAACAAACAACACGATTTAATCTTCCGATTCTATAAATTTTGGTTTTAGTGAATTACAGGCGGTAATTATTTTTGTGTAAATCTGTTCTCATTTAAATGCTGAAAATTTTATTTAAAATTAATATTTTTGTTTGATGGCTTTATTTACTAATCATTATGTGTGCTTGGCGACACTCGGGCAATTCTATCTGTATGCAATTAACAAATAAAAATAATTACTTTTGCTATATGAAAAGAGGCCGCATGACATAGCCTAGCTTTATTACTGATATGAGCGAAAACAAGATCGATCAAAACTGTACAAATACAGTATTGTAAAACGGTTGCCTTTTCGAAAATACACATTAGCCTACAACAAATCGTTTAATACAGCCAATATAGAAATATCAATTTCGATTCAATATCGAATCAACAATATTGATTGTTTGCATGAAATGTTCGTAAGCATCGGCATCCAAAATAAATACACCAGAAGAAACAATATTTATAAAATACACAAAAGAAGCGGTATTTTTTTTTTTTTTTTATTATTTCTGAGCAACCAGTGAAGCAACATTCTGAACAACATTTGATAAATGTATATGAAGTAACCAAATAAAGACAAGAATCGACTGACTTTTGGCTAGTTTTGATTGTCCGACAGGAGAGGAAGCCTATGGTGGTCTCAGAGTAAGGAAACAACTCTGGGTCCTGTGGTCTTAGCGCCCTCTTTCGATCACTAATGGCCAGTGTAGAAAAGCTTTGTAACCAGTTTATCTGTTAGAGTTGTCACTTTTAGGATTTACAATAGGCTATAGAAAAGTAAATAGACAAATAAAAATCAAATCAAGAAAATTGATAAAAATGAACAGATGAATAAAAAACATGGGGGAACACTTTCATATTTGATTCAAATGTACAAAGAAACAAAAGTAACATTTAAATGCAATTATAACTAAAATATTCTGGTGCTATGGGCGCTTCACAAAAAAAAAAAAAAAAAAAAAAAAAAAAAAAAAAAAATTATCCTAAAGGATAGAACTGCAAATAAGTATGTAGACCTAATGACAGGAAATCCAAGACTACATTTTAATTTGACATTGCTACCCCCTTGTGTTCATTATATATATTTTTTTCCACAAAATTAGAATTTATGGGCATTTAAGCTCAGATATTTTTCAACAGATAAGAGACAAATGACTTAAATAAAAATGACTTAAAATAATTTGTAAAAGTAATGTAAAAAATAATGCAAAAAGTATGTAAAAATCTTTATAATCAATATTAAATAAATAATAACCAACTATGGAATGCTACTTCTCGTTGCGCCAATTCTTTTAGCAAAAATAGGCAACATACAGTGTATGAATGTCAACACAAAGCATCTGTGGAACAGCATAGGTGACAATGTGGGAATGATATAACTCACCAGGCAGGGCCCAAAATCATGTAACAGGTCAGGGTTAGATAGTTAGATCCGGGTTGGGGTGGCAAAAATTTTAACATAATTATACCTACAAATTTAACCCATTCTATGCATGCATATAAACTTATTACAGGAGGAGGGGTGTTGGAAGTCATTGTAGATCTAGTTTTGGAGTATTTAAAGTGCTGCATTCGGGTGGAGAAAGACGAACAAAGTCACCTGCAGGACAACTGCAAAATCTAAAAAATACAGTTACCATACCATACACTTTATGTACAGTCTGACTTAATATCAGACCCTATATTTTATTCACTTTGATTGAATTATTAATTTATTCAATCAATTTATTTACTTTATACTTAATATTAAATAAATTGATAAAATATATGAAAAAATTGAATACAAAAAAAGTAGCTTACACTGATTCCTGTCGCTAGTATAAACAAAATGGTGGCATGTTGAAGACAACTGTAGGGCCTATAAATGATATTCAGAGTGAGTAGAGATGTTGATCTGTAACAGATATTCTGTTATAAAATGGACTTAATACTTTCTTTTATTTTTCCTACAAGCTTTTCTTTTTTTCTGTTTGGGGTGAAGACTGCTGCCTTTAAATCCTGCATTTTTATTTCTCCCTGCTTCAACCAGTCATGACAGAAGAACAGACCAAGATATGGATTTAGCAGCAGTTAATATTCTCTTCCTCTCACAGGGGAACCAGTACAGGTTCCTGATCGATTGCTCCTGTCTGCCTCGTTGCTGAGTGGTTTGCGTCTGTAGTTCTGTATAGCTTTGTTTTGAATCTCTATTTACTATCATTCCTTGTTGTTGTCACAGTCACGTGTGGTTTGCCTTAGTTTTAATGGACTTTCAGTTTGTTTTCATTTGTCACGTGTCGTCTTTGTTCAGTTTCCCGCCACTCATCAGTCACCATAGACACTAACTCAATATCAGCTGTGCATCTTTTAGTTAATCATCACTATGTATATTAGTTCCTGTCTGTTCTGTTCAGTGTTCAGTCTCATCTATGTTGTGTGTGTGTTGCTAAGCATGTCTTCTTCTGTTATTGTCACTTGCACTGCCTGTCATATGTTTAGGATAGCCTTCTCTGTCAGCGACGAGGGTTTCACATGCCATAATGCAGGGAAATAGTCAGGCTGATGAAGAAGATTTCAGAATTAGAGACACACATCCAAACTTTAATCAAGGATAGTAAGAATGCAAGGGTTCGATAGTGTTTTGGATGCAACTAGCTTAGCGAATCCGTACATTGTTTGGATCCGGCTGTAGAGCCCATGCAGCAGGGCAACTGGATGACTGTGAGAAGGCATAGTCGCAGGACAAAACATCGCTGTTCTGATTAGAACATCAAACAGGTTCTCTTTACTCAGTGATGCAACCACTGAGAATCCTGTTGGAAGTGCCCTAGTTATTGGCGATTCTATTACACGGAACGTGAAAATAGAGACACCAGCCACCATAGTCACATGTGTGCCGGGAGCCAGAGAGCCTGACATCAAAGCAAATTTAAAAGTGCTGGCTAATGCTAATCATAAATACTCTAAGATTATTATTCACGTCGCACAAATGATGTCTGACTTCGCCAGTCACAGATTACTAAAATTAACATTAAAGAGGTGTGTGAACTTGCAAGTACAATGTAAGACACTGTAATTTGCTCTGGCCCCCTCCCTGATCACAGACTGTCATCACTCAATGACTGGCTGTCTAAGTGGTGTCCGCAGATTAATATAGGGTTCGTAGACAATTGGAACCGTTTTTTGGGCAGACCTGACCTGTTGAAAAGAGATGGTATCCATCCCTCCTGTAATGGTGCCACTCTTCTCTTTAGTATAGCACATAGTCTTAGAGCTGAAACATGACAAACAGATGCCCAGGTCAAGAAGCAGACAGACTGGCTAAACCGACCGTCTGCTAGATGTCTCGCGTCACGGAAGTCAGATAAATTCCAACACATAGAGACTCTTTTACCTAGATATCATTGCATAGAAACTGTGTCTGTTCCCCGAATTAGTAAATACAAAAAAACTCCCAAACCAATTTAAGGGTAAAAATGTTATTGCTGAATAAAAAAAAAAAATAAAAAAACAGATATAATACAGACAAACAAATGCTTGGGTTGCTGAATATTAAATCCCTTTCTTCAAAAGCACTTATTGTAAATGATATGATGATAACAGATTATAATCTAGATGTGCTGTGTTTGACAGAAACCTGGCTAAAACCAGAGGATTTCATTACTTTAAATGTGACCTATTATGTCCCTTTTTACAAAATGTAATATAAGTCTCAGGTGTTCCCAGAATGTGTCTGTGTAGTTTCAGCTCAAAATACCCCCTAGATTTTTTTATTATACCAAATTTTAACTGCCTATTTTTCTGTGGGAGAAAAAAAAAAAAAAAAAAAAATGCGCTGATTTGGTGTGTGTACCTTTAAATGCAAATGCATGCTCCCCGCCCCCAAGCTTGCAATTCCAATACATTGAGGCAAAAATTATACAGGAGGAGCTCACACAGCAAACATAACTCTCAAAATGGATCATTACAAACTGTTTGTGATGCAGCATATCAGATCACATAGGCATGGCATGCATTTTGTGGATGTTTGCTAATATTCGATTCTGAATAAATTTGATAGCTTCCTGCTTCCGGCTAACATGGCTAAAGCTACACACTGTTGGAGAGACTCAATAAGAATGGAGATGTGTTTATGAATTATACAGACTGCAAGTGTTTGGGTTAAAAATGAAAATAACAACTTGGCTCTGGTCTCTGTGAATATACAGTAAGAAACAATGATAACTATAGCCACATTTAACAGTACATTAGCAATATGCTAACGAAACACATTCAAAAAGACAATTTGCAAACATCATGAAATATGAAATTGGATCATGAACAGTTGGTCTCGATCCATCTTTGAGAATCAACTTCTGTGCAAATCCTCTGTTTTATTGACCCTTGTGTACAAAGCAGTCTGGTGAAAAATGACTTGCACATACTGGTATATGAATTTATTTGGACACATTCCCTTCATAAATAAAATGACACCACCACTTTTTGTAATCCTTCAAGTGTGTTTGATCAGGGTTGTAGCTAAACTGTGCAGGACAGCTGCACTCCAGGACCAGTGTTACTGGTACACCGTTGGTGCTTGTGAAAACACAATGGCGGCGACATGGGTGTAAACATACAGATTCAGGGAGCAGTAATATTATAATAAGATCTCCTTCCTACGTCACAAGGGGAAAGAAATCTGAACAGCTCATTTTTTCACATGCTTGAGAAAGGCTTACCAAAACAAAGTTACTTGGTTGTCCTTTTTTACATTTTCTTGTTTGGTAGATGAGATTATAGCAATTAAACATGGGAAAAAAAGTTGGATTTTCATGATATGTCCCCTTTAAATGAGTCCAGGATTAAGATTACTGTTATAAACAGTGTTGGGGAAAGTTACTTTTAAAAGTAATGCATTACAATATTGCGTTACTCTCTAAAAAAGTAACTCATTTTTGCTTATTAGTATGGTTTAATTGGATAATCGAAGGTCAGCACCAAAGAAACTGGTGAATAAAGTGAGATTAATTACATAAAGTACATTTGTTTAATTTCATATATTTAATTATTATAGATTTGTGCAATATTCTGAGATTGCATTTCACTGTTTTTATTAATTTTGAGGAATACTGACTCTGTTTTTGTGTAAGTGAGATGAGTAAAATCTTTATACATTTAGTCTAGAACTACAATATCCGTCATGTTTACACACAATGCATCTGCACTTACTCTCGATTTCTCTCAACATGGCGACAGGAGAGCTGTCAGTAAATACATGGGAAAACAAAGTAACTTGCATTAATTATTTAAAAAAGTAACTCAGATATTTTATTGTAAATGTAAAAATAATGCGTTACTTTACTAGTTACTTGAAAAAGTAAACTAATTACGTAACTCAAGTTACATGAGCCTCGTCTGAAAGGCAAGGGGTTGGTGTTGTAGTAATTTATAGTAATATATTTAGTAGTACTCAGAAGTCTAGTTTCAGATATAATTTCTTCGAAGTGATGGTGCTTTAAATAATATTACCTAGTGTAAGTGATAAATTCGTTTGACATTTGTGCTGGCTACTGTATACAGGCCACTAGGGAACCATACAGACTTTATCAAAGAATTTGCTGATTTTCTATCGGAGTTAGTACTGGCTGCTGATAAAGTCCTAATTGTTGGTGATTTTAATATCCATGTAGATAATGAAAAAGATGCATTTGGATTGACAATTACAGACATTCTAAAATCAATTGGCGTTAGACAAAATGTGTCAGGACCCACTCATTGTCATAATCATACTTTAGATCTAATATTGTCACATGTAATCAATAGCCAAGGCTGCAAAACCAACTCCCTGTTACAAATATGGTAGAACTATCACTTCTACCACTAGAGACTGCTTTATAAATAATCTTCCTGATCAGTTTCATCTCCTTAGCATACCAGATAGCTTAGCAGAACTCGCTAAATCATCAAAATCAACAACATGTATGTTAGACCCTATACCGACTAAGCTATTGAAAGAGATGCTTCTAGAGGTCATAGATCTTCTTCTTAATATCATTAATTCATCTTTGTCACTAGGATACGTACCGGAAACTTTTAAGCTGGCTATTATTAAACCTCTTATCAAAAAAAAACAAAACAAAAACACAACTTGATCTTAGAGAATTAGTCAAATACAGGCCGATCTCGAATCTTTTTAGCTCTTACCATCCAATTGTGGTTTTATCCTTCTATTAGTGTTACTGATTGTGGTTTTATCCCTCTATTAGTGTTACTGGATCTTAGTACTGCATTTGACATTATCAACCACAACATTCCTTTGATATATTTGAAAATTATGTTGGCATTAGAGGAATTGCATTGGCATGGTTCAAATCATACTTATCTGACCATTATCAGTTTGTAGCAGTAAATGAAGAGATGTCACAAGTTCAGTGTCGAGTACAGCAAGACTCAGTACTAGGACCGTTGCTTTTCACTCTGTACATTCTACCCTCGGTAGATATAATAAGGAAGCATGCCGTCATCACTGTTACGCTTATGATATTCAGCTCTATATTTCTTTGCGCCCTGACAAAACTTCACAAAATTAACAGAATGCATAGCTGATATAAAAAAATGGATGACCAGTAATTTCCTACTAAATTCAGAAAAGTGTTAGAATGCTGTCTAACACTTGGCTGCTCTGTTAAGTCTTTGTTGCCAGTTAGGAACCTGGGTGTGCTCTTTGATACCAATCTTTCATTTGAAACCCAGATTTCTAGCATCTGTAAAACCGCATTCTTCCATCTTAACAATATATCTAAACTACGACATATGCTCTCAATGACAAATGCGGAACAGTTGGTTCATGCGTTCATGACCTCAAGGCTAAATTATTGTAATGCTCTACTGGGTGGTTGCCCAGCACGCCTAATAAACAAACTGCAGCTGGTCCAAAATGCAGCAGCTAGAGTTCTTACTAGAACCAGGAACTCATGGAGGATACAGTCTTCGAAATGAGATGCAGAATTTCCTCATTATCTTTACCTGGTATGTTATAATGACAGCGCAGCATCCATCACTCCATTAGCTGTTCTGTACAACAGGAATTTCATATTACTGCTGTTAATGTTATTGGTTGTGTCCCAAATGTTGCGCACTTTACACTTTTACACTCTACGGTACTTATGCACTACGTACTCAACCATGTAGTATATGAATTTTATGAGGTTATTTTGTCATTCAACATCAGAGTCTGTCATTTTAGTTCATATTTCATAGTTTGTTCTTAAGATTATCTTAAGTAGTACTAAAGAAGAATTTTTAGTATATTAAATACAAAATTAGTGCGTGAAAATAGAGCACTTTAAGTACATTATAGACATGTACTTTTTTTCACCTGGGTAATTTTTTTGTTTTTTTTTTTACTCTTAAAGTGACAGTAGCCATTGACTTGCATTAATCATATATATATATATATATATATATATATATATATATATATATATATATATTATATATATTTCACTAAGAACCACGGTTTCAGCTAGAAATCTTCTTTTCTGTTCTACTGAAGAAAAAAGACGTCTACATCTTGGATGACCTGAGGTGGGTGAACTATCCCTTTAAATCATTCTTTAGTCATATTTCAGAGAACAAATAACTGCCCTACATTTTACTTGTATCAGACAAAGTGTCTATTTTGTCTTTCCAAAAATCATCAAGCTCCTCTCTCAGTTTCTCCTACATCATCAAAAGACAAGTGAGAAATAACAGTCATATGCAGTGCTGTGCAGTCTGTAGATTCCCATAGAGGAACAGACTGAGACTGTAAACTCTACAGACACAGAAACAACCACAATCATCAAAATAAAGACACATAAATACACATAAACTGAAGAAATGAAAGAAAATTAGAGTATTTATCTCTGTTCACAGAGACCATCACCTGACAGCATTTACTCTCTCATGAAATATGTAACAAACTGATCAAAATTTTAGCAAATTTGCTGAAAGTCTCCTGTAATATCAGATCTTACTGTGGTGTTTTTTCTAGATCTCTGTTATCTGCAAGAATAGGATGTGATCCTGTTAGTATGAAAGCTCATCCAGCTCAGCGTCTCTCCTCCTCAGATCATTGATCTCCTGCTCCAGTCGCTCCATTCATTTTTCAGCTCGACTCAATGCAGTCTTTTCCTGATCTCTAAACCGCTGTATCACCTCAAAGCGGCTTCTCTCCATAGAGCAGATGAGCTCAGTAAAGATCCTTTCACTGTCTTCCACTGCTGTCTGTGCAGAGCGCAGTTAGGACACACGTAACAATCACACAGTGGGCATCTGTGGGACTGAAATAAAGGTCCAGCACTAGAGGAGAGTCTAAATTCCCAAACATCTCAAACTTCTATTCTCCAAACTCACCGTATAAGACTCCACAGCTCTCAGCTGATGAAGAGAGACTGCAAAAAAAAAAAAAAAAAATGAAAAATGTTACGTAATATACCACAAAATCAAAATGTAAAAGTTTGTGTGAATCCAATGCTGGTGAGATGGCTCAGTGGTTAATAATCCATTTTGGAATGTTAGCTAAAGATTACAGATATTGAAGAACTACTAAGTTGTTTGATTGACTGTTGTCCCAGGCTAAAGTTTTTAGAGAAAGGTAAAAATGTCTATGATAGAAGGCTCAAGCATGTGAAAACTCTCCCTGGACTAATATATTATTAATACTAATGTAATGAATATCAATACTGTATACGGGATTACAGTCAGTCGGACATTATAGCAAAATAAACCCTTTTAGTGATACAAGCCTTGATCACTTGGTTAAGGTTTATTATTAACTGTTAATGATAATGTATTGCCGTTAAAGAACAAATAGTATTGTTACGTAAAACCTCTTTATCATGGTCTTCGAAATGCAACAGTTACTTTCTCTGCCCTCTTGAAAGCAGTTATGTCGTGGTTTCTATGTTCATCCACCATACACAGCATGCAAATATATTTCCGATCAGTGCGACAAAAATCCTCTAGAATCTTATCATGTTTTTGGCAGATCATATCCTGCAGTCATCAAGTGGGACCGATAACTTTATGTCACTGACCAGGGTGAAACTCCTCATGATGCTTAAAATGAGTTTGACAGTAAGAAAACAGGCACACTTGACAGGAATTGACAGCTTTGTATTTCCTTACAGTGCAGATGTCACACTGCACATCGTAAAGGTCCAGCAGGAACCACAGCTTGGAGTTTAGTCTTCTTTATTTTCTCCAACATGTCTGCAAACAATACGTTTTTAAAATATAGCAAGTCTTGGAGTAAAGGTGTGTCTGCACTGAGGACAGCTGTAGACCCTTTTCTGATCCTCCTGATCCCAGCAGTCTGTTATACAGCTCAAACAGTAGTGTCCACATGGGATAGTCACTGGATCCTTCAGGAGATCTAGACACATCAGACAGCTGAATTGGTCCACTGAAATACTGGCTTCTGCTATTTTACTGCATGTGCACATTGTTATAAATTTGAAACCAGCCAACAGTACTTACGTTTCGGTTTCTCTCCACTGGTGTGTTTCCTGGTGTGTGTTTGAGAGATGTTGGGTGCTTCTCAATATCCCTCATCGTTTCCTCGCTCCTCTGTCCTCCATCCTATGACCCAGAAACAAATCAAGCTCAGATATTTTGTAGGACATCTCAACTCTCTAATTGCACCACGAGGAGGCGAGGAGTCATGAGCGAGAATACATAGGTGTATCTTTTGCGGAAGTATTTTTTCTACTAAACGTGATGCAAGTATAAATTCTTCTTCCCCATTCACACCACATCCTCTGCACCGTCTGGCACAAGCAACTTGCAGGAGAAAAAAAACCTGTACTTCTTCGGGTCCCCCGGCACCTAAAAAGAGAAGATCCAACAGAGTGTTAGATTTTCTTGATAAGGAGACTGAAAAAGAGGAGTAAGGTTTTCACGCCACTCACAAATTAATGAAAACTACTACCAATAGGTTCCTTGACCTCTTTGAACAGTTGATTTTAAAAAAAAAAAGTTGAACGCGATCTCTGTTTGTCCTTTTTGCTTTGAGAATTTTTTTTGTGTGCCATTATATGCCTTGATAAATGTTTTATGGTAAACACAGTTTCCAGATGAGTATAATCCAAAATATTGGTGTAATTGGCTAACATGTTTATTTACATTAAACTATTATATCTATTGATAATGTGGGTATTGCAAATAATTTAATGCATGAGGCTAGAGACATGGGGGAAACATTTTAATCCATACATAAATAGATTATCTGAACACAATCTGAACATAAACATTGTGTGGAGCAACATTTATCTTTATGTATCTACAAATTTATCATGCTCATTTAACTTCACTGGATACACCTGAGGAGCTGAGAGTTTTGCTGCCAGTCTATCATGCTAGGCATTACCACTACAGATAGGGTGGAAGTAATCCGACATCATCCACAATTTCAGTGGCTTCAATTATGTCTCCTGTTGTCAGGCAAATGTTAAGCAGGACTGCACACGACACAATAACTGTTGGGGCAAAGATGTGGTCCACCTCAAGAGAATTGAAAAGCAGTCACATCCAGCGTGTTTTCATCATACCAAAGACCTGCTCAATTATGGAGCGAGCCTTGGCATGGTGGTGATTGAAGCGGACCTACACTCTCCCTTGGACTGGCTCCTGGAGTAATGATGGCCACAGGATGGATGATGCAGGGGTAGCCTCCATCCCCCACAAGGAAGTATCCTTGTGGAGGATACAATGCGATCTTGCTGTTTCTCAGGACTCTAGTGTCGTGGACAGAACCTGGATATCCCACAAAAACATTAAGGAACTTGCCCTTCCTATCACATACTGCCTGCATCTGAATGGGTGGGAAGAGTTTTCTATTGATGTAGTCCTGGCCAGTGGGTCCAGCAGGCTTTATATGCCTGCTTTGCCTGTTGTTGTAATCATAATGATTTGGTGCTTAGCATTTTGGCTTTCATTTCATTTTTCCATGTTCCAGGTGTTAAACATTCCTTGTTTTTCTTTTTTTCTGTAGCCTAATATAGTTGTGGCTGTTACTACGTAGGTATTCTTTATTATCCCCGAAGCGGTGTTAATATCAGGGTCATTTGTAGAATCAGCTACAGCAGCAAAGGGGTTTCACAGTTTTGCTATGTTTGTTGGTCTTGGGACACTTTAGTTTGGCAATATCTAGCTTCTTTGCCGACTCTTTATCTTTGCATTGTGTAGTTTTAACTCAATGTTCGCTGTAACTAGGTGGTGGTCACTATTCACATCTGTTTCCCCATAGCTCTCTCATAGTTGGTGTTGTTTGCCCCAACCTTAGGATTTATGTCTTCTATGATCAACAACATGTCATGTTGAGGGACTTTGGAGACAGCTGTTTGTAGTTCTTCATACCAGCTGTCTCTGGCCTCATACTCAGCTTCATTTGTTGGTGCATAGCACTGTAGGATGGTGAGAGAGGATCCCATCTTGGCCTTCTCTTTGGAGACTATGATGGCTATGCTGTTTTCGTGACGTTCTGTGTGCCCTGAGTATAGTATCACTGAACCACCACTTATCACCTGTTTGCCAGCTCCAGTCCAAAGGCATTCACTTATACCAAGGATGTCCAGCTGGTATCTAGCCATCTCACTAAGGACTTGAGCGGCATTTGATGTCTTAAACATGGTGCGGACATTCCATGTTCCAAGGCTGATCTTGATTTTGGGCCTGAGCAGAATTTCTCTCGCACTTCTGACTTCCAGTTTCTGGCTTTCATCAGGAGTGAGTATTCTACAAGTTGGTTGGCTCAAATCCATATCAGGGCTCTTGTGGTTTTTGGCATCTGATGTGGTTTCCATTCATTTTTACAGGGTGGAGTTGTTAGCCCTATGCCCAAACACCAACCTGGAGGTTGGTGTTTGGGCATAGGGCATACCTCAACGCCTCCCCAGTATGGTTGAACCTGCTGGAAGCTATTGCTCCCACCGGTACAGCCCTTGGGGTCTCAGAGGCACACAGGCTACTACACCAACGGCAAGGTACAGTCCAAGTAGTAACTTCGAAAGTGTTAACAGATTAAAAAATGATTTTCACAGGATTAAAACCAGCACAATCTAATAAAACATGCTTCAGGGATAAAGGGTTTTGACAGGAAGAACATGTTGGTGGATCTTTGCCTAATATTACAAACTTGTGTGTCATCCTGGAATGGCCTATTCGGCAACGGGTATAGACAATCTGGTCCCATCGGTTTGAAAATTGATAGAAGCTTCTTCTCCCAACACTGGGGCTGATTTCATGGAGTTTGAAAAATGGTGAAGACAACTTGATAATTACAATTCTAATTAACGCTGCAAGCAGCGTTGAAAGGGCCCTTGCACCAGGGGTCACCGCCACCCGGTGGCCTTAGGAAAACAATGAACAGTGGGTGACATGCATGTAAGCGAGTAAATATAGGAGAAATATGGCAAAGTCATTTTGACATGCCACACTTCCTGCTGCCAAAAGGTGGCGCTTTGACTAACTGAATATTGCCACATAGATGTCTTCAGGCCAGGACTATTATCAAACATGTGAAGTTTGGAGCAGTTCGGACATTGTATGCCTGAGTAACTTCCTGTTTCGTAGCGTTAATCGCATACATTAGCACTTAAGCCCTGGGTATACTTCGGCCGTCTGTGTTCGTGCACCGTCCGCATGACGTAATTTCCGACCCTGTCCGCGTGCAGCCCAAATTTCGAGACCGCACAGACGGTGCGCGTGCAACAGCGCATGCGCAAGCAAGAAAGAAGAGTCCAGTAGGTGGCAATACACACAGTACTGAGCACAGTGTGCAGTCGACGAAGAAGAGTGTGGAAAGAGCGATTTAAAAACAACACGCTTGAAACAAAGAGACACTTCTTCCAAGACGAGTAAACTTAGAAGCATATCTTTCTCCATCGTTTTAGATTCTTGTTCAGTGTATCTTCCAAACTATGTTGCAATGGTGGATGCACTATGTTTCTTCTCCGATCATGTCCAGCAAATGTTCTGTTGATGACTCAGTACTGCCCTCCGATGTCTGGTATAGAAAAAAGTTGTACTGCGCATGTGTCGAACTCAGTCATCCGCGGTTGAGTATACTTTGAAAGATGCGCGGACACAACTGCGCGCGTGACGCGTCCAGGCGCGAAAAGTGAAGTATACCCCGGGGTTTAGCCAAGTGTTGCATGATTTAACCCTTTCACACGTAAGATTAAAATATTCTGGCTGAGCCCCCAGCATGAGTTTTTCAAGGCGACCGTTATTTAGAACGTATCACTTTATTGTTTCCATAGTGACGCATCATTGTTTGTCACGTAACACACTGCAGTGCTGTGACTGATGATCTGCTTTTATTTCCTCTTTTTTATTCAAAATATTCACAAATTTGTTAACTATAGCATGAAATATCTGATATTCCGATTGTCAAATATGTGCAAGTGGATGTGTTTTGTTGTTTAATCACCTTCATAACGATCGCGATAGTTGAACTATATGCGTGATGGGCGCCGCCATGTTAGTTTGCGGTGCCCAGAGAATCTGATCTGTCAGATTTACAACACGTGAATTCGTCCACTTCTCCTGAAATACATGAAAGTGAGCCGGTGAACTAGGGAAGAATAAAGTACACTTTAAAGTTACTTACACAATACACAAGACTGTTTCTGGACTATGTTATTCGAGTTCACGCTCACACACGAAGAAGAAGCAAGAGTGATGAAAATTTAAATGGATTGCTATTACAGTTTTGTTAGAACTTATGTGTATTTAAATGTCTGAAACCTAAAATAAACATTATGTGGTTGAAAACAATGCATATGTGTGATATGTGAGAAGCACTGATCGTACGCTCCAGGGAACAGCCAAGACTTCATTTCGGAGAAGAAGAATAATTGACGGAGCAATTACAATAGGGTACTCGCACCACCGGTGCTCGGGCCCTAAAAATGAACAAAAAACTATTTTTAATAGTTCATCTCATGAATATCCATCGATCTCCAGTCTATTTGATGTGGGTGTTTTCATCTGTAAGATGTATTTTTAGAGCATTTGCTCCTCTCCAGTATGTCTCTATGACATTTCTGTCAGATAATATATCATCAGGGCCGTATCATTTAAGAAAAATAACCGTTAGATTGCAAAGTAAGAAAGAAATTACAGTATTTTACACCTCACAATGAATATCAGTCAGTTTTATTACTGTTACTTTTCTTAAATAAGACATTCTTGATGACGTATGCAGCCTTCAAATGCGACCTCCGGAGGACGCAGCCTCCGAAATGAGATGCAGCTCCTGTCACCAAAAGAGTGTGTTTTTGTTTGTGAGGGAAAGATTACCTTTTTCAGCTTCCTAAAGAACCTAGCATTAAGGGAACAGTGGATAAAGTTGTGCATGTGCCTCCAGGACCTTGTTTTTTTTCCGGAAAGACTCTGTACAGAGTAAATTCTTTTATAAATATGATAAAACTAAAGACTTTTTGGAGATATGAAGGATGCAATAACTACTCTACAGGTACTCAAGATTAACATGAGATTGGTAGAAACTGTGTGTGTTACCTACCCTTTAAACAGACACATACAGTAGAAAATTTCTTTAAGATGTTAAAGTCACCTTTATTTTTATAGCACTTTATACAATACAGATTGTTTCAAAGCAGCTTTACAGTAATCAACAGGAAAATAGTGATTCAATGATGCAAGTTCAATTCAGCTGTAAAGCTGCTCTATAAAAAAAAAATAGTGTCAATGTTCAGCTGAGGTCAGTTCAGTGTTGATCATTTCCGTTGTAAAGATCATCAATTATTAAATTTGTTCAATTCGGCTATAAAGCAATTCTGCAGAAAAGTGAAGTCATCATACAGCTCAGTTCTCATCAGGTGACAGAATGGAGGGGGGAAAAATGTTGGGAGAAACAAGGCTTGCCAACGAACGAACATGGTGTGATTATGATTCCAGGCTGCATCACAAGTCAAAAGTCAGACCTTCTGCTTGAAGATTGGATTTTAGGACTTTAGGACACACACACTGCAAGAGAGACTGAGTAATAATGGAGGTAGACTTTAATATTTATTTTATACATTTAAAAACACATTAAAATGGTGAACGCTTGCCGTGTTATGAACTGCCTTAGCTGCTCTCATGACTGCCGTGAAAATGAATTTCAAACGATGCGCAATGTCTGCTTTTCAGCTTGGAAACATCACAATACAATGGTGAAAGTGAATGTATGATTTCTCTGAGTGTATGATACACGATGAATATGTGCAGTGTTTTGGCCACAGACTGAGTGCTGGAATGCAAGTAAGGCATTTAAATATTAGTCTGTTTATTCTAAGCAAGTGCAATCAGTCCTTAAAAAGTAATAATGTAAATACCGCCGTTTTTTCTCTGTTGATTTTTATTTGGTGTCATTGTAGTGTGTCCTAAAATATGGCAATGACTACCCAGAATGCAACGCGCAATGACATAGATTCCTATTCTCTATATACAAACTGGGTAATCAAGGTAGAAACGGAACAGGTGTGAGGAACTAATTAACAACCATAGAAACAACAGAGTTTTTGGGACTTAACCTAATGACAGTGATGAATAATACTAAGAAGATGATCTATGACTTCTGGAAGCATCTCTTCTTTCAGCATTTTAGTCGGTATAGGGTCTAACATGTTTATTTTGAGGATTTAGTTTAGACAATTCTTTAGTTTAGACAAGTTTAGACAATTCCTCCTCTCTTAAAGCAAAGAATGGATGGAATTCTTCATCAGAGGGTCTATAGCACAACATCTGGTGCATTATGATTTAGAATGTGTGTAAAACTGCTTCTTAAAAGGTATTTATCAGATTTTTGTACACAACAGATGTTTTCCAGATTAAGCGCTCTTTAACAGACTTCTTGGATATGTAGGCATACATGTGCTATCTGCTGGCCAATTTCTCATACTATTGTAGAGCTCAAAAGTTTGTGAAGGTCAGGGTGCCAATAGGTAGAAGTCTGCGCAAATTTTTAGTGAGGATCAAATGAGGACCAATTATCACATTGTGGCTGTGTTCTCCGCGTAAACAAGTTCTTGAGGATCGTGATCATCATAGAGACTTAAAGAGCAATATCGGAAGGTGACTGCAAACTATCGCTCTATGTTACAGATATAGAGTAATACCTTGAGTGACAAGAGAGTTCAAGACCAAATTCATATGTAAGCAGCATTGATTCATCTAAACTCTGTAAGTTGAAATGCTCAAATGAAAAAGAGAATATTTCACAGATGTTTTAATTGAAAGGTTAAAATTACATGTTTAATTTGAAGTAAAGAATAAGTCAAAGGGGAGTGAAAATATTCAAAGCTATTCAATGGTCTAAAGACTGAAATACACTTTTGTTTGAAACTTGAACATTGATTATTGAAACTTGATTTTATTGAGCATTTATAGAGTTACATACAAAGGAGCATAATTAATATTAATGCTGTAAGTAAATACTGAAATTGTCTGGTGATTTCTATTTCTATCAGGACCACTATCATCAAAGATGATTGACAGTTAGCATACAGTTTGGATTGGCGGTATGGTTCTGTTCTGGGAAAGAACTCCCTACCCATGCAGCCTAGCATGGATAAGAGCAGGGAGAGCAGCGACAAACCCCCTTAGGGTAAACAGAACAGAACCAACATAAAGGTACTGCAATATCATTAATGTAGAGAGTACTTACAGAAAGGTAGCAGCAGAGAAGGGTTGCTCTTCTAAAACAAGCATCTGAGAAGAGCAGCATGCCCCTTACAGGAGGAGAGCAGCAGCAAAGGGGTGCTCTTCTGTTACAAGCAGCTGAGAAGAGCAGCATGCCCCTTTAACCCTCTGGAGTCTGAGGCTGTTTTGGGGCCCTGGAGAAGTTTTGACATGCCCTGACATTTGTGCTTTTTTCAGTTGTTCATAAACATATTAATGGCAAAAGTGTCATTGCACTATATTCAGCACGGACTTGGCTACCATAATATATAAACAACATGTACGTACATGTTTGTATTTCTGAAGGAATAATGTTTATGCGTGGTTATTGAAAAAACAAAAAACTTAAGTCACTGAAATAAGGCAAAAAAAAAAAAAAAATATATATATATATATATATTAAATCTGTGTTCACAAGACTTCTGGGTATTGGAGGTTGCAGAATAGAATTTTTGCTTTAAAATGATGTAAAAATTATCTGCCTACTCGTTCATATAAAACAATAGAGAGATTTAAATTTTCTAAGACACTTTTTGTCAAGAAACACAGTATGCGTGGAGGTGTGAATCTTGTGATTCACACACGAGAAGACAAAAGATCCACATAATGAGCTAATGACCTGCATGATAATGAGCTCTTTCAGTCAGGTAGGCTATGTGAAAAAACCCTCTGTGATCATGTCTCAAGCTCATCATGTTGTATATCAAACATACAGAAAAAAACACCAATCCTTTGAAATATTATTACAATTTAAAATAATGGTATTCTATTATATACTTTAAAATGTAATGTATTTCTGAGATGCAAAGCGTCTGAACAGTCATGTTACCTCTATGGCATTTCATACAGGCTTTTAGCTTAAAAGCATGCACATTTGGAGAAATATTGATGGATTCTCATATGTTTATGTCAATTTTCTATACAGAGGAGTAATATTTATTCAATATTTATTGTCATCACTATGAGCACTGGATACTGTTTTTTCAATTCATACTTGCAGCCGGAGGGCGCTCTGTGCACCTTTAGTCCACAAATTACTCTAAAGAAGAACAGGCCATGTGACATTCCAGGAACTAACAGAGGCTTCCAGAGATCGCTAACCATGGCTATAACATGCAGATAAACACTTTTGAAGACAATAAATACATGATTGCGACGATGTATACATGTATTGTCTCAGAATTTGCGTCTGAATAGCGCTAGGCTTCCCTATTCTACTTACGGAACGAACGCGGCGCCAGTTTCGTTTTTTTCCGTAAGTTGAATAGGGAAAGTGTAGGACATACAGCGTAAGCGTTTTGGAGAATACGGAAAGCGGAAGCACGTGCAAGGCATTAATTTGTGTTTATAAAGCATTTACAGTTGTATTTTTTTTCGAAAATGACCGATCGTTGCGCTAGATAACACCCTTATTCCTCGTCTGGTATCTTTAAAGCCCTTTGAAGCTGCACTGAAACTGTAATTTTGACCTTCAACCATTTGGAGGCCATTGAAGTCCACTATAAGGAGAATAATCCTGGAATGTTTTCATCAAAAACCTTAATTTCTTGACGAAAGAAAAAACATGAACATCTTGGATGACATGGGGATGAGTAAATTATCAGGAAAATTTTATTTAAAAGTGGACTAATCCTTTAAGGCAACAAGCATGTTGCCAATACATGAAAAGCTTAAGTAACAAGCATGTTGCCCTTACTCCATTGAGCAACAAGCATGTTTCCAATAACAACCAGATATGCCTTAAACAACAGCTTAAGAACAAACATCTTGCTGGTGCCTTGATAAACTTACCACAGGATGTCACAATAACGTCTAGGTTACTATTGTAACCCCCGTTCCCTGAAGGGATACTGACGTAATGGCGTCTCGCTTGGGAGCCCTATCACTTCCAAGTGGTACAAAACGAGCCAATGGGAATTGGCCAGTGAGATTTACATGCCAGGCCACACCCACCTGGCACATCCGGGTATAAATAGGACCGGCATACTCACTTCCATTCATATTTTTGCTGAGGAACCGAGACAGGAACCCAGACATTCAGCGGTGATTCAGGGCTATGGCAAGGGGACCTAATGCCTTCATTACCTCCTTCCTAGATGTTCCCATTCAGTCAGTCACGTTCGACATTACGTCGATACTGACGTAATGGGATCCCAATGGAAAACGCCATAGCAACTGAAACATGTTACGAGTGTTGGGGAAGCAGATGCTGGCAAGCCGTGGCGTGTCCAATGCAAGTGCTACCACCAATGTCGTAACCTTCCAGCATCCGGAGTAAGCCAGAAGAAGTCCTTCATATCAGTGGGATGGAGTGGACAGGGCGTTACTCAGTGGATGGTCAAAGCTGCTGTTCCTTACCTCAGGGGAAGAGTGCTTCGGAACTCAATTCCCACGTTTTTTTCTGCCATGACCAAAAACGCCAGGAAAGCGTTCCAAGTCCAAGCGGAGGGGAACGCTACGGAGACCACACCCTGCCCGAAGGGAAGTGGCGTGTGGAACACACATATGGACTGACCCATGGGGCAGTAACGCATATGGATATCTCTGAGGTAGGACCCACCTAACCAGGGAGGAACACTACAGTACAGAGTTAGGGCAGAGCAGAGCCACCCAGGGAAAGACACGGGTTTACCGTCAGGGAAACCATACCGTGGACGAAACACATATGGGATTGCCCGCAGGGAATCACATCATATGGGCATCTAGCCCAGTACAAGGGCTGACCAACCGGGCATGCACACGAGTACTGGACCTGGCGCCAGACGCCTCCGCCACATCTGACTGCGGCAGGATGCAGGAGGAACTCCACAGGGTTCACCATCTGGGGAACTGAACTGAGGAGCAGAAAAGTGCTCGTATTCCCTCGTCAGAGCAAGTGAGAACCCGTGGCTATCTACTTGTAGACAGCACATGGTAGGACACCACTGCTCTGCAAATGTCCGCCATAGAGGCGCCGTGCGGCAACGCCCAGGAGGAAGCAACACTCCGAGGGGGCACGGCTCACCTTGGGACTGGTACGCCAAGGCGATGGCATCCACTATCCAGTGGGCCAACCTCTGTTTGGAGACAGCCTTTCCCTTCTGCTGACCTCCAAAGCAGACAAAGAGCTGCTCAGAGCTTCTGAAGCTCTGCGTGCGGTCCACGTAGATGCGCAAAGCGCGAACGGGACACTGCAATGCTAGGGCTGGGTCTGCTTCCTCCAGGGGCAGCGCTTGCAAGTTCACCCCCTGGTCCCGGAAGGGAGTGGTGGGAACTTTGGGCACATATCCAAGCCGGGGTCTCAGGATAACGTGAGAGGAAGCTGGCCCGAATTCTAGGCACGATTCGCTGACCGAAAATGCTTGCAGGTCCCTGACCCTCATAGAGGAAGCAAGCGCGGTCAGGAGCACTGTCTTCAAAGACAGATGTTTCAGCTCGACTGACTCAAGGGGCTCAAAGGGAGCTCTCTGTAGGCCCGTCAGGGTGACAGAGAGGTCTCAAGAGGGGACGAGACGAGGCTTAGGAGGATTTAACCTCCTGGCACCTCTCAGGAACCTGATGATCAGGTCATGCTTTCATGTGATGTGCTGCAATGGCGGCCACATAGACCTTCAAGGTGGAGGGGGACAGCCTCATCTTGAAGGAAGGAAAGCACAGAGCTGACCGGGCATTTTCAGAGGTCTTCCTGGTGGGAAGAACACCACTCAGCGAACAGACTTCACTTCATGGCATAAGCGCCCCTCGTAGAGGGGGCTCTAGCCGAAGTGATAGTGTCAACTACCGCTGGCGGTTGGCCACTTAAGACCTCCGCGTCCCGTCCAGAGACCACACGTGGAGGTTCCAGAGGTCGGGACGTGGGTACTGTAGCATTCCCGGCTGAACAGATGCAATTTACTCTCAGGAACTGATGTTTATAAAGAATTTAATTCCCAAAAACACTGTAAGAGCTGAATAAAAACAAACAAACAAACAAACATTAGACATCTGACTGCAAATTGTATACAAATATCCATAAACCTATAAAATAATGAATACACATTTGCAATGAATTGGCTTACGCCATAAATAATGTGACAATAAATCACATTTTAGTATACAGGCTAATGTAATAACCTATATGATTTTATGAATTGTTTTAATTACAGCAATCTCCTTTTAGAGTGCAAATCAAGAGAAACACTGTCGAGGCAATACTACACTGTGCATAACATTAGCAAATGAAAGAGATCGATAAAATAAACACTTCAAAGTCCTTCAAAGTTTACCACACAACATAAAATTAAAACGGTACCTTGTGCCCTTCAGCCAGGAGCTAAGATGTAGAAAGAAACCCTTTTAAACAAACATTTGTACAGTGTGTACCCAAAAGTTCATCCTTTCTCTGGTAATGTAGAAAGTGCACCAATGTACACACAGGGTGCCGCTGCACTTCCTTTTCCAGACTTCAAAATAAAGGCATGTGTGGTAAAAAATGTAAGCACTCTTGTAAAACAAATAAGAATAAAATGTCCACATTAAGTATGCAGCGAGAATTATTAGTCAACCAAAACAAACAAATAAAAGTTTTTTTTTGGTTTTTTTTGTTTTTTTTTAATGTTTGGCTCAAGTTCAATAACAAAGTCCTTTCTTGTGAAAGCCTTTCTTAGGTATTCTATGGCAACACTGCCCTCTATGGTTGGAGGTAAAGGTGGCGGCCTACTTCAGTGATTGGGGATTTAATGGTCATTTACAGGTACCATATGGTGCCCCGTCCCTGAGAAAGCAGGTTCTTTCTCAGGGGAATCCGCCAGGGAGGGGCTGTCGCGAGGAGCATCATCTCTGGGAACCAGGTCCGGTTGGGCCAGTACAGCGCAACTAACAAGACCTGCTCATCGTCCTCTCTGATCTTGCACAGTGTCTGTGCGAGAAGGCTCACTGGGGGAAACACGTATTTGCGTAGGCCCCAGGGCCAGCTGTGTGCCAGTGCATCCATGCCGAGGGTCCCCTTGGTCAGGGAATAAAACTACTGGCAGTGAGCAGACTCCTGGGAGGCAAACAGGTCCACCTGTGCGTCCCCAAATCGGCTCCAAATCAGCTGGACCACCTGGGGGTGGAGTCTCCATTCCCCCGGGAGCGTGAGCTATCGTGAGAGCTTGTCGGCTGCACGATCGAGCTTGGCCGGGATATAAATGGCGCGTAACGATCAGAGTTGCCGCTGACTCCAAGGAGGAGATGGCAGGCGAGTTGCGACATGCGACGGGAGCGTAGACCACCCTGATGGTTGATGTACACTACGGTCGATGTTGTCCATTCGGACCAGTACATGCTTGTCGTGCAGCAATGGTCAAAACCGCTAGCAACTTGAGGCAATTGATATGCCACTGTCATTGGGGTCCTGTCCAGGAGCCCGACGCAGCAAGCCCATTGCATATGGCACCCCAGCCGGTGGTGGAAGGATCTGTTGTGACAACAACATGCCTGGACACTTGTACTAGGGGCACTCTGACCCTTAGAAAAGCAAGGTCCGACCACAGGCTGAATGTGCGGTGACAACTCGGTGAGATGACCACACGGAGCGTGCCATGGCGCCATGCCCACCTCGGGAATCGGCTGTGTAGCCAGTGCTGAAGCGGTCTCATATGCAGCAATCCGAGCGGCGTGACCATGGCTGCGGATGCCATATGCCCCAGGAGCCTCTGAAATTGCTTCAGTGGAACCGTTGTTTTCTGCAAGAACATATTCAGGCAGTTCAGCACTGACTGTGCGCGCTTGTTGGTGAGATGCGCCGTCATGTTGACCGAGTCCAGCTCCTGTCACACACACACAGCTGAATGCGCCTTCCCACCAGCCAGAGAAAGATCCGTAAGCTGCAGCAACTAGAACAAAACAAATAAAAGCAATAAAAATTGCTGTTGATGGAGATAATTCCAAGCAATTAAAATTGCTGTTTTGCTTTCTGAAGGAAATTTGCACTTGAAGGCGAGAGAGAAATGATCAACACAACCGTTCGGCTCCGAAACAAAAGTATGAATGGAAGTGAGTATGCTGGCCCTATTTATACCTGGATGTGCCAGGTGGGTGTGGTCCGGCATGTAAATCTCACTGGCCAATTCCCATTGGCTCGTTTTGTACCACTTGGAGGTGATAGGGCTCCCAAGCGAGACCCCATTACATCAGTATCAACGTAACGTTGAACATGACTGTCTGAATGGGAACCAAATAAACCTAACAAGCATGTTTCCAATAACAACTAGTTAGCCTTAGAGAACAAGCATGTTGCTGACACCCAAATAACTAAAGCACAGCATGTTGGCAAGCCTAGAGCAACAAGCAGGATTACAATGATAAACAGATAGGCTTGAGCAACAAGCGTTTTTTTTTTTTTTTTTTACAATACAACCAGTTAAACGTTAGCAATTTGTTGATACATGACAAGCTTAAGAAACAAGCATGAGCTGAGCTTAGTACAATATGCTGGCAATAATACTAGAAAGCCTAAAGTAACTAGCATGTTTCAATAACAATTGCCTTGAGCAAACAGTATGGTACGGATAACAACAAGAATGTTGCTGATACCTAGGGTTGCCAACTTCAGGAAAGGAAAATAAGGGACAATCCATATCAATAATGCTAGTGATGTCACGCCTGATACTGAGACTTCAAAGCTTGTGTCGAGAATGTCAGGCACCTCCCGTCAGAGCTCTGTATCGAGGCTTGTATTGTTATAGTGAAGTGACGTCACCGATGATATTCGAAGCCTCGTTTGATTGCAGTGCTTTAAGAAAGGGTTCACTTTTGGTAGGATGCTTCGACTATATGACTTGTTGTCAGTGTTCTGTTAGCAATTTATACTTGTCTAATTTCATTACAATAGTACAGACATGGAGCCAGCAAGAAAGAGAAAGTTTTCACCCATGTGGGAATTTTTTTAAATTATCTCTCCCAGTAAGGTATGTATTTGTAGGTTGATTTCCCAGTCATTAGCCTAATTATTGCATTATTTCACAATGTCATTGATAACTTCTTAAGCTATATATTTGTAGGTTGATTTCCCAGTCATTAGCTTAATTATTGTATTATTTCATGGTGTCATTGATAACTTCTTAAAGCTTTTCTAAACATTTTCTATACCGATTTATTGGTCTCTTTTTATTCCTAGGTGAAATGCTTACTCTGTGACAAAATTGCTGGTGTTACGTCCCATGTTATTATTTGTTTTGGGATTGGTATTTTGTTTTTGTTTTCTTCCCTCTTCTCTTTTTCTTTGTCTTTACTTTCGTTTCAGCAGGGTAATGCGGGTACCTGAGTGGTCAAGTCTTTTGCCAATCACCGTGACGCGTGGTGACGACAACGCGCAGCGTCACCAATGAGGGCGCCGTAGTTTGATTAAAGAGCGCACCTGTGTGGGAAGCGGGAGTTCTCTGGCACGCCACATATTCTTTGTTGTTTGGTGGTTGACTCGCGTGCTTGTTTTGCCCTGTACCATTTTTGTGTTAATATTTGTTAGTTAAGTCTGTGTTCTTTGATATGTCAGTGTTAATGGCCATTCGATCTTTTCTCTCTGGTGTTTCTCGTCGTTTCTGTTATCTGGTTGATAACACAACATTACTAAACGGGGAAAGAGATAAAGAACAGGTAAAATATCACGTGATATACATGTGCCACACTGAGCTATCAATTTTTGTATAGAACACAAGTTTAGTGACACGTGCCACTTTTTGTATTTTTGGTTTTAGTAAGGGTAGTGTATTTAGGGCGTCTTGGACGCTGAAGATTTTTCTTTTTGTTCAGTGTAGGGTTTTTTTTTGTGAATATTGATGCTTGAGTTAGATTAGAAGTTGTTTTCTGTTTAGTAAGATTGGTTATATTTTGTTTCTTTCTTTGATTTGGCACGGTCTTGTTCTTTTCTCTTTTCCCCGTTCTATTGTGAATTATTTTTGGCTTGGTTAACGAATGTATATAATTTGTAAATTTATGTAAATAATTATATTTTGGGTTAATTGGTATTGGTTTCACTATAATAAACAAATACGTTGCTGACTTAATGGTGTGTAATTATTTTCCAGTACACGTTCAATGTTTTAATGTTGCACCCTTGTTTTCCCTAGACAATTTAAAAAGGGGTTTGTAACATTAATGGGGGCTCGTCCGGGATACATAACAGCTTGTCCCGAACAATTAAGCACTGTTCATGTACTGGAAATCAAGTGATGGTACAGGTTAAGGAGGGTTTGTATGTTGGAGCAAAGTTTAAGTCGTGGGTTGTTGCTTGTTGGATAGGAGTAATAATCATGACTTCGTTTAATTTGAAAACCTTTATTGATGACCCCACGTTAGAGTTATTTGACAAATGTAGAAAGGATGATTTACTAGCCATTGCGAGTCATTTCCAAATTCCTGTAGCGAGACAATCGCTTAAGAGGGAGATTAAAAATGTTGTGCGGAATCGTCTGCTTGAATTAAAAATTCTTGTTGTGTCGGAGTCAGACTCTGTGTTAGTTGGTGCGGAAGGCGTTTCTAGTCCTGATGTAACTGATGGAGATAATGCACGAAGCAAGCTGTTCTCTGGAACTGGAGCAGAGGACGTGGTTAGGACCGTCCTGCCGCCGTTTGATCCGTTTTCACCTGTTTCCTCTGGTTCCAAGGGGGATGCGAGATTAAAAGTTCAGATAGCTCGTTTACAGATGGAAGCTCAGGAAAAAGCTGATAAACGACAGGCTGAATTAGATTTGCGCCTTAAGATACGCACACGTGAGATTGAGGCTGAAAAACAAGTTAAGATGCGACAATTGGAGTTAGATGCCATGAAAATTATTGGTGGTGCAGCAGCCGCGCAGTCAGTTCCTCCTCCTCAAGTTATGCCAGCTCCTTCAGCACCTACGGTCTCTCCGCCGGCAGATTCAAACTCAGTAGCGGGTATGTTTGATGTTGGTAAATATATTACGTTAGTACCTCATTTTAGGGAAACCGAGGTTGACTCCTATTTTAATGCCTTTGAACGTATCGCGACTTCGCTTTGTTGGCCAAAAGAAGCATGGACAATATTACTTCAGTGCAAATTAGTAGGTAAGGCACAAGAGGTTTTCTCGACTTTACCTTTGGAGGAGAGTTTAAAATATGACGTCGTAAAACTAGCCATTCTCCGTGTGTATGAATTGGTTCCCGAAGCCTATAGGCAGAGGTTCCGGAACCATAAAAAAAATTCTAGTTCTACTTTTGTAGAGTTCGCTCGTGAGAAAAGTGCTTTGCTGGATAAATGGTGTAGTGCCAGTAAAGTGGATGGCTTTGCGTCACTGAGGGAATTAATTTTGCTTGAAGATTTTAAAAGTTGTCTACCGGAACGTGTTGTGGTTTATTTGAATGAGCAAAAGGTATCATCGCTGTCACACGCTGCTGTTTTAGCAGATGAATTTGTCCTTACACATAAGACGGTGTTTTCTTCACGCACAGATAAGAGCGCAGTTCGGCCTTCTCTTCCTATACCCGATCAATCTTCTCGGGCAAAGGTCGCCCCTTCATCTAAAGACGTTCGGGAGTGTTTTTATTGCCATAAACAGGGCCATTTAATCGCAGACTGTAATGCTTTAAAACATAAACAACAAACACAGCAGCCTAAAAGCGTCGGCTTACTGAATGCTATGTGTCATGTAGAACGTTTTAGTTCCGAAGGGACGGAGGATGCTCCTGATGTTGGTTATAAACCTTTTGTGATGAAGGGGTTAATTTCCTTATCTGACGATGCGAGTGATCAAAAAGAAATACAGATATTAAGAGATACTGGAGCAAATCAATCTTTTGTTTTGGCTGATGTTTTATCATTGTCACCCGACTCGTATTGTGGCTCAAGTGTCTTTGTCCGGGGCATTGAGATGGGAGTGGTTAAAGTCCCACTACGTCGCGTGTACTTGAAGTGTGCGCTTGTTACAGGTTATGTGAAGGTTGGTATACGTCCTTCGGGATAACTTTCATCTTGGGGAATGACCTAGCTGGGGGTAAAGTCATGCCCATGCTGGAAGTTACTGACACGCCGAAAATAAGTCTAGCCTCTGATGAGTTATCTAGAATTTATCCAGATGTGTTTCCCGCGTGCGTAGTCACACGCGCACAATCACGGAAAATTATGGATTGCTTATTATTTAGAAGGTGGAATGTTGATGCGTAAGTGGAGTTCAGTGGTTGATACAGACCTAGACTGGAGTGCAGTCTATCAAATTGTTGTTCCTAGTGAGTATCGTCAAAATGTTCTATCTTTGGCACATGAACATTTATTGTCTGGTCATCTGGGAGTGACCAAGACATATCATCGCATTCTCAGACATTTTTTTTTTGGCCAGGGATAAAGAGAGATGTTGCTAAATTTTGTCGAACTTGCCATGTTTGCCAGCTAACGGGAAAACCGAATCAGCTGATTCCACCCGCTCCTCTTTCACCTATCCCTGTAATGGGTGAGGCGTTTGAACAGGTGCTTGTCGACTGTGTCGGACCATTACCTAAAACGAAGTGTGGTAATCAATTCTTGTGCACTATTATGTGTAGAGTTACTAGATTTCCCGAGGTGGTGCCTTTGAGAAAAATAACTGCTCCAGTGATCGTAAAAACGTTGCTCAAATTTTTCTCCACGTTTGGTCTCCCTAAAGTTATACAGCCTGACCAGGGAACAAATTTTCTATCACGACTTTTTGCACAATATTTAAAGTCACTATCTGTAGAACACAGAGTGTCCAGCGCTACCATCCTGAAAGCCATGGAGCCGTTGAAAGATTTCATCAAAAATTAAAATCTATGTTGAAAAAATATTGTTTGGAAACTGGAAACGATTGGGATGAGGGTGTTCCTCTAGTGTTATTCGCAATCCGAGAAACTGTGCAAGAATCCTTGGGATTCAGTCCAGCTCAGTTAGTGTTTGGACACACTGTGAGAGGACCATTAAAAGTTTTCAAAGAGAAAATGCTGGAAGTTGGTTCGAATTCAGAGATGCATATTCTGGATTATGTTAGTCGTTTTCGTGAACGATTGCATTATGCATTAAGTTTTGCACAGAAGTCTTTATTAACTGCTCAGTCTAAAATGAAGAAACGCTATGATGTCAAGTCTGTGTATCGTTCTTTTCAACCTGGGGATGAAGTATTAGTGTTGTTGCCTATTCAGGGTTCTGCCTTATCAGCACGGTTCTCAGGACCATACGTTGTGTTGAGAAAAATCAGCGAGACTGATTATGTTATTCGAACTCCTGACAGAAAGCGCCAGTCGCGCGTCTGTCATATTAATATGCTCAAGGCTTATCACACCAGAGATAATTCACAGAACAGATCTACTGAGGTGACCATAGGGCCCATGGAATCTTCTGTGGCTCTGACTTGTGAAGTACAATCAAATCTGGAGGATGAGGTTAGTGCAGATGACATAATCCTACGTAATACTTCTCAACAGTGTGCCAAGTTGGACAATTCTGAAATTTTAAAAAGTTTGTCGACACATCTCTCTCATTTACCTGAAGATCAGAGACAAGACATTGTTGGTGTTATTACTGATTTTCCTTCTTTATTCGGAGATGTTCCATCGCAAACTACTGTGTTGCAACACGATATTAATGTTGATGGCGCATCCCCTATTAAGCAACATTCATATCGGGTTAACAATGTTAAGAGATCTATTATGAAGCAAGAAACTGAATATTTGTTGCAGAATGGGTTAGCTAAACACAGTAGTAGCCCTTGGAGTTCTCCTTGCCTTTTAGTGCACAAGCCAGGCGGTTCGTTTCGTTTCTGCACTGACTACCGTCGTGTAAATGCAGTTACAGTACCTGACTGTTATCCATCACCCAGAATGGAAGACTGCATCGACAGTTTGGGCTCCGCCAAATTCGTCAGCAAGCTGGACTTATTGAAAGGGTATTGGCAGGTCCCGCTAACATCTCGCGCTTCTGACATCTCTGCTTTCGTAACGCCGGACTGCTTCATGCAATATCACGTGATGGCGTTCGGATTACGAAATGCACCTGCCACATTTCAAAGATTAATACAAACAGTGTTGGCTGGAGTTCCAAATTGTAATGCTTACTTAGATGACCTTGTACTGTATTCAACTGAGTGGACAGAACATCTAAAACTCATTCGTACAGTGTTCGAACGTTTGGAGAAAGCTTCATTAACTCTCAATCTATCTAAATGTGTCTTTGGTAAGGCAAGTGTAACTTACCTGGGAAAAGAAGTTGGAGAGGGCCAGGTAAAGCCCGTCGAGGCTAAAGTGGCTGCTATTGCAGATTTTCCTGTGCCTACTTCTAGGCGGGAGTTGAGACGTTTTCTGGGTATGGCAGGCTACTACCTTAGTTTTTGTAAAAACTTTTCTACGGTAGTTGCCCCTTTGACTAGTTTGCTTAGCCCAGTTAATTCTTTTGTCTGGACTGAGGATTGCCAGAATGCATTCGAGGCAGTAAAAGCTATGCTATCTAGTGCTCCAATCTTGGCTGCCCCAAATTTTGCCCCAGTCTTTTAAACTGGAAGTGGATGCGAGCGCTGTGGGAGCTGGGGCAGTGCTTCTGCAGGAAGATGGTGCGGGAGTAGATCATCCAGTTTGTTACTATTCAAAAAAATGTAATAAACATCAACGAAATTATTCTGTCATTGAAAAGGAAACATTGGCGTTGTTGCTCGCTTTGCAGTTCTTCGAAGTGTATCTGGGTTCTTCAAGTGCACCTATAGTTGTTTACACTGACCATAATCCTCTGGTTTTCCTTACAAGAATGTATAATAAGAATCAACGTCTTATGCGATGGTCATTAGTAGTTCAGGGATATAACCTTGACATTAAGCATAAAAAGGGCTCAGAGAACGTGCTAGCTGATGCTCTGTCTAGAGTGTAGCCTGGTAAATCTGTTTGAGATAAATATGACATGTTTATTTTTATGGGGTGGAGTGTTACGTCCCATGTTATTATTTGTTTTGGGATTGGTATTTTGTTTTTGTTTTCTTCCCTCTTCTCTTTTTCTTTGTCTTTACTTTCGTTTCAGCAGGGTAATGCGGGTACCTGAGTGGTCAAGTCTTTTGCCAATCACCGTGACGCGTGGTGACGACAACGCGCGGCGTCACCAATGAGGGCGCCGTAGTTTGATTAAAGAGCGCACATGTGTGGGAAGCGGGAGTTCTCTGGCACGCCACATATTCTTTGTTGTTTGGTGGTTGACTCGCGTGCTTGTTTTGCCCTGTACCATTTTTGTGTTAATCTTTGTTAGTTAAGTCTGTGTTCTTTGATAAGTCAGTGTTAATGGCCATTCGATCTTTTCTCTCTGGTGTTTCTCGCCGTTTCTGTTATCTGGTTGATAAAACGACATTACTAAATGGGGAAAGAGATAAAGAACAGGTAAGATATCACGTGATATACATGTGCCACACTGAGCTATCAATTTTTGTATAGAACACTAGTTTAGTGACACGTGCCACTTTTTGTATTTTTGGTTTTAGTAAGGGTAGTGTATTTAGGGCGTCTTGGACGCTGAAGATTTTTCTTTTTGTTCAGTGTAGGGTTTTTTTTTTGTGAATATTGATGGTTGAGTTAGATTAGAAGTTGTTTTCTGTTTAGTAAGATTGGTTATATTTTGTTTCTTTCTTTGATTTGGCACGGTCTTGTTCTTTTCTCTTTTCCCCGTTCTTTTGTGAATTATTTTTGGCTTGGTTAACGAATGTATATAATTTGTAAATTTATGTAAATAATTATATTTTGGGTTAATTGGTATTGGTTTCACTATAATAAACAAATACGTTGCTGACTTAATGATGTGTAATTATTTTCCAGTACACGTTCAATGTTTTAATGTTGCACCCTTGTTTTCCCTAGACAATTTAAAAAGGGGTTTGTAACAGCTGGGATATAATAACAACACCTCCTCCGTGTTGAGGCATTACTGTGCCCTTCATGAGAAGGAGACTGAAGCTGGACCTGGACCTAGCCAAGGTAAGGAGGGTATTATATATTGGTTTACATGTGTTGGTATACCTTTTTATATATTTAATTTTACTTTGTTTTGCTGTTTTGTCTACCTTTTTTCCTAGCTTCCAGGAAACAGCTATTAGAGGAGGCCTTGGTTGATATAGTGGTGAAGGATTCACAGTCATCCACCTTAATGAGGATGAAGGGTTCAGGGAGTTTGTCAACAAACTGGACCATACATATGTTCTGCCTACCAGACAGGTGTGTATGTGATCATTGATAAGTACACAAAATATATTTTTCAACAGCTTTTATTCATCATTCAATTTCATTTCCTCAGGCTTTAAAAACAATGGTGGCAGAAAAGTTCAAAAAGTCCAAGGAGAAAGCCAAGGCCCAGGTCATGAAAGCCGTGGCAGTCAGTCTGACAGCAGATATGTGAACCTCAATGAATATGGACGCCTATCTTGCAGTCACATGCCATTTCTTAAATGAGGGGTCACTTAATACTATACTTTAAGTACATAAATTTCCCAAAGCCCACACTGCTGCAAATTTGGCAGAAGCCAAGACTGCTATCACGGAGGAATGTGGAATTAGCCACAAATTAGGCACAAAGTAACATGTCTAGTTAAAGATGCTGCAGCCAATTTGATGACCTGAGCCATGGAGCTCAATGTAGAACATTCCATCTGTATTGCATTTGTGCTCAATTTGGTGGTCAAAAAGGCACTAGACCAGACTCCTGGACTTGCTGACCTGAGGACAAAGGCCAGGAAGCTTGTAAGTCTGTTCCGATGCAGCACCACTGCTAAGGTATATTACATGATATTGACATATAGCATTACACACCATGCTCTTGTAATTCACATCATCACTATTCAAGTTATTGTACTACAAAAGTTCATTGTCATTGTTACTGAGTTATTATAGTGTCCCTCAAAAATCCTTACGTTTCTATGTTCTGTGTAAAGGAAAGGCTTGTGCAAATGCAGACACACCAAGGGAAACCAAAGTGGCAACTTGGGCTTGGCGATACAGCAAAAAAAATTATTACGATATAATGTTTTATATTGTTCCATATCGATAATTATTGAAAAAATTGTAATAACCTTTTTAAAAAAAAAAAAAAAAAAAAAAAAAAAAAAAAAAGACCAGTAGAAAAGAAATGTTTGAATTTAACCAATGCATTTTTAATTAAGGCAAACAACAAATAATTTTAAAACAAAACAAAATAAATAAAACGTAAACAAATCTTTCTTATATTTTATATGATTAAATTATTATTAGTATTATTTATGATTAAATAAATAACTGTTAAAGAAACTTAGCGCTGCACAATTTTGGATAAATTGAGAAACTTTTTTGTTTGTTTCAAACTGAGATCACAATTCTAAATGACAACTAAACAAAATAACATGTAATTTACTAGAGGTTCTGACAAAATATTAATAGCTGAAGTCTATTTTAAAATGTTTAATTTATTTGAATTATTTTTTAAAAATCTGTTTGGATATGATTCAATGACTCACTCATAAATACTCTTGTTTCATTACTGGATGTGTCAGTGTATTTGAAAGAATCTGTTGAATGAAGATTCAACGTCAAATAAATTTTTTAACAGTCACTTGTCACCACAATGTAATCGAAAAATGTGTTGTTTTCAGCGCCAAGTTTCTTTCAAAAGCTGATTTGCTCTATTTTTATCAATAACAGACGTTAATGTTTATATCTGAACTATAAACTTTTATCTCAGTACTTCTGTGATTATTTCTGTTACAAATATTCAAATTAAGATACTGTTTGGTTGAAAATACTATTCGTGCAGCTGTTAATACCTACATGACAACTGCTCTCTCAAGACGAACTTTGAAGTAGATCAACCCACTAGATCAAATAGTGTAAACTATATTGAGAGTTATATCGAACTTTTTTTTTCTATCGTTATCTATTAAGAGGTACCGTCTATAAATATCAATACCATTTTATTGCCCAGGCCTAGTGGATATTTACGGAAGTATGCTCGGAACACAGAGATGTCGGTTAACAGGATGTTTACTGACAGCAACAGATGAGATGAATGTAAGCAGGTAAGTAAGCAGAGCAATGATACTTTGGCAGTATAGAAGTTGATGGTGATGTCAGACTTTTCTTTACAGGACCAGGAGATCGTGGATGAGCTGGAGGAAAGTTAAAGGGACACACACACCTCGCTGATCAGTGAGTACAGACACGGGGACACTGGAGACTTGATGAAGGGAAAATCTGGAGAGGAAAGCATGCTGGAGAAACACAGGAGGTGAGTACAGAAGAATCACTGGAGAATGTTTCTTGGAGAATTGTAGGAAAAACAAGGAGAGAGTCCACTTTGTGCAAACGAGACCGGACAATGAACAGAGGTGAGGTGTGTGATTTTATGCCAGTGAATGATGAGGGTGCAGATGAGGTGCAGGTGCAGGCAATTAGTATTCTGGTGAGTGAGTGCGCTGGGATTGGCTGGTGTAGGAGCCTGGCATATCTGTGACAGTGGTGGGTTGACGAAGGGAGTTCTGCACGTACTCGGCCCAGCCCAAGAACTGGTTCCAAGAGTTCAGGTGGCCATAGCAGAAGGTTCGTAGGAAGCGACCAATCTCCTGGATCTTTCTTTCCATCTGCCCGTTCGACTGGGGATGGTATCCAGAGGAAAGACTGACACTGTCATACCTAGGAGGGCAAAAAAGGCTCTCCATACCTTCATAATAAACTGTTCGTGGTCTGTGGTCTGAAACAATGTCCTCTGGGATTCTGTAGTATCTGAAGATGTGATTAAACATGAGATCAGCTGTCTCCATCGCAGTAGGAAGTCCCTTGAGAGGAAGAAGACAACAGGATTTGGAAAATCGGTCAATAAATCGGTCATTAGAATGCATGTGTTACCGTCAGAGGGAGGAAGGTCCGTGATGAAATCCACCCCTAAGTAAGACCGGGGCAGCGGCTGGAGTTTGCCAGATGGTGGATGATGAGGGCTCTGTGAGATGGCACAGTTAGAGCATCCCTGGATGAACCTTCTCACATCCCTGGCCATGTTGGACCACTAGAAGTGATCTTCTAGCAGCAAGAGGGTTCTATTGGCCCCTGGATGGCCAGTGCCCAGAGATGAGTGCACGGAGTGAATGAGAGGAAAGGTGAACATCTAGAACATCTCAGCGGAGATGTTCTAGTTCCACTGGGATGAGGGGAAGTGGATAACAGAACTTCACAGTAATCTTATTTAGTGGACGGTAGTCTGTACAAGGCCTCAAGTCTCTGTCCTTCTTGGCCACGAAGAAGAAACTCGAAGCAGCAGGGGATGTTGAAGGGCGGATGTAGCCTTGCTGTAAAGCCTCTTCGATATACTCCTTCATGGCCTTCTGTTCAGGAAGTGACAGTAGGTATATTTTTCCACGGGGCACTGGCTCACCCGGAAGCAGATCAATAGCAAAGTCCCATGGCCGATGTGGAGGCAGCTATGAAGTTCTTTTCGGGCAGAAAACGTTGCTGAAGGGGGCGTAGCAGGCTGGGATGTCGACTGACTGTTTCTCTAAGAGGCTTTCGATGGAGGTGGAACAGACAGGAAAGTACTCGGAATCAGGAGCGGAGGGACGAGGAATTTGAGGGAAACAGTCAGGAAAGCAGTTCCTGCCCCATTTCAGGACCTCACTGGACTTCCAGGAGATGATTGGGTTGTGCTGCACTAACCACAGGGGAGGGCATTGACTGAAATAGAGACAAAGGCAGCAAGCATAACTACAGTGGTGAGTGGTTGCATATTAACCCTTTCAAGCATGAGTTGACCCCCCAGATTGAGTTTTTTTTAAGGTGACCATTATTTTAGAATGTCCGCCCTTATTGTTTCCATGGTGACGCGTCATGCATGTTACGTATGCTCAACGCAGCCATAATAACACTGTATGACAGATGAATTGCTATTATTTTGTTTTTCCTTTTTTTGAATGGATTGTTGTTGCTGCTTCCACTGATGTCTGACATCAGTGTGTATTTTATAAACTCTAAATGTATTGTTTTACTGGTGCTTATGTGCATTTAAATGTTTGAAACCTTAAAAAAAAATTATGTGGCTGAAAACACTGCATAGCTGTGATATGACAAGAGCTACGTGCGTCCATCTCGCAGCCAAAGCGCGAAAGCACAGTTTGAATCTGGCAGTTATGTAACGTCACTGAACAATCTAAATCCCATATGTGGGACCGTACGCCCAGGGGCACAGAAATAAAAATCCCATATGTGGGACCGTACCGCTCAAAGGGTTAATTATCGATGGCTTAAAAAAAAACTCACCATAGGCCGAGGAGGACGGATTGGGCACGCAGAGATGATATGCCCACCAGCACCACAATAGATACATGAACCCTGGGTCTGCCGCTCAGGTGGTGAGGAGCGAGCGCTCATTCCATCTGCTGGCCGCAGCGAGAGTCCTAAACTTGAGAGCATAATCATTAACAGACGTTGAGCCTTGACGAAGATGATAGAGCTGCTCACCTACTGAGGAATCTCCCGCTGGTCTACCGAAAACCTCCCAGAAATGTTGTTCATTGACAACAACAGAGGAGATGAGCAAGTAAGTAAGCAGAGCAATGGTACTTTGGCAGTGTGGAAGGTGATGGTAATGTCAGATTTTTCCTTACAGGACCAGGAGATCATGGCTGAGCTGGAGGAAGGTTGAAGGGACACACACCTCGCCAATCGGTGAGAGATGAGGGTGCAGACGAGGTGCAGGTGCGGGTAATTAGTATTCTGGTGAGGGAGTGCGCTGGGATTGGCTGGTGTGGGAGCCTGGCAGATCTTTGACAGTGGAAACTCCTTCAAGAAGTGGAAACCTGCTGGAACAGCACCTTTCAGATGTTTCAGCGACTTTATGAGCTGAGAGAGTCGGTGGGTGCAGCTGTGGCATCACTCTTCTCCACTCACACCTGAGAAGTATTTTTGGGGAGTGTCTTGGTGTTCTGTCTCTTTTCTATGGGACAACGGTGGAGCTGTGTGAGAAGCAAGTCTCTGCCTCCAAAATAATACCACTACTAAACATGGTGAACCATTCTTTGTCTGAAGAAATTGTCAAAAAATCATCTGCAATGGCCCAGCAGCTGGCAGAAATGATGATATGCCAACACAGAGAGAAAATGCATCATTTGCAGTCCATGAGTATTCTAACTTTGCCAACTCATCTAGACCCACGTTTTAAAGTGCTAGGTTTCCTCAGCCCATCTAAGGGGAATGAGGCTGTTAGGAGAGTGTGCATTATTAATTTCACAAGAAACACCACAGCAACACAGGCAGTGATAGCTGAAGATGAGAAGCCTTCAACATCAGGTACCTTCTTAATGCTGTACACTGTGTTGACATTTAACTATGACATTTAATAATCAATTTTGTCTTTTTTAGGTAACTTGTGGCATCATTTAGATGCATCTGTCCAGCAAACTAAAAAAAAAAAAAAAAAACTCAAATAATACAGCTGATGCAATGGTGGAGGTTCGGCGCTACATGGCTGAGTCAAATATTCCAAGAGGAGAGGACCCTCTAAAATACTGGGAAGCACATAAAACATTTTACCCAAAGCTTTATGTTCTTGTTCAAAAATATTTATATTTTCAAGTTTCATCTGTGCCATGTGAGTGGGTATTTTCCGAGGCTGGGGAGATAATATCCAAAAAGAGAAATCGACTCAGCCCAAAGACAGTGTACGGAAGAGGATTAGGGCCAAGTAATAATAAAAAAAAAAAAATAAAACCATCTCGAGTCATTAAAGTCATTATAATGTGAGATTAAACTTGTTCAATTTTGAGAAAAAAAAAAAAGTCAAAATACAATGTTGAGAAAAAAAAATCATTAAATTTTGAGAAAAAAAGTTGAAATAAATTGTTGAGAATAAACTCATTAAATTTTGAGAATAAAGTTGTTGCATTTTGAGAAAAAACTCCTTAAATTGAGAAAAAAGTCTAAATAAAATGTCGAGAATGCACACGCATTCAATCAGTCATGTTCATTGCATACTGAATTTGCAAGCAGTTGGGAATTTGTAGAAGGAAAAAAAAAAAAAAAAAACAGTCCAATTTGCACAATGTAGCCTATTTGCAAGAAAACGGGACATTCTAAAACGCTTAACGTGGCTTAATGTACTATGACAGTGGTATTAAAAGACCAAACTCAGTAAACACTATACAAGTAAAGCATACTAAGTGCAGATAAGCAGATGAGCGCAGAATATGAAAGCAATGCATTTAATTCTACATGTTAAGCGTTTTCTCCATTATAACAAAAAAGCTTAACGTGGCTTAATCCATTAACAGTGATATTAAAAGATAAAAATTCTGTACACACCTTATTAATAAAGCATTCTATGTAGATGCCCAGAATATGAACACATCGTGTTTAATTACACTTTAAGCATTTTACTCACATTCTAAAGAAAATGCTTAATGTGGCTTAATGTACTAAGACAGTAATACAAAAAGAACAAACTCAATAAACACCATACTAATAAAGCATGCTATGTAGGCCTACAGAAAAGCAGATGAGCCCAGAATATGAATGCTAACGCGCATTAGCATATAAAGAAAACGCTTAACGTGGCTCATAAGACTGTACACACCTTATTAATAAATCATACTATGTGCAGATAAGCATAATGACATCAGCCTAAGCTGGAAGAGTGTGTATAGACATTTTTTAATATTTTTCCTGTATTTAATAAAGTCTGTGCTTATGTAGAGATGTCCTTTCTGTTTCCATTTGCACATTTACAGTAAAACACATGGATGCCACTTTTTTCATCCTTGAAGTGAAATTTTTGCCTGTATGATGACTAAATTCATTGTTTTGCTGCCCTAAGCTTGAGAATGTGACACGTCTGGTGTGAAGCCTATGGCATTTCTTCCATAGCATGCACACAGAGAGCGCACAAATTTCTTGTGCTTGAATGGACAAATACACATAAAATTATGCAAAAAGTTGGAATCGAGAATTGTGAAATTATTCTCTTTAAAATTCGTATGCTAGGTCTACTTATTATTCGGTTATAATTAGCTAAAGCTGATAGTATTTATTTGTTATTGAAAGAAATCCTAGCTTGACTTGAGCCAACTGAACCGTCATGTCCTCTATCAGTATGCAATGAACATGACACTAATCGAATGCGTTTATTCTTGACATCTCGCAACAACTTTATTCTCAAAATTTAATGAGTTTATTCTCAACATTTTATTTTAACTTTTTTTTTTCTCAAAATTTAATGTTTTTTCTCTAAACATAATGACTTTATTCTCAAAATTTTATGAATTTATTCTTAACATTTTATTGGCCCTAATCCTCTTCTGTAACTGTGCTACAAATCCTGTTTTTAACCAAAAATAAATAAGGTTTTCCCTCATGTTACACAAGCACTTCCAATGCCCTCTAGTCCACCTTAATCACTTTCACTCTGTTTTATCCAGCCTAAAGAACCCCATTTCCCTCTGTTCAACAAAAGCACTGGCCAGTTACAAAATTATGAAACTACAAAGCATAAAATACTTCAAAGATCTCATTCATTTTGTTTATTTATTTATTTATATTTTTAGATGTATTTGTATATGTTTATATATATACATATATTATAATATATATATATTAGAATATGAAATGAATATATATATATTATAATATATATATATTATAATAATTTCAATATTATTCACTTTTGTTAAGGGCTGTGTTGGTCAGAGTGATAACTTGCCCACCACGGTGACCAAATATCACTGGCAGTGCTAAGCCAAAACACATTATTGTGCACGTCAGGACACAAGTGAAGTACAAAGCTTTGTTTACAAAAGAAATGTAGGATAGCAACCAAATGTTATGAAACATTTAAATTTGTGCCAATAAATTATAATTAAGCCGTATGTCAGTTTAGTATTCTGTTTTGTGATTTTTCACAAATTTAACAAAAACCTATTTCATGAATTAGCCTGTTCCTGGACACGGTAAGGCCCGTCAAGTTTATTAGTATATCGCATCAGTGTCCATTGCTTTGGAACATTGGGAGAAACGTCTCGGTTACGTATGTAACCCTCGTTCCCTGAAGGAGGGAACGGAGACGTACGTCAGAAGTGAACCAATGAATTGGGATATCACATGAGAGCCCAATCACCTTCGAGTGTAAACTAAACGAGCCAATGGACATTGGCATGCAAGCTTTGCCTCACAGCCTTACTGCTGTTCCGCATGACCCAATCAGTAAGACTTGGATGAGATGGCTCCAGGCAACAGGGGGAGACACGTCTGGCAGGAACAGCAGAGCGCCGTAGGGGTCACAACATATGGCACCCAGCCTAGCACAGGCGAGTTAACGAGTGCTTGGCCTGGCGACAGACACTCCACAATGTCTGAGGTCAAAAGGGGTGACGGAGGAACTCAACAGGGTTCACTGGCCAGGGAACTGGAACAATAAGTGCACTTATCCATTTCGAGAGGGGAATGGCACTACAAGCGGACACAAGAACGGGGGCTCCGGGCGTTACTGGCCACTAGGGGCGAGCACGCGGGAAGCAACCAGTTCCACAGGATGCTATAAAATCTAGCAAACGTGTTAGGTGTCGCCCAGCCCGCAGCTCTACATATATCTGCCAGCGAGACGCCATGCGCCAGTGCCCAGGAAGAAGCTACTCCTCTAGTAGAGTAAGCTGTCAACCCGGGTGGCCAAGGCACGCCTTGGGATTGATACACCAAGGCGATGGCATCCACTATCCAGTGGGCCATCCTTTGCTTGGAGACAACCTTTCCCTTCTGCTGGCCTCCGTAACAGATGAGAGCTGGTCTGAGGTCCTAAAGCTTTGCGTTCTGTCCACAGACAGAGCAAAGCCAGGCTGGGTCTGCCTCCTCCGAGGGCAGTGCTTGCAGGTTCACTACCTGATCTCTGAAGGGAGTGGAAGGAACCTTGGGCACATATCCAGGCCAGGTCTCAAGGTAACATGAGAGTCAGCCGGACCGAATTCTAGGCACGATTCGTCGACCGAAAATGTGTGCAGGTCTCCTACCCTCTTGATAGAGGCCAATGCAACCAGGAGAACTGTCTTATGGGTCAGAGGTTTCAACTCAGCTGATTGCAAAGGCTTGAAGGGTGGTCCCCGGAGAGCTGTAAGCACCAGGGACAAGTCCCAAGAGTGTATAGAGAGAGGACAAGGTAGATTTAGTCTCCTCGCCGCCCTCTGGAACCTGACGAACAGGTCATGCTTCCCTAAGGACTTACCTTCAACTGCATCGTGATGTGCGGCAATGGCGGCAACATACACTTTGAGGGTGGAGGGAGACATCCCTCACTCCAACCCATCTTGCAGGAAGGAAAGCACTGACCTGACCGAGCAAGTTCAGGGGTTCTTTCGGTGAGAAGAACACCACTCGATGAACAGGTTCCACTTCAAAGCATAGAGGTGCCTCGTAGAAGGAGCTCTAGCAGAAGTGATGGTGTCTACCACCGACTGGTGTAGGCCACCTAGAACCTCTGTGTCCCGTCCAGGGACCAGACATGGAGTTTCCATAGGTCCAGACGCGAGTGCCATAGGGTGCCCCGTCTCTGAGTCAGAAGGTCCTTCCTCAGAGGAGTGGGCCAAGGAGGTGTTGTCGTGAGGAGCATCAGTCCAGAAAACCAGGTCCGGATGGGCCAATAGGGTGCAACTAGAAGGACCTGCTTCTCATCCTCCCTGACTTTGCACAAAAGTTGTGCAAGTAGGCTCACTGGGGGAAACACATATTTGCGAAGGTCCCGGGGCCAGCTGTGTGCCAGTGCATCCGTGCCTGAGGGTGCCCTTGGCCAGGGAGTAGAACAATTGGCAATGGGCTGTGTTCGGGGTGGCAAGCTGGACCGCCTGGGGATGGAGTCTCCATTCTCCTGGAAGCGGAGGCTGCCGTGAGAGCTCATCGGCTACACGGTTGAGCACGCCTGGGATGTGAATGGCACGAAGCGACCTCAGCTTCTGACACCATAAAAGGAGATGGCGGGTGAGTTGTGACATGCGACGGGAGCGTAGACTGCCCTAGTGGTTGATGTACGCAATGGTTGCAATGTTGTCCGTACGGACCAGTACATGCTTGCTTAGTAGCAGCCCTTTGAAGTGGCCCAGCGCAAAACGTATTGCTAACAACTCAAGCCGATTGCTGGGGCCCCGTCCACAGACCCGAGACTGCATGTTCGTTGTACGTGGCTCCCCAACCGGTGGTGGAAGCATCTTTGGACACCACAGCATGCCTGGACACCTGTTTCAGGGGAACACCGGCCCGCAGGAACGAGGGGTCCGACCACGGTATGGAAATACCAACTAACAGAATTAATGTTCCAGCATTGTATAATTTAATATGCTTGTGCTTTGATTAAAATTGTAAGTCTGACACTGTTTTGTGTCATGAAATTTATTTGGGGGGGGGCCCAAAGCAATGCACCCTTCACAAAGGTGGCCTCACGCTGAAAAAGTTTGAGAACCACTGCTTTACTACTTCTCTGGACCTCTGCGTTTTGTTGCTCTCTATGGGAGATAAAAATAAAAAAATAAAAATAAAAAAAACCTCTTGGATTTTAGCAAAAATATCTTAATTTGTGTTCCGAAAATGAACGAAGTTCTTACAGGTTTGGAACGACATGAGGGTGAGTACCTAATGACAGAAATTTAATTTTTTTGGGTGAACTAACCCTTTAAATTCTTACACATTCAAATAAAACATAATGAAATGTTTATATGTGCATCTTAATACTTTTTAGGTTTTGATATGGGCTTTAGTAACCTAGGTTATACAAGCACTAGATTCTTACCTCTCTAGAGAGAATCAAGCAATAACAGAGCCTCTTACTGCAAATGCATCACAATGAGTGCCTTCAGCTCCCTCGAGAGTCAAATGCTCTCTGTGCAAAAGCTACATTTTTATCCCTCGGGAGAAAATCAAGCAAAAGCAAAGTTCTTACCACAAATGCAATGTAATGAGCACCTTCAGCTCCCTCGAGAGTCGAACATTCCCACAGACTTTTGACTTACACGTGCATACAAACAAGCAGCTCCTGAAAACAAAAAAGCTAATGACGTGTAACTGAGGTACACTTTTATACACATACACACATATGCGTGTGACGCCATGGACTGTCATCTGCCAGTGATTATTGGCTTTTGTTTACATGTGCCACAGACACCGGTCACGCTGATGCTGTTCCCCACAGCTTCAATGCCAGACACAGCATTGAAGTTCCACTTTGAAAAGTAACAGAATACAATGTTTGGATGCTGCTAGAATGATCTGTACTGTTATTCTATCAGAACATGTTGAAATTATGTCTACTGATTATACATATATGTAACCCTCTTCGTTGGTGTGCTCCCCCAAATGTCTCTGCATTGTGTGATATACTGGGTGTAAGAGGAGGACACCAAGACCGTCGTTGTGTCACAGCAGTGAAGCTTTTTTTTTATTTGTCTCGTACACATCAGCCACTTGTCACAAATTGTGTTAATTCCAAATTAACATCAAAACATTATGTATCAAATTACAACAGGCAGCAAAATAGCTGTAGCTGCAGCCAATCACATGGTTGCAAAATAAGGAAAAATAAACAACAACATAGAAAAAACTAAAGATAGATGTAAAATATATGCAAAATACAAATAATACAAACCACAAAATACACAAATAAACCTTGAAAACAATACAATATAAGGAAAAATATACTCCACCACATGGAATTTACAACATATCAGAAATACGAAACCATCAAAAATAATCATGAATTAGCCTGACAAAATAACAAAATAATCATTTACATTTATAAGATAACGAAGAGCAGGGAAGACCCTCCTTACCTTGTCACAAAGGAAGAGCATTGTGACCAACAATGAAACACAGCTCCCCCCTACTGCTGGAAGAACATATTACATCTTCCCCACATATATATAACTATATATAGTGTTTCTGTATCCTAAAGTAGTTTGAGGCTGACATAGTTTTTTCTGCAATATATTTTGCAATATAAAAACAATTTCACTATGTTACTTGAATAGCTCTATTTGGAAATATATAATCATTCTAGAATGTTTGTAGTGATTATGTAGGGAAGTGTATCTGTATAGAAAATAAACAAGTTACAAGCATACATAAATACAATAGAACAAAGGTACGAATGAAACAAGTCTAATACAAGTCTAGCAGCATTCAGGTAATTGAATAATCAAATGTAAAATAACATTGCATAGACTTCATTGTATGAATTAAAAATAATTACATTTTGTTAACACTACAAAAGTGATTTTCTCATTGTCTTTTGTTTGATTAACATTAATAACAGACGGCAGCAGGTAGGTTAAATTATAGGCTGTTGTCACTTTTAGACCTAATGCAGAGATCCAATATAATATGCATCCATTTTCTTTCTGAATTGTTTACGTTCACTTAAGACTTAAGCTTATGTGTTTACATGAATACTTGCAGAGACAGAGAGCCTTTTTAATTTTGAGTGTATGTGTGCGCTCAAGCACAAAAAAAAAAAAAAAAAGAAAGAAAACTGAATTAGGTGTTCGCGTCTGGTCTGGCCTGGTCTTTATGGATCACGGATCAACTACTATCCTTATTTGACATCACACATCCTGCAATGTCGATGCTGAAATGATATATCCTGCAGCCCTACCATGCACTCACACAATGTTCTTCTGCTACTTCCAGCATTGTTTTGGAAGATCTTTAAGATAATTTTTAATAATTTAAATGTGATCACTCAACCACTGCAGATGTTCAGCACCATGAAAACAAGTTGATACAATCACTGCAAATAAAAGGGTTCGTGGTCTTCAAGTTTTAGGACTTCAAGCTGCTAGTTCTATTCAACTACAGCAAGCAGACACTAGAGCAAGGTTGGTAGCCTCCCAGTTAGGCAGGACATGCTGTCTCAGGCCCAGGGCCAACTCTGACACCCGAATCCAAGGAAGTACAAACTTCTGGCCACTAGAGGGGAGTCATTCAGAGCTATTGGAGAAGCAGTGCTAGCAAACTTGCAGGCAGCAAAAGCCCCGTCTAAGGAGTCTTTATGCTGTTCGGTTGGATAGGTTCCCAGTTTCATGTGAGGTTGATTCATTCTTGTCATTCCTTCTGTTCCTTTTGGAGACTGGTCTAACAGAATTAACCTTGAGGGGGTATGTAATGGCTACATCTGATTGCCATACGGGCTATGGAGGTTACACAGTTGATGCTTTCTAACAACCATTTTCTAATGCCATTGGACAGATTAGGGATATAACTTCTCACACTAAAGACAGCATTCTTTGTATCTATTTCTTCAGTTACGAGGGCAAAAATAAACATGCTCAAAATTAGGGGAAGAAGGCTCATCTATTTCTCATCAATACCAAACCATTAATTCCTGCCAAATGCTCTGCCCCATTTCTTTGTCTCCAGACCTTTGGTTCTAGAAACCTTTCATCCCCCTCCTCACCATTCTGCAGAAGCAGCTAGACTGCATCTAGTCTGCCAGTTAAAGCACTGAGGCTATACATAATGACTGATTTTGTGGACAATTTCAAGAAATTTGCAAAAAAAAAAAAAATCTACTTAGAGCCACATTTGCCAGATGTTGTATTATGTTAGATGCACAATAATCATACATAGCACAAAGGACAAACAAAATGCATAAATCTGGTTTATTTTGGTCTCTTACTTAATTCTGTTACATTTGAACTTTTAAAATAACCTATGGACTTTTTTCTCAGGCTTGGAAAGGTAATTTTATGTATATAAAATTGTTAGCTAGCTAGGCTAGTCTAACTGTGTACTATCTAGCTTTACATTTACATTTAATCATTTATCAGATGCTTTTATCCAAAGCAACTTACAAATGAGGAGAGCAATAAAGGCAATCAAACCAACAATAGGGCAACAACAAGTGCTGTGACTTGTCTAGCACAGTACACGTAGCACTTTTTCTTTTTTCTTTTTTTTTAATAGATATAGAATAATAAGTGTTAGTATTAATGGGTCAAGCATTGACGAAAAAGATTCGTCTTCAGCCATTTCTTGAGAATGGCTAAAGACTCAGCAGCACGGGTTGAGTTAGGCAGGTCATTTCAAAACACAGGCAAACATGGATATCCAGGACAACAAGCAGAAGATCAAAACCAAGACATAGGAAACCAGGATAAAAGCACTCAGAATTGCAGTGTAACACAAAACAAGACTACAAAGTGAGATTGAAAGCACAGGGCTTACATAGGCCAACCTTATCAAGGGTAATCACATGTAATCATAAGAACAGGCAATGGATACTAGGAAATGAAGTTCATAATGGAAAAACACAGGAGTCGGGAGGAGTGCCCTCTGGTGGAGATCAAGGGTAAACACAGACCAAATAATCCATGCACATGATAGTCCAAAACACAGGCAAACAAGGATATCCAGGACAACAGGCAGAAGCAAAATGCACTCTAGCTGGTGGATGTGACAGCAGAATCGCGAAAAACTGGACGGACTGACTAATAGCCTAAATGCTGTAGCCTATTAGGATTGTTCATAGTTAGTTAATGTTAACTAAAGTATACCAAACAACCTTATTGTAAAGTGATGCCATTATTTATTTATTTATTTTCATAACTAGCCTACCTCTTTAGGGCTTATCCCATAGTGCATGGCAGATGCTGTTTTTAAATAGTACCTGAGCTCCTTTTCCTGCTTTGTGCTGAAGACCTGCTTTTGGCGGGAAAATTTGACAGTGAGTAACTTGCGGCTACCAGCTTTCTGCAGCTTTCTCTTCTGCAACCCCCTGACAATATCATGTTCCTGTGGATTTGTTGATATTTGCATAATATTAAATGTGCAAATACAAATGCAGTTATAACATGTTATGCGATTTCTTTTCATTGTAAGTAAATATTTAGACATTACACTGCCTGATAGATCTCTGTCAAGTCAAGTCATCTTCATTTATATAACGCTTTTTACAATACAGATTGTTTCAAAGCAGCTTTACAGTGATAATAGGAAAATTAATGGACAGAGATTGTTTTGGCTTTACAGCAGCCCTAGGTAAAAGTTATTATCGAGCTAAAGTAAGTTTTTGATTGAATCACTTCTGTTGTAAAAATTAGTAATTATTAACTTAAATTACACCTTTTTAACTGGAAACAGAAGACTTTTAATGCATGCTTGCTGTTCATTTACGTGTTTATGCTCATTTGAACGTGTATGAGACATCCGCTTAGTCATTGACTAAGTCTCTGACATAAAATAGTCTACAATTTATATTTATATACAATGCTATATTAGGTGCGATCACAGACAACTGATCTTCCTCACAGGTGATTACTGTGCCAGGTTAAAAACTGTGCATGAGACACAGTGCTGTTGTGAACAACAGTTAAGATGGCATTCCAGGGACCAGTTTACGACAGGGCCCCTCTCTAATTGCTGGTGTGTAAGAAGATGTGCCACACTGTGATTGGATCTTTGGTGAATGAACATAAACAAATGTTCAGCAACATCAGATAATATGTTAGGACAACTGCCAGACACCTCTTCCAGAGCAGGAAGGGGGACCTTCTGCACCCACCACAACCAAGGAGAGGACTTCTCATTGGATGACACATTGACTCTAACCACCAAACTCAGTCCTAAGGTTTAGGCAAGAACTGCCATAAAAATTCCTTCAGGACCTCCTGGATGGAGCAGCAGTGACTAAAATAAAGAGAGGCCACAGAGATCTATCTAAATCCATTCATACCTATGTTTGGAGGCCTTAATTTGATTTAAACTGCATTACATCCACTCCATCTTCATGCAAAGCACAGTTTATGTTAATGGTTACTGACTGTTAACACAACAGGTCATGGGACAGACCTGTTAACAGATAAACAAATGCATGGACGATGACAACCATTTCATATCGTGTTTGGTGTCTATCTGTTTCCTACGATGCCTTTAATAATTTGAAAGAGGTTTGGTAAAGAAATAATGCATGGGTAAAATGTTAAAGACACTATGTTAACACTGTATTTTATGCTATGCAAATGAGTTCCACACTAGGGTGGGCCACACTGGGGCTGCTTCAGATAACAGTGGCCAATCACACTCCAGAATTGGCAAGGCGCCACATTTCAATCTCCTCCTCATCAGAAAGGGATAAATATGTCCCACCCTTGTTCTGCATTTCCAGCTCGAAGGGGAAGGAGACATTAACAGACACTCCACGTCCTGAGTTTCTGACCTGACGAGGAAAGAGACTACAAGACAGTTAAAGTTAAGTTTTTGCAAGCAAAACCTTTCACATTGCTTCCAGCTGCACTCTAGCTGCAAAAAGGGCCCCAGCATTGAGGGACTTCATCTGACCCTTACGGCTCCTACAGCAGCGCAGCCCAGTTCACAAAGGACCTCTGCATCGGCAGACATTGCCTGTACCACACAGCTCCTCAGCGACGCAGCCAGCCTGCAAAGGAACCTGTGAAGATTCATCTGACCCAGCTGCCCAGTCCATCCTAAAGGACCCTCTTGGCGCAACCGAAGTTCAGCATCCTCCAGCCCAGCATGGCACGACTACTGGATTGCAACTCCGCGCCCTCCCACTGCACGCAGCCTGCATCCTCAGTGGAAGACGTCTCTGCTACCGGATTGATCACCCGACTGTGTGGAACGTAAATATAAACTTACCAAACCTCTTTCTAGAGACCTTGGCGTTAGTTTATGCATGCAGCATATGTTTTTCTAACCTGTTTAGATAACAGTTACTTGAGGTCAGCTTGTTACAAATTATAGGGATATTATTTGTTGAATGATAAATAAGCAATTATTTATCACCATTTTACCAGAGCCATTAGGTGGTTTCCATAAGAAGGATTCCCATACAATTCCATTCTATATTCAGTTTAACAGCATTGCATTTATACATTCTGTGTTCATTTCATTTATTTGTTTCTTTGATTTCATTCAGTATCTTCTTTTGATTATTATTTTACTATCTTTTAGAAGTGCATATTTATTATTTCATTATTAATCATTGTGGTATTTACTCATGCATGTCTATTGTTAATAAATTTCATTGATTTTATTATAACTGTGTCTTCCTTGTGTCATCTGATACACTCATAACCACACCTTAAGTGACACGTGATCAAAAATCACTATGTCACCGGTGAATGGAGTAAAAATCACTACAGTGCTCTGAAAAAGTACAGTATGTAGGCCTACATTTACATTGTTATATGTTCCCTGTGTTTTGGTCTCTTAGTAGTGTTGTCACAATACAAAAATTTTGACTTCTATGTGATAGCTAACTTAAATATCATGATACCAATACAGAATATTTATTATTATTATTATTATTAATAAACAAAAAGCTTGTAAAGTGTTTGCTGTCTGCTGAGATAGAGTGAGAATGTGAACTGTTTAAACTAAAAACAAATAAATTATTGTTGCAGCTGCTGAGCTTTATAGCTATGTTTAAATAAATAAACATTGGTTAACAATGGAAAGATTTTTTTCATCAGAACGTGGACCTGTGAAAACTGAGCGTGATGCAGATCATAGAAATATTTATTTCAAGATGCAAAAAAAAAAAAAAAAAAATTAAACTGTACAACTGTACACTTGATATAACATGGAAAATAAACCTCTAAGCAACTAAGCAAGCCAGAGGCGACAGTGGCAAGGAACCCAAACTCCATCTGTGCCATTGGCTGTCATGTCAATAAGGCCTTCACAGGGGATAGTCTAGTTGACACAATCTGACACTTCAGTGATGCGTTATGTTTGTGTCTAGATGCAGGTCCTCTGTCTGATCTGGATATGGCACAGGTCCAGCTGGCTACGGTAAACCTCGGGTAAACAGAGAGACTAATATTAGAGTAGATGTCATTCTTGTTATGATGTAACAAGTACACCGAGTGTTTCCAGTTCCGGCTGACCTAATTTATGCAGCCTAACAATCATTTAACTGAATTGAATAATTTGAATAAATTGATAATGTGCTTTGTGTATGCCAGGTTAAAGAGATGCGTTTTTTGTCTAGATTTACACGGACAGAGTGTGTCTGCTGCCCAAACAATGCTAGGAAGACTGTTCAAAAGTTTAGATGCTAAAGGATCTAAAGTCTATGGTTGATTTTTGATATTCTAGGTATTATCAACTGGCCAGAATTTTAAGATCACAATAGACGTGAAGGACTATAATGCGTTAAGAGCTCTCTCAAGTACTGGGGAGCTAAACCATTTAGTGCTTTGTAAGTAATTTGCAAGATTTTAAAATGTGCATGATGTTTAATACAGAGCCAATGCAGTGTTGACAGAACTGGGCTACTATGGTCATACTTCCTGGAGCTTGTTTATTAAGCATGCAGGGAAACCACCCAGTAGAGCATTACAATAATCTAGCCTTGAGGTCATGAACGCATGAACTAACTTCTGCATTTATCATTGAGAGCATATATCGTAGTTTAGATATATTTTTAAGATGGAAGAATGTGGGTTTTAAGATGCTAGAAATGTGGCTTTCAAATGAAAGATTGGTTTCAAAGAGTACACCCAGGTTTATAACTGATGACGAATACTTGACAGAGCAGCCATCAAGTGTTAGACAGTATTCTGTGTTATTACCTGCAGAGGTTTTGGACCAATAATTAAAATCTCTCTCTCTCTCTTTTTTTTTTTTTTTTTTTCTCCGAATTAAGTAGTAGGAGTTTGCTAGTCATCCATTTTTTTATATCAGCTATGCATTCCGTAAATTTTATGAAGTTTCATCAGGGCGCAAAGAAACATAGAGCTCAGTATCATCAGAGTAACAGTGAAAACTAATGCCATGCTTCCTAATGATATCTCCCAAGGGTAGCATGTATAGGGTGAAAAGCAACAGTCCTAGTACTGAGCTTTGTGGTACTCCATACTGAAATTGTGATCAGTATTACATCTCTTCATTTACTGCTACAAACTGATAACGGTCAGATAAGTATGAATTAAACCATGCCAATGCGATTCCACTAATTTTTGAGTCAATTCAAAAGAATATTGTGGTTGATAGTATCAAATACAGCACTAAGATCTAGTAACACTAATAGAGAGAGATACAGCCACGATCAGATGATAAGAGCAAATCATTTGTAACTCTAATGAGAGCAGTCTCAGTACTATGATATGATGAATTAATAATATTAAGAAGAGGAACTATGATTTCTGGAAGCATCTATTTCAGTAGCCTATTCAGTATAGGGTCATACATGTTGTTGATTTAGATGATTTAACGAGTTTAGACAATTCTTCCTCTCCTATAGCAACGAATGAATGGAATTTGTCCTCAGGGACACTACAATGCACTGTCGGATACGATTCTGTAGTAGATGGTTGCATAGTTATAATTTTCTCTCTGAGATTATCAATCTTGCAAGTAAAAAGTTCATAAAGTCATTACTGCTGTGTTGTTTGGAAATGTTAGTAGTTGAAGCTTTATTTCTTGTTAATTTAGCCACTGTATTAAATAAATACCCAGGGTTGTGTTTGTTTTCTTCTAAGAGAGTCGAAAAATTAACAGATCTAGCAGTTTTTCTTTATGCAATAATGCTTTCTTTCCATAAAATGCGAAAAACCTCTAGTTTTCTTCCAGCTGTGCTCCATTTTTCTATCTGCTCTATCAAGGGCCTGAGTGTGCTCGTTGTACCACGGTGTTGGACTATTTTCCTTAATCTTCTTTAAGTGCAAAGGAGCAACTGTGTGCTGGAAACATTATCAGGAAGATTATTTATAAAGCAATCTTTAGTGGTAGAAGTGATAGTTCTACCATATTTGTACCAGGGCGTCGGTTTTGCAGCCTTGGCTAAATGTAGTATTCATGAGAGTAGATAATGATCTCAGATGTCATCGCTCTGCTGCAGAATTTCAATGGCATCAACATCGATTCCATGTGACAATATCAGATGTAAAGTATGATTACGACAATGAATGGGTCCTGACACGTGTTGCCGAACTCCAATAGAGTTTAGAATATCTCTAAATGCCAATCCCAGTGTGTCTTTTTCATCATCTACATGGATATTAAAATCACCAACAATTAGGACTTTTTCCGCAGCCAGTACTAACTCCGATAGAAAATCAGAAAATTCTTTAGTCTGTATTGTGCCCTGGTGGCCTGTATATAGTAGCTAGTACAAATGTCGAATGGGATTTATCACTTACACTAGATAGCATACATAAAGCACCATTACTTCAAAAGAATTATATTTGAAACTAGACTTGAGTAATACTGAAGATATTACTATAAATTACAGCAACACCTCCTCTTTGGCCTTTCAGACGAGGCTCATGTTTATAAAAGTAATCTTGGGGGTTGACCCATTTAAAGTAATGTAATCGTCTGGTTTTAGTTAGGTTTCTGTCAAACACAACACATCTAGGTTATAATCTGTAAACAAATCATTTACAATAAGTGCTTTTGAAGAAAGAGATCTAATATTCAGCAACCTGAGCTTTATCATTTGTTCATCTGTATTATATGTTTTTTATTTGTTAAACATCAATTAAATGTTTACCCTTAAATGGGTTTGGGAGTTTTTTTGTATTTACTAAATCGGGAAACAGACACAGTCTCTATGTGATAATATCTAGGTGAAAGAGTCTCTATGTGTTGGGATTTATCTGACTTCTGTGACATGAGACAGCTAGCAGACGGTCGGTTTAGCCAGTCTGTCTGCTTCCTGACCTGGGCCCCAGTTAGTCAAGGTTCAATTCTAAGACTACGTGCCATACTAGAGAAGAGTGGCACCATCCCAGGAGGGATTTGTCACTGAGTGGAGAGAACCTTTTTGATGTTCTAATGAGAATGGAACAGCTGTGTTTTGTCCTGTGTTATGCCTTCTCACAGTCACCCAGCTGCCCTGCTGCACGGGATGTTGGGCTCTACAGCCGGAACCGAACCATGTTCAGGGTTTTCTGAGCTAGTTACATCCAAAGCAGTATCTAAATTCCTTGCATTCTTACTATCCATGATTAAAGTTTAAATACGTGCCTCTAGTTCTGAAATCTTCTCCGTCAGCCTGTCTATTTTCCTGCATTTATGACATGTGAAACCCTCGTCACTGACAGAGAATACTATGCTAAACATGGCAGGCAGTGCAGGTGACAATAACAGGAGAAGATGACATGACTCACCATGTTTGTTGACTGATTCTGGCTTACCACAATTGTTTGATAGACTCATAGAAAAAGGAGCACACGAGAGAAAAAAAGATGGTAAGCATGGATGACAACGCGCTGTGCTAGCGATAGCGATTTAGATTAAAGCTAGCGATGTCAGATTAATGCAATATAAAACAATATCAGATATATGGTGATGTTTAAGTTATATTTAGCAATATAAACAACAAGGAATGATGGTAAATAGAGATTCAAAACAGAACTATATGGAGCTTCAAACACAAGCCACTCAGCATCAAGCTTTCCAGCTTATATATTTCTCTCCACATCAGTGAAGCTGCTTAGTGGTCCAAGGGCCTCTCTAACAATTTCTAGTGTTGCCACTAGGCATCAGTCTTTAGGCATCAGATGCCACTTGTTCCAGCAGACGGCTTGTTGCTGTATACAAAATCCAATGGTGGAGTTCCAGCATGTAGGCTCATCGTGAATGAGCTTTTGCACAGGCAGATTTAAGGGCTTCTGTTTCTCCTTCACCTTCCTCATCATTTTGTTTGACCTGGAAAAGGCAAACACAGTTGCCTAAACAAGAAACTTGAGACACAGGCCAGGCCTAATGCCTTGCCTACAGCCAGATGAATTCCATGAAATGATTTATGGCCAAAACATGATAAACAGTTATAATTCTCAGATGAATTTTTGTTGTTAAAGGCATTGTCAGTGGTTATGACAGCCATTTTTGACAGGTCCAGTCCCCATTTCTTGGACACCATCTTCTTCAGGGCTTCATGGAGACTGTCTGCTGTATGAACTGAATATAAATCTGAACATCCTAAACACCAGGAAGGTGTACTTTGTACTTTGCTGTGTACTTCTAACACAGTTGGAAGAGAGGGCTGCATCATCTGCGTGGTTGCCGATTCTGCTGCCATCTGTTTGTTGTCTGTGAGGGTGTGGGAGATGGATAACATATGCTAACGTTTCAATACTTTTATATTTTACTTTCTTAGTTTGACAGTCAATGTACAGATTGTAAACTGCTTTGAGAGACACTTTTATTTAATTGTTATTTTTAAATCTAATCTGACTAAAAAGAAACCAAGAAAATGTACTCAGTAGAGCACAGACCTCCACCAAGGAGATGTAATGAGTCATTTGTGCTCAGTCTGAAGTTCCAGACTTACAATTAATGTCATTTATGTTTATTATTTTCATGCTTAATAATTCAGTTTTTTTCTTCATTGTTTGTTTATTCCTTTAAAAATGAATCAATACCTTTATAATAGTAATAACTGAATTATTGTAAATAATTAGATCTAGGTTGTTAAAGCTTTTACATGGTTTAAAATAATCTGACATCCCCTATACCTATCACAGTTATGTCACAGTTATAGATGATGTCATACTGGCGAGTCCACTGATATATATAAATATAGATCAGTGGGCGGGTCACAGAATCTAGATAAGGTTTGTCCAAGAAGTTGCTAGTTGATAGATAGTCACTAGGATTTTGTAAAAAGTCTCAAAAGGGGCAGGAAGTCATTAAATCTAGTGACAAAATTGCTAAATTGGCAGCACTGGTGACAATACCAAATTATTTGATTTATTATTATTTATTTTTTTTTAACCAGATATCACTTAGTCTTAAACAGAGTTCTATTGCCCTGGCTATACACTGTCAGAGGGCATAACCGAGTGGAATATCTTCCTGTCCTCTTCCTTGTTGAGAACCTAATATAAAAGCTGTGACCTTAATGATGTGTCTGTCTATAAATACCTACTTACACGTCATAACTTCCTCTTTCATTTTCTCGCCTAGAGATTGACAACCTGCAGACGTGTGAACTGCAGCTATTTAGGACAAACTTCTGACAGTTGCATCTCTGCACAATCTAGTAAGACATATTGGTTTATCGAATGAAAATCTGACAGGACAATTGGAGCCTAGAAACTGAGATTGGTGACCTCAGTGCAATACCAACACTGTAAATACCAACACTGTAAAAATGTTGTAAAAAAAAAAAAAGAAAAAAAAAAAAAAACCCTACAGTATCAATATAGCAATGAGGTGTACTGTAAGGGAATACTAATTTTTATATATATATATTAAAAGCTATTACAATTATGAAAATATGACATGTTTTGGTGAGTTTATAATGTAATAAATTTCTCATAATGTAAAAATTGTTATTACTTTATGAGCTCAAGTTTATTATGTTTTGAGAAAATTATTACATTATGAACATTTTATTACAATAATAATGTAATACTTATTACATTATGTGTAGTTTTTACATTATGTGCAGTTATTACATTATAAGTTGATACAGCATCACTTTGTGCATAAACCTGGATTTTGAAGTTTATCTGTGTCTTAACCAATCAGAATCATTCAACCTGACATGATGACGTAGCTTAGAGACTTGTGTAGAGTTTAACTGTTGTTGTCTTGAAAATGTATGGCAGAGTGGCCTATAAACCCCTCGTTGTGAGTGTTGAAGCTGACTTCTGCTGATGAAACTGCAACTATACTCTTCAGTAAAATTGTCTTCAATTTACTGCATCTCTGAATCCTGGTCTTCGTTCATCATATCTGGTCCTTGGGTCTTAACTGTAAATTTTTCTACACCCTTGTTCTTTGTCAGTCGTTGTTTGCTGTGGATGTATGTAAATGGATTGTTACACTGCTCCCAGTTTTCCTGGTTTTCACGTTCTTGCCTTGTTCATGTTTTTCAATAAACCCCTTGCATTTATATCCATGTCTCTGCCAGCCATTGATACTGGAAGTTTATTTGGGCAATAGGCTATCAATGAGTGAAGTAGACAATTCCACATTCTATCCAGTATTCTAGTCAGGAGAACATTTATTTTGTTGTTGCTCAAGACATTTTATTCTTCAAGTGCCTTCACACTGAAGGCATCAACCTTATTACACACAATGACATTACAAGATGAGTAAATTGGAGCCTTTGGAGAATTTGCTAATTTGGAAGGAAACCTATCAACACTGTTCCTCACACAAATATCTGTCATGATTGTTCACTTCTTGAATGACAGACTAGTTCAGGAGTATATGTCGCATATTTATTAATCTTGATTTCTTTCAACTTGTGTGCTTTTTCTTGGCGAGACAGAGTGAACTGTTACACTAACATTTTCACACAAATGCGCACGTCGCATAGCCATGCACAGAAGACCACCGGCCAAGGTCAAGATTTTCATTAAATAACATATTATATTTCTTATCTTATACCCCCAGAACACTTGGAATATTTGACATGTGTCTCATGGGATCATTCTGTGATACTTTTGTGTCTTTTTTAAAAAGCATGATGCTGCTTTTTTTTTTTTTTTTCTTTCTCCTTTTGTGCTCTATAAAAGACAGAGGGGCATACAGCATTAGAACAACACCAGGGTGAGTAAATTATGACATAATTTTCATTTTAGGGTGAACTATCCCTTTAATATACAGTATAATACATAATGCATTTCCCCACAGCAATGCAATCATATGGACCATACAAATAAAACATAGCCCTTTCATGACACCGAGTGCCATTCAAATTAAGCCATTTATTTTGACAAAATACAATTTTACCAAGTCATGCAAGTTTTTATTTTTAAAACATAATTTAAATAATTTATTGATTTGTCAAGTAATATGCATGTTATTACTACGACATTAATTTCAGTTATTGCAGCTCACAAGCTTTGCTCTGGTTTGAAGGATTAATATTTCCATAACCACAATATGTAGTCATCAGAAAAAGCACTCAGAGACTCACAAACATGGGCATCTTTCATGCCATCTTGCATCTCAACTATCGTCTATATTACGAAAGAAATTGGAGAATTTCAGTATAAATTTTGCAGTAATTACTGTTCATCTTGTTGCCTGGCCATAGTAAATATATATTAAATTCATGAATGTTTCGCCAATCACTATTACATATTTGGGTCTTTTTTTTTTCTTGTCATATTGTTTATAATGAATTGATTAAGGAATACTAAGAAGGTTGATGTCTCACTTTAAAAAAAAAAAAAAAAATGAATGAATGAATGAATGAGGAGGAGGGTAATGAATGATGTCCTGGGTCACTTAAGACCCGGGGAATGTGTTTAAGGGTTGACAGGGTTATGAAATGGAGAAACCAATTCATTGTATTCTCGTTGTATTACTGTAAGTTGTATTACTGTAAGTTGTATTACTATAAAAAATACTGTAAGTTTAAGACCTCAACCTACATTTTTGCAAACCTCCAAAAACATACCTATAAATATGACATACAATCACTGCAGTTTCCAATTGAATGTGGCAGTGAAACACCAATGACTTTTGTTCCTTTTCACACAAATTATGATTGCGGGTCCAGATTATTAATTAATAAAGACTTAAGGGGCTTTCACACTGACAGTTTAGTCTGAAACAGAGCACAGTTCGCATGAACATTTGGTAATGTGAGTTCAGTAAGTAAAGTAAACTGCGCACACATTTTAGCCGAAAACATTATTAATTCAACAAAACACATGTAGGGGATCACAGTGGTGATGATTTACCTGGGATATGGGCGAGAATGAGCTTGCAGTGTAATCGTTCCAAATGAGTGCTATCAAAGTAGTAAATCAATGTCTCGCAATCAGCTGTCTTCTCAAAAATGAATGTTTGCAAGCAGCAGAAAGCCGCCTATGATGCACATACAGATGCAAGTGTTGTTCACTCTGCTGTGCATAATAGCACCAAATAAAAAAATAAATTAAAAATTATATATATATATATATATATATATATTGACTCGCGTTCTGTTTTTTATCATGTGCCATGCACGTTTGTGATGATGTAAGATGAGTGCAAGTCAACGCTGTAGGGACGCCAGGAACAATCACACTCAGATTCGGACCATGACAAACATGCCCAGTGTGAAAGCCCCCTTAATTTCATTCACTTTCTTGCACAATACTATGTTATGACCTCAAAATGCCTATATTTTGACAAATGCATCACAACATTTGTACAAATAAATAAATAAACTAACTCCATACGTTTGGCTTTTCCGATGTAGTAAACTTGCTCAGTAGCTCACCTGGTAGAGTAGTGCACTTGCGATGCAAAGCGCATGTACAAGTCCCATTAAACACAAGTCAAAAATTGCATGATTGCTTTAGAAATGTGTTTTTAGGTTTAATGTAGGTGGTACATTTTTTCAAATGCAATAGAGCAGTGGTCTCAAACTCAGTTCCTGGAGGACCACAGCCCTGCAGAATTTAGTTCCAACCAGCTCCAATTCACCTGCTTGGAAGTTTCTAGTAATCCTGAAAAACTTGATCAGCTGGATCAGGTGTGTTTAATTAGGGGTTGGAGATAAACTCCCTCCAGGAATTAAGTGTGAGACCACTGCAATAGAGCTTTAAGCTTTTAGCACCACTCACCACATATTGTTTACAAACAACAAACATAATACAACATTGCCAGTTTCATGCTCATCTGCTTTGGATAAAACTGAACATGCATTTGCTTGAGTCATGTATAGTAGATGTACTATTACTTTTCACCTCTCGTTCCCCCTGTTTCTCATGTGGAACATGCACATCCATGTTAACCTAAATATGGGTAAAAGATAGAACACCGATCCATCCATGCGCATTTTACAATGAAATTCACTTTAATAGAGCAGTGTGTTCAGCAGTGTGTTCAGGATTAGAAACATTAGAAATTTTAGAAAGTGTTGGCTGGTCTTGGACATTAAACTACCGGGCTGAAATTGGGCCCACTCCAGCTGAGGGTACTGTACAGAGTTTTTAGTTTGTTTGTTTTTTCAACCAATCAAACAGGAAAAAATATAGGGCAAGTCTTGGTTCTGTGCTTCTTTTCCGACACAGGATGCCAAAAGCTGGGGAAAAAAGCCAGACCAAAATAGCTTGCCAGTTACCAGTGCAATGGTGTAGTGATTATTTTCGCCAACAGATGGCGCTGCAAGTTCGGTAATGCAAGCTGCATTACCGAACTTAACATGAACAAGTGCAGAGCAGTATTATCATCCATTATTAAAAGAGGTAGCCACATACTAACTATTCATTCTATACTAACCACATACATTCTATTCACAACATATTACATCCCTTAGTAACAATATACTGTCGTCGTATTTGCATGTGCTTTTTTATGTGCCTGCTAATGTTGTAGTCAAGACCACCTAATCCAAGACCAAGACCAGTGTGTGTTGAGACCAAAACAAGACCAAGGCAAGGTGAGACAGAGTCAAGACCAAGACCAGATCAGCACTCAAATTCATCTGAAACGCCCCCATTTAATGCCTGAGAAATGTCTTATTTTTAATCAATAAATAAAATTAAAGTAATAAAACACTATAGATCTGAATTGGTAAAATTACAAATGCCTAAACATTGTTTTTTTTTTTTTTATTGAACGTTTGTATAAAATCGATATCACGTTTGCAATTGTGCTCAAATTTGTGAAAACAGCTCTCTTGCTCTTGTTATTTATATATATATATATATATATATATATATATATATATATATATATATTATAATCATTATATCATATGTTATCATAAAAATCCAGATTTCATACAAGTACTTTTTGCAATAATATCTTCAAATTTTGTGGGCACTTGTATTAATCACTCATAAATTTCTGACCCGGCACAACAGTATAAATAAATCAAATTCTAAATAATAAGTTATTGATTGCATCTGAAAGTTTTACATCCAATCACATTAATGATGTTAATAAATCAGACAATGCACTGGCAATTTAGTGATATCCTCACAATTGTGGTCTTGACTGGTCTTGAAATAAAATCCCAAGTCCTCATAGTCTGAGACCAAGGCCGAGTACAAATGCAGTCAAGACCAAGACAAGACCAAGAAAAAAATTGTTATAAGACAAAAACTATGTAACAATAAACAGACATGGTGGATACATGTGACAGTATAATCAGTGTAATCTTTCTATATATCTTACACGTTTTCAGAAGACATTTTTTTAGTCTTGACTCTTGATCAATTTACATTTTTTTCCCCTTTTTTTCCAAATTACTTTTTTTACAATTAGAAAAACACAATTAGAAAATATGTATATATATAATTTGTAAAATATACATTTTTTTTTTAATATTCTCATATATATTTTGTTTTATTTTTGTAATATGTTTTGTAAAGTCATAATTTTGTTATAATATAATATTGTTTTGACCAGTTTGCTATTTGCAAAATTTACCATTTACTATTTTTTTTTTTTTTTGTTAATTTACTAATTATAACAGTATGGAACCCGGAAAAACAAAAACAAACACATACATAGCCTACAAAAATGTACTGTAAATCCATAGACAATATCAACTGAGATTAGCTGCAACGATAAATGCAATGACGCAATTGATGCAATGACCAATGAATTGTCCCCAGTTTCTATTTTAGAAAACTAAACACCTTAATAATAATATTAATATTAATAATAACAACACAAACATAATAACTGCTGAAATATTTCTTAGGGAAAGCGTTTCTCGGGTGAGTCGGGGCGCTCGCGGTGAGAACAGCCGCAGCTGCAGGCCCACTGAAAGCAGCAATGAACACGTTTTATGTGGCCAGGATTGTAGCTGTACCTGTTCTGGCCGGTAGGTGGGACTGTCCGCCAACAGGTTCAACAAACCGTCATTGAGTCAAAGGCCCGAAACATCCACCATTCATTTAGAGATCCCCGTGGGAAGGGGAATTTGCAAAAGCACCTTTGTAATAATGACAGTTACAGCTAATGAAATATTGTAGTAAAACCGTGGTTCATTTTCGTAAGGGAAGCACAGTGTGTAACACGTTTTTCTGCGCTTCAGAAGCTACTGCAGATCAGTTTTTTACTCATTTGTAGATGCTTTTTAAGGCAAATGCTCGTCACACACAATCACAGTTTAAATTCACTCCATTTATTAGTCTTTAGTTCAGTGAGCTTCACATTAGCCTAACGGTTTGATCGTTTATTTTGTCACCCGTTGCCAGTTTTAAATCGGTGTGTGACGGAATCTTTGTCCGAAGATGGCGATATTTCGGCAGAAACAGGTGAGACGTCCTTGATCTAAATCGAGTCATTATGAGGCATTGACATTTCCTCATTAAATGTGAATAACGTAATAAAGAACACATTTCCATTAACTTAAATGTCCACTGTGGCGCTTCGTCCTGTATAAGCAACCACCTAGCGACCGCCTAACACTTTATAGCAACCACAGATGATTAATTCACTCTGATCAACTGAAATTGACATGACAACTGCAGTATAGCCTGTACTTTAAAGCAGGGGTTCTCAACTCTGGCCCTCGAGATCCACTTTCCTGCAAAGTTTAGCTCCAACCCTAATCAAATAGGCCCTACACATGAACAAGCTAATCAAGGTCTTCCGTATTAGGCTACTAGAAAGTATCCTTTAGGCTATGTTGTTTATTCATGCTCATTGCGTCATTGAATGGCTGTTTCCATCAACTGAATTAGCTTATAATTTGTAATGAATGGACAGTTGATCAGCAGACACGGTATATACAGAGAATACAATGACAACGCCGATTCAAACTGTGTAGTTTTAATTTTTAAGTAGCCTATAACACAAGTGACAAGCAAATTTGGTAACACTTTACAGTAAGGTTCACATTAGTTAAAATGAACTAATAATGAACTGCACTTCTACAGCATTTATTAATTTGTTAATGTTGATTTCAACATTTACTAATAGGCCTACATTATTAAAATCTTGTTAACATTAGCTAGTTAATGCACTGTGAACTAACATGAACAAACAATGAACAACAGTATTTTTATTAACTAACGTTAACGAAGATTAGTAAATGCAGTAACAAATGTATAGCTAATGGTTAGTTCATGTTATTAATACATTAACTAATGTTTAACTAATGAACCTTAATGTAAAGTGTTACTGCAAATTTTACTAAAGCGTTCTGAAGCGTTCTGTTTCTACTGTATTAAAGTGCGAATGAATGAACAGCATAATTATTTTGTTTGAATATGCTTAGTGCTATGTAAGACTTTAAATTCATGCACTTTTTAAAAGTAAAAATTTAAGTAGGCTAATATTAAAGAATTTTTTTTTTTTTTTTAAATTACTTGTAAAACAGGTTTAGTTAACAGTAGAGTGCACTTTTTAAGTGTCAAATATCTTAAGACAAGAAAGTTTATTATAAGATTTTTTGGTTACACTTTATTTTAAGGTGTCCGTGTTACAGTGTATTTATACATTTAAGTACTGAGTAATAATAATTAACTTCTTGTACTTACTATAGGGTTAGGTTTAGAATGAGGGTTTGATTAGGGTTAATTGCATGTAATTATGCATAATTTATAGTTATTAATACAGTAACTACATGTAACGTGTAACAACGACACTGTAAAATAAAGTGTTTTTTTTTTTCCCCCTCACAATAATATTAGAAAATGTTTAGTTTTAGTTCTGTATTATTTTGAGGGACAATAATATACACAAAGTAATTTAAATAAGCTTCAATATATAAATCGACCTAAACCTATTACTTACAAGGCCAATGCAAAAATTATCTAATGATTACACATTATTATGAATTAATTTGTATTTGCATTTCACAGTATTTGATGTAACAGTAGATGGCGACATTGCACCACGTTTAACTTTTAAAAATTAAGTAGGCTAGTTCTGCATAGGCCTATATGAGCAATATGGATTCAGCTGAGAAAACCTCGACGCGCTTTAGAGACGTTCTCTATTCTTTCTGCTCGTTGATAATTCGAGTAATAATCAAATTCAGCTATATGAAATGGCCCCCGCTTTTATTTGATTGTCTCTGATTTTATGGGACTCGAATTCCGTGCTTGAGTTTGAGATTTAATTGAGAAATTTGCTTTTATACGTTTTATTTATTATCTGATAAAAGTATGTATTATGGCGTAGATGCGCCTTCGATCGAGTTTTACTAAACTTACTGTGATTAAATTGGTCATAAATTTGTCAAAAGTGTGACTTACTTTGTCAAGGTTATGTTGTCTAATGTCGTATAGTTTCATCGTTTATTATATCTTGTATCCATTTTTACCTACTACCTGTTTATTTTACAACAATCTAAGAAGGACGTTTTCTTTACTCTTGAAGTGCGTATTTGATTCTGAAGAAGCCAGATATTCCTATTTCTAAAATGTACAATTTTAAAGGCAATTGCATAAATAAATACAATAAACTAAAATACTGATGGTTCAAATATTTTGCGTTTTTTATCCAGACAAACAATTAACTCATTTAAAAATTAAGCAATAAATAAATAAATACACTTAGCCTACTGTTTTTGAGAATACATCGTTTTATTGTACTGTACATAAATGTTTTGTCAACTTGTTAAACTAACAAAAGTGCAATCATTATTATTCTATTATGGTTTTCGTAGGCCTTTTTCCTTTTACACAGGAAATTACCCACAGACCTACACATTCACCCCTGAAAATATAAGAGGTGGAATCATCGAAGAGCTGTCAAAAAGAAACACACATAAGGTTTAGACAAATAAGATAATTTGTATTCAAGTGGGTTTGCGACACGCATCAAATCCCACACCACTGAACTGTAAATTCTGTATTTCGTGGTGTTGCTGAGTGCATCTAAAATAACAAGTTTTAATTTTACTACGACTTTATTATGCTCACTTATTGAGCACATTGCCCTCTCATCCTTATTGAATTCATACAAGAGATTTGGCTATTGATTATGGACTGGAATAAAACCGTTTTGTTAAACAACGTGTCTCCTTATTTATTTGCAGATGTTTCGAGGTTTTTCCAATATAGTAAATATATTTCATAAACTTTCCAGCACACTCTCGCTCCCTCTGGAGTCCTCAGTTCCGATCAATTCATTTCTTCCTTCATGGTTTCTCTCAGTGAATACTGAGAGATAAGCGGCTTCACTTTCACGTCTTCCATTTATTTTATTTATTCTTCGTAGAGAACCGTGCATCAAGCACACACAGTCTCGTAACTTGCGAGCTCAGTCCGTACTTTAGATGTATTATTCTCCCCCTCCCCTGCTTGTCATAGTTTAAATTACATAACGCACGGCTTTACATCTTGACAGACTCCTTGGTGATGATGAAGCTGATGATGATAATAGGATCCACTGGTGGATGGATGAAACGACGTTATACCGTTGAAGTTCAGCACAAAGTCTTTTCTGTCACAGACTGGCGATGAGTGGCTTTGGTATCGAGACATTCCTAGAGACGAAAATGAAAGAAAAAAAAAAAAAAAGAAAGACAATTATTAATATATTGCTAAATTAATATCGCCAACGAAAGTACGCTTAATTGTCATTAATTGTCTTTAAGCGCATGCACGAGTTTATACTTTCTATCAGTTTACAGCAATTTAATATTTTTTTTTTATGTTTAAAAGACATGCTCTTTACCGGCACAAATGATGTATTCTAGTCATTTCAACGCCATGTCAGTCTTTAAAGAACAATGGCACTGTTTTTTTTTTTGTTTGTTTGTTTGTTTTTTGTTTTTTGTTGTTTTGTTTTTTTGTTTGTTTGTTTTAATACCCATTAATGCGTTTGTTTTAACGCATTAATGAAATTATAGCAATTATTCACGACGTGTTTGTTACATTTTCTTTTCATTAACATTTTTTAAATGATTTTAGGTTACTTTTTTTTTTTTTTTTTTTTTTTTAATCACCTAAGCCTCATACAAAGCTTCACATGTAAGACAGTCCGCACTGACTAAACTGAACCTATCGAGGGATGTGCGTGTTCATTACCGATCCACTGGCAAAGACGACATTGTTTTCGTAACCTTAAAAAATGATGGAAAGAAAATTCCCAAACAGCGCAATAGGGCCTTCTGCGTCATACATTTGCTATTTTCCTAATTAGACTGTTTCTCCAAAACAGCATTGCAAGAAAATCAACTTGAATTGCCACACACAAAAATTAATTATTAAAATCTGTCTAAACGCGCCCTTAACACGTTTAACACGTTGGCTAAAACATTGTAGGCCTCTGAAAATAATTTACTTAATTTTCCTAATTTGAGGGAATAAAAAGTAGAATGATTGTACAGTACAGATGTGATTGTAGGTCTGGCTCAAGGAATTTACCCATTCTTTAAATACTATATTGTATTATTATTGTAAATTAATATCGATGAATAGGTAAGCTATAACGAAAACAATAATTGTAATAAATTGTAGGCTATAGCTTATTAAAAGCAAATCGATACGCTATGTTACAAAATATAGCCTATGGGCCTATAGGCTAGGCTAAATTGTTAAAACAGTGCTTTTTGAATACAAACATGATTTTAACATCGATATGTTTGCGTGCTTATATTATGTTGCATTTAGCCAGGCTTCTTAGTTTAAACGAAAATTTATTTAATTATTTATTTATTTATTTATTTATAACAACAGCAGGCACACTAAATCCTGATAAACTTTATATGCAGATATTAAACCGAGACATTTTAAAGACTATGCAGTGGCGGCTTTACCTGAGATGTCGGCCGAGTCTCTGCCGTTGTGATGGAGATAGCTTTGCTCCAGAGAATACGGAGGCATACTCGAGTGTAATCCAGAGGAGGTCGGGCTGCTGGAAGTTAGTGGCTGCTGTTTAATATAAGGAGACACGCCTGATGAAGCCCAATGTGCCGAGGCGGCTCCATACGGCGAATGGCACTCCAGAGAGCCGCTCATCGCCGGGGGTGAGTGAAGCGGGCTGTTGCTGCTGTCTGGGCCGTACTCGCCGTTGGAAGCGACTTGGCATGCCGTCATGTACGTGGAGCCCGGACTTGGTGACATGTGTGAGACATGATGACCTGCACTAAGGCCATCGTATCCCGCGTGAACGCCAGGCACCGCGTTGGTCATCATGTCCAGATTATAGCCATTGGCGTGGCAGGCCAGGGACGAGGAGGGCGACTGGAAGTCAAAGTTTTGCGGCAGCATGGAAGCGCCGAAGCCGATTCCGTTCATCATGCGGTACATGGGTTTGAGAGCCTGACATTTCCTTCGGAAACCGCGGGGCCTGCGTCGAAAAGAGCCCTCCTCGAACATGAACTCGCTCCCGGGGTCGATGGTCCAATAGTGGCCTTTACCCGGCCGCCCGAGGCCCTTGGGAAGTTTGATGAAACATTCGTTGAGAGACAAATTGTGTCTGACAGAATTTTTCCAGCCCTGGTAGGAACCTCTAAAAAACGGGAAGCGAGCCTGGAGGAACTGATAAATTTCACTCAGCGTCAACCTTTTGGTCGGAGAGCTCTGTATCGCCATGACTATAAGAGCGATATAGGAATAAGGTGGCTTTTCGGGGCGCCTCATGCCCGAATTGGACTTTTTGCCTTTGCTACCGGTCGCAGCTGTGCTCTCCAGCACTGTCTGTGTGCTCTGAAGCGCCGAGTGCATACCACTGGATGTCGGGCTGGATCTGAGGGGAGGCGGCGGGTCAAGCTGCTGCTGAGAGCTTTCAGTCGTCATTGCTAAGCCTTGCAGCCTAAAGGAAGCTGAATGAATGTAAAACGATAGGATCAGTCTTGAAAAAGATTCAGTCAAAAGCACCTCAGGCTATAAAATAAAGGAGAAAACTATAGGTACTCCAAGAAAATCTCCCTTAAAAGCCAATGACTCTTCAAGGCGGCCGAGGTCAGTGTGCCAAAATTCTGCTCTGCTCGCAGGACGCGCTCCTCGTTGAAGCCACCAGCTGTGTGTCGCCAGGGTAGCGACCCCTCCTTAGTCTCTTGGTGGCCATCGTGAGGACTAATCCTTTAAGAGAAGGAAACTCAATGCTCCAGAGTCCTCTGGCGCAAAGACGTGCGGCCAAACAAAACGCGACCACCTATCAATTCGTAAATCTCTTTCTGCCCCCTAGATCCCCACTAAATTCCTCCAAGAAATCTCCTCAAACTGTGGAGACCCACCCCTTTCCATGTCTGGCATACCTCCAGCTATCGGTCTGGCAGGAGGCTGTGCAGAGTCCGAGTAGAGAGACTCCCCACCTCCCCTCTGACAACCTAAATACACGCAATAACGCCATTTATCAAGCCTAGTCCGACATTTCAATCAACAGCGCCACACGCCAAACACCGGGGCGAAAGCTGTCAGACCTCCAGTAATTAATGGCGTGTTTTGGTGAGAGTTCTGGCACTAATAGATGGGAGGCTGAAATAAAAAACGCACTTCTAGTGAGTGGCGCGTTCGTATTGCTCGCGCGTTTGACCAACGAAAGAACAGCCGTATAACGTGCGAAGTAAGAGTTCGTTGCTTCGTCAAAGAGAGAAGAATGTGAGCGCGTAAGGCAGTGACCTGGTTGAGCATCTCGTCAAGTTAAGCATGATGGGGGTGGGCGAAAAAAGTCCCTCTCCAAGTGTATACAAGTTCTTGTAAAGGGCTGTTCTGGATAAATGATTTTGACATGAGTGGAAGCAGGCTTTTTCCATCAGCCGCTGCGCCAGTGCTCGGATACCACACACAGCGCAGTGTCAGTTTACCGTCCCGGACCCCGATCATCCCCCCTGAGAGGAGAACTAATTAATTGTGGAAAATGAGCTTAATTGGCCATACGAAAAAATCTCCAGTGCAAAGCAACATCCATGATTATCGTGAAAGAAAAACAATAATAATAAAAAAAAAATGTCCAAAGTCACTTGAATTCATTTTAATTATTTAATTAATAATTTCCAACAAACTTAACAATCGATGCCGATTAATAATCTATTAATAATAATAATAATAATAATAATAACAACGACAACCTGTTTTATGCTTTACTAAATAGTCGGTTCTATAATTAACGAACTTTGTTTTATTATCATTGCACATAACAGTGATTATTTAAAACAATTCTCTGTGTGTCTATTTATTTACTCTGTAAAATAATCGATTCTGGTGAGAGCCTCTTAAAGTTTAAACATCAGGCCTACACTGCAGTTTTGGCTTCGTCATGAATACACGCGCTGAATGCTGTGATTCCGAAGGCAATTTTCACGACCATGTCTCATAGGCAGAAACAAGCAGCCTCACATTTTTATCAAAGACAACAAAAGGATGTAAAGATAAAATCAGCCCTCGTCATAACAATAAAGGTAAAGAAAATAATCGCCCCAAAAATTCCCGGCAACATCAAACCCACTATCCCTGCTGCGTTCAGGATGCACGCTTGGCTTAGAAAAAGCCGTACTCGGTGCAAAAAGAAAAATACGTGAAAGTCTTTGAAGGTTTAACGCCACAGCCTCTCGTTGTGGGGATAATATTGTTGTACTAGACTGCTGGATTCCTCTACTGTTGTTGGTGACCTTTTGACTAAGGGATACAACAAATTGACGTCGAGCCTGGGAGGCCGTATTTGAATGCTGATTGGCACTGGTCAGAGCTGTCGATATTAAAGGATTTTGCTCTCCGCGTGACAAGAGGCTCTTCGGGGGACGGATATTTTCAGTTCTGAGCAGAAAATATAAATATTGAATTGCTAAATATATCTGTGTCCGCTCTCGGGGAAACTCTGCGAAGAAAAAAACAAAGCACCGAGTTCTCGAGGCGCCTACGAATGACGAATGTTTCTCCCCCTCACAAGTCCAACAACTTCAGCAATTGTTTAAATTTCAATCAAACAAATAAACTGCACGATAATAACAAAGATTACGCTCTTTAGGGAATTGCTGACGTGGGTTTTAATTTCCCCTGCATCTTCATCTTGATATGTAAAAAAAGGAACAACAAACAAATATGGACACCTATTAAAATGTAGTCCACAATCTTTTATAAAATAATGTCATTTGAACATGTGAATGAAATTTGATTGTAATAATCTTGTGAATGAAATCTGATTATAAAAATATTGATTCTGAAATATACTTTTGCCTGTACTGTGCTGTTATGTAGGGTAGTAGACGATATATTATACATTGCCTCCTGTAGGTTGCAGTATAGTCTCTCCAGTTGATAGCCCTTCAAAACACCATAAATGGCAACAGGCCTTGTCAGTTTGACTGGTGGCAATGACTTTCTCTTGACGTCACATAACATAATACGTAGAAGTTGAGGTCGATTTTTTATTTTTTTTATTATTTTTTTTTTTTATTTTAAAGATTGCCATGAGGTAGTGGTTTGACGAGAGTGTCATGATGTCAATTTCAATTATTTTACTAAGGACATTTGTGACTGTAATTTATTTAGTGTAGACACTATAAATGACTCACATACATGGACATTTGATTTACTTATGTGGGTTATGCTCCTGTGTACGCGAATGCTAATATTCACATTTGTACTGCTTAATTCATTAATTCGCCAGTTGATCGTGGATTCATAATTCCTCAAATCGGTCTGCTTTTAAGGACACCCCCCCCCCCCCCCCACCCCCCCCAAAAAAAGTCAGAGTCTGTACGATACTGATAAAGATATCGAACTGATTAAAAAAGTAATAAACACATACATAAATAAAATAAAAACCGAACGAATCTGCAACAATAATAAAAACAACAAAACTACTTATATTACTAATAATAACAACTCAATTTTGTTCAACATGATTTTGTTTAACACGATGAAAAGTATTTGACATATGTTTAAGGGGCATGCTTGAGAGAAGGACAAGGAAAGATTCATTTTTACAAATTAAGCATCTTATGGCTTTTAATATCTTAGTAGGTAAATCACTGTACTTGGCCTTGAAAACTGAGTGATGTCGTCTTATCTTCAGGACCGTGGACAGCTCGTGGCAACGTATGGAACTTTTTCATCCTGCGTCCCACTGGGATCTTATTTCAATATTCACAGCTTCTGCAAATTGAAGCTGTTTTATCTTGTTTTTGTTGTCTTTCACCAAAGTTTCAAAATTGCCACGTTCTCAACGTGCTCAACTATTGATATACTGTACTAATTTTAAGGATACAAATGGGAAGTGTGAAAACAATCAGAGGCGCCCAGACATTAAGTGCATTATAACACGAACAGCTATAAAACTCACTGGTTATTGAAAACATTATAACATCTACATTTTATGATGATTTGAGAAAATAAACTGGTAAGATTACAATAAGGTTCATTAGTTAAACATGAGTTAATGTATTAACTAACATGAACTACCCATGAGCAATACATTTGTTAATGTATTTACTAATCTTCGTTAACGTTAGGTAATGAAAAAGCAGTTGTTCATTGTTCATGTTAGTTCACAGTGCATTAACTAATGTTAACAATATTTTAATAATGTATTAGTAAATGTTGAAATTAACATTAACAAAGATTAATAAATGCTGTATAAGTGCAGTTCATTATTACTTCATGTTAACTAATGTAGCCAACTAATGTTAACTAATGAACCTTATTGTAAAGTGTTACCAATAATCTTAGTATTTGCACACATGACAGAATTCACAGGATATCTTTTGAAAACCTCTGACGATAAAATTGACTGATCAATCAATTCGTGTTTAATTTTAAAGAATGTTTTATTATTCAATATAAAATGTGCATGCATTCTGTCAGTACATATACATTAATTCCAGTTAACGAGATTGATGCAGGAGCCTCACTTTTCATATAAGAACTCAAACTGAGTTTGTCTCTCGAATAGTTCATCTTGAATAGTAAATCTGAAATGAATACAAGCCTATCTTATTTTACTTTTATAAGAATCGTTTGAGGCACCTGGTTCAACACACTTAAACACAAATGACAAATAAATACATTGAAAACAACTTAGAACAACACAACCGTTCAGTAGCACAATAAAAATAGTATATTAAATAGTTCACAACTTTGTGTTCACTCCTTTTCATTTTGCATAAAACTTTCCGAACGATTTACCAAAAGGCGATTTATGCAGGCGGATGAAATGTGTTTTGCAAAATGTCTTTGTCAAGTCACAAGTGCTCAGAAAGTGCCGAAGTTCCCCACCCAAGACCCACCCAATATTATGACAACAAATAGTCAATCTTGAACGGGCTATATGCAGACGCTGGCACGGGTGCTACTGCTGTGGTGTGTGGGATCGAGAGACAATCGGATGTCAGCTGGAAAGGGAAAAAGTCTCGTTGGTGACGGTAGCTGATGGCAGGGTCCTCGGGGGACCCGTAGGATCGAAGCACCTGCGTGTGAGTGAGAGCGACAGGGGAGCCCCGCATGACATAAGGCAACATGTCCACTCCCCCTTGCCAGGTGTCAGCTTTGTGAACGGGGCGTTCCTCTTTCCTGAAAGGTCGGCTGAGGATGCTGTCAATGGCGAAAGAACTCGTAAACTTGGCGCTGGAAGGAGGCGTAACGATAGAGTCCCTGGTGTCCACTGCAGCAGCTTGGCTCGGCCCCTCTGGCTCCTTGCCTGTTTTTTTGTTGATGCGCTTTCTCCTTCGACGAAACACTCCGTCCGCAAAGGTGTATTCGCTGTGCGGATTCAGCATCCAGTAGTTGTCTTTGCCCCACGGTCTGGAAGGATCCCGAAGCACCTTCAGAAAGCAGTCGTTTAGAGACAGATTGTGGCGCACCGAGTTCCTCCAGCCGGTGTAGCTGCCTCTAAAAAACGGGAACTTTTTCATGAGGTAGTCATTGATTTCGGCTAAAGTGAGACGGCCCGAGTCCGAGTCCCGGATAGCCATGGCAATCAAAGCGATGTAAGAGTACGGGGGCTTGGGTCTCCGGGTATAGGGCTTGCCTTTGCTCTCAGCGCCCGGAGGAACAGGTGCCGGACTGTGCGCCACGCAGTCTCCATCCGAGCCCAGCTCTTCCTCCGCAGACATCGGAGACGGGATGCTGCCCTCTGCGTCGCTGCAGAGCTCCACGGGCTTGGAGTCGTAGTGACCCCCACAGAAAACTTCCAGCTTCATTTGCAGACGTGACTTTGTGACAATTTTAACTGTTCCCACAAGTCTCTCTGCTGAAAAAGTTCCCCAAAAACTCGAGAAAAAAAAGTCACTTCAGAGCTAGAATAGCCACGCGGCGCTGTCAAACACAATCCCAAGTGTGAGAGTGACAGGACCTGTACCTGCTGCAGATAAGTGCACTTAACATCCCGAGCGGGCGCTCAGCTGTCTAATATAGCAGCTCACCTCCGGGTATGCCTACAGGGGGCGGGGCCTCATGAGCTGTCTTTAAGTCTTAAAATCAATCTTACAAAAACACACAAGGATCATGCACACCCTGTTTTGAAATAAAGCGGTCGAGCATATGTGGACAAATATCATTTAGACTTATGATGAATTACTTTGTTGATTTCAACCGAGTTTCGTCACAGTAAGGTGGGTTCACCTGCGTCTTTGCTCACCTTTGCGCACTCCTAGAAGAATTTCTTGTCGGGAAACCAGGTGGCGTGCGTTTATCAGACATGACACAGGTAGCCGTGCAGTCAACAAAAGCATTTACGTATAGTCAGTACAGTCCTGATTCTATAAAATAATTAGAATTGGCTTAATCATAAGGACAAACCTGTTTTGTTTGTGATCTTTGCTAGACTTTTTATGGTGTTGTATTTATTAAGTTTCAACATATTGTAATAATTTCCCAACATTTTTATGTCAGTTTAGATGTGTCAATCACATTACTTGTTAGAGCAATGGCAAAGAACAACTGGTTGATTACAGTAAAGGAGGATATTTTTAAAACAAAGTAAAAAAATAAATAAATAAAATAAATAAAAAAACGTGATACTGTTTAGCATCTTTCTCATACACATATATTGAATTAATGATGAATGTCATACATGCATGTAAATAAGATAAATAAGATAAATTCAGTGTAAATGATATAGGTTTCTTTTAATTTCCCTACATTTAGGAAGCAGTTTTAAAACTCGAGTTAGGTTGCATCAAAGATTTTATTCTTAAAACACTGAATGGACAAATTTTGATCTATGTTGTGACTTAATGCATACCAATTAAAGACATTTTATATTACTTAAGCAAGCAAAATGTGTTATGAGTTATGCTCGAAACATGTATTATGCAGTCTGGTGTAATGGTTTCATATACGTGCACTCTTGGAAAAAAAAGATTCTAAATAGAACCCTAAGGTTCTTGACTCAATTTTAAAGAAAACATTATGCCAAAAAGTTTCTATATAGAGAAATGTCTTAAAAGGTTAGTTCATCCAAAAATGAAATTTCTGTCATTAATTACTCACCCTCATGTCATTCCACAACCATAAGACCTTCGTTCATCTTTGGAACACAAATTAAGATATTTTGATGAAATCCGAGAAGTTTTTTATCCTCTATTGAAAGCAATGAAATTACCACATTCAAGGTCCAGAAAAGTAGTAAAAACATTGTTAAAATAGTCAACGTGACTACAGTGGTTCAACCTTTATATTATAAAGTGATGAGAATATTTTTTGTGCGCAAAAACAAAAACAAAAATAACGACTTTATTCAACATATTCTTCTCTCCCCTGTCATTCTGCTAAGCTATTTACGTTGCAGAGTTTCCGTGTTTACGTCCAAATGGCAGCTCAGTATTGGCCAGCTCTGGTCACGTGAGGAGCACGTCACATGCGTGTGATGCTGACACAGGAGCCAACCAATACTGAGCCAGCGTTTGGATGCAAACACAGAAGCTCTGCAATGTAAATAGCTTAGCAGAATGACAGGGGAGAGACCAATTTGTTGAATAAAGTCATTATTTTTGTTTTGTTTTTGTGTAATTTTAACTATGTTTTTATTACCTTGCTGGACCTTGAATGTGGTAATTTCGTTGCTTACAATAGAGGATAAAAAACCTCTCAGATCTCATCAAAATATCTTAATTTGTGTTCTGAATATGAACAAAGGTCTTACGAGTGTGGAACGACATGAAGGTGAGTAATTAATGGCAGAAATTTCATTTTTGGGCGAACTAACCCTTTAACCAGTTAAACGTGAAAGGATCGTGCAATCAATTAGGCCTATTTCACTTTTTCCCCCAGTGATAAAGTATGTTTATGAGCTTTTTGAATCATAAATTTTAATTAAAAATATCTTAAAACTAAATGAATTAAAACTAAATCCATAAAATTATACTATGATGGGAACCTAGGTCATATGAATCACATGACAGAACCCTTTAAGCTTCTATTCTTGTAAGAGTGTGTGTTGAACAACTCAATAGTGTTTAAGTAAGCGCATATATATATATATATATATAACTGACTTTGGCTGTCTTTTGTTCATCAGAATGTCTTTTTAGAACAGTAAACCAGGACCTTTGTAAGGCAGTGCTGATGTCATACAGATAATAGTGACACACATTAGCAGTTATTGTGATGTTTTTCTCAGTTACACAAAAATACATACTGATATGCTTCAATGTCATGACATTAATTGTTTGCATCCAGAGAGAGAGAGAGGGAGAGGGAGAAAATAATACATTGTGACGTAGGCCTAACCTATATTTTGGGATGGAACTTACCAAATGGCTAAAAGCGCTTGTTGTATGTTCGTGATGGTATTTTTACCAGCTGACAACACAGTGGCAGGAATTCCTCCGCTACACAAAGGAAGATCTGCTGCAAGAATACAGCGTTTCTGATGCCTGCACTGAACTGTAATGGGCAACGTAGCTAGACTAAATGACAAAAAAAAATAAAGGTATGCTTGGGCATTCTGTCTTTTCAAGGGTCGCATCTTGTGACATCATGTATTGTTTTTTGTTCGTTCAGATGTCTTTGGTCCATGTTGCGTTCATATTTCAGCTGAACCGCCCTAGAATTCGCTTGAAAGCGGACCGAGGCCCAACTTTTCAGTGCTTGTTTGGTGCGCACCAGGCTTTGAATGGTAGCGTTCACACTTATTCAAATGAACCGCGCTAGCAGAGCAAACACACCGGAGTTTCGTTTTATTAATCAAACCAAACCTGCCAACTTAAATTGTACAATCTGTCATCTGGGATTGTTTTTTGTTTGTTTGTTTTGTTTTGTTTTGTTTTGTTTGTTTTTTTAATAGATAATTTGTGTCATTTTAAGGTCTTATTAGCACATATCAACACCACAAAACAATGGCTACTGCATTTAATATGAGTGACATGTGAAATACTTTGTCAACACCATCTGCTTTCTGTCTGATTGTAGCGACAGTTTAAAAAAACAAAGCCATACCCTCACTCAATGCTAGATATAATACTATATATAATAAGCATTTCAAAATTTGATTTTTTTTAGGCCTATCTGATGGTGTTGACTCATGCTGAATTAAAAGAAATACACACATTTTTATGAAAAAAAAAAAAAAAAAAAAATACAATGGTTTGATACACTGATTATTTTTCAGTTTTGTCCTAGTACTCGAGAATCAGTGCTAATATGCCCAAGTACAGTCATTTTCTCTAGTATCAATGGTTTGTGATGCATTCTTTTTAAGCATTTAGAAAGGAGAAAGACCCACTGTCAATTTTAATATACTACTTTATAATGAATAGTTTACTTAGTCACAGAATCTGCTGGATGCCTGAGATACACAATATCATGCTCCATTCTCACTATTTAAGATCTGCCCATTGTTTTCCATTAATCTGTTGCCCTGAAACTCAATGCTATGCTTACTCTCACAGGTTTCATGTGTTAGGTTGGTTTGCCATTGAAGAATCCCACTCTTACCAGCTGCCTGGGCAGTCTGAACTGTAACTCAAATATTTAGATAACAGAAATCTCTCATGAAGTGCTATGCAGATATTCATTAATGTGTGAGAAGAGGTTTACACACTCTTCACAGTTGACTTATTGGATGAAGTAAAAAGATTCCGGTTCCATACTGTGTGCAACCGCAAGAATGCTGGTAAAAACACCTGCAGTACCTCATTACAGGTTACATTCAGAATAGACTTTCACTCTATATGAGACCATGAAAACAATTTAAGGGCGTGACAGAGAAAAGCATGATGATGGCATCCTGCATACAGTCCCTCGCTAATTAAAATAGATAATGAAGTATAATAAGTTCTATTGAATGTCCACAACATATTATTTAAAGCTCACCTTTACAATTCAAATTTCAAAGGGCAAGACATCTATTTAGTGACTCAAATGATGAAATGTACAACTTTAATTAGTTTTATAAATATAATTTCAAGGTTCGCTCATTTCTGAAAAGCAAACACTCAGAACTAATTAAATCAGACAAATGTCATACGGAGATTATCCACCATATAAAATGTACAACTTGTTTTTAATGAACATGAGTTACTCTAATAATGGCATTTGGGTAACACTGGACAGGTTCCATTTGTTAGCATTAGTTAAACAGGAACTAACAATGTGCAACTTATTTTTAAATGCATTATTAATCTGTTAATGTTAGAAATCGAGTTGTTCATTGTTTGTTCATGTTAGCTCACATTACATGAACTATTGTTAACAAATACAACTTTTGATTTTAAAAACCATATTAGTAAATATATTATTAAATGCTGTATTGCTGTAAGTATTGCTCATTACTTGTTCATGTTAACTACACTGTAAAAAAAAAAATGTTTTTACAAAAAAAAACAAATTGGCAGCTGTGGTTGCCAGAATAATTCTATCAAAAATACAGCAAAAAATTTAATATTTACAGAACAACCTGTACATTTCACAGTATAAAACTGTAATTTACAAACAAGAAAAATTAAATTTAAACCAGTAAATTCAAACACACACTGTCACTAAAATCTACACTAATATCTACACTAAAAAAAAAAAAGGATTTGGATTTGTTGGATTTACATGATTTAATTTTATACATCGCTTCCACATGAATCAATTAAGTTTAACAAACATAATTTGTTCATGTAACTTCAACATCATGGAATTAAGTCACATTAAGTGACCCAATTAAGTAGACTCAAAGTGAAATTTATATGGCTCCCTGACATGATTCAGACATTCAATTTCATATATTCATTTATCCAATTAAATTTCATATATTTAATGTCACACAACTAAATTATAAGACTATACTAGCTAAATAACAAACTTTTAGCTAACAAATAGCACACATTAGCATCTTAAATGCTAAGCATTAAATGTTTCTTCAGCAAAATAATTCTAACACAATTGAACATTAAACACTATTACACACTATCAAGTATCTCCCTTTCTCATCTTGCTCAAAAATACATAAAATAATTTCAACATTTACTCTCTCTTGATTGAGCCATATGCAAAGCATGCTGGGAACTAACAAGCCCCGCCCAGTTTCAGTTATTGCAACACAAATCATTCATGTAATCCCAACATAAATGGAATAAGTAAACTTCAATTTTACATATATTTAAGTGGATCGAACACAATCAAATTAAGTTGGGACAAAATGTATAGCAATTGTGTTGTTTCAGCTCATTTCAATTAACCAATTTGAACAAGCAGCAAAAATATATTTTTTTTTTCAGTGTATTTTGTACTTTTAACATATACTGACAACCACCATAATAATGCAGGTGGTAAAAGAGAAAGCACATGAAGAATCATGAAGAAGTTCATCACAAGTAGCTTTTTCCGCAGGCAGAAGTATAGAAGGTGAACAGGGTCATTCACGCAAACTCAAAACACCATCATGGTAACACACATGACACTTGAATAAGGCAATAAACATTCATTAAACAACAGAAGATGTAACATAAAACCCAAATGTGCATAAATGATAATAAAAACTATTAAGAAACATGATTATTTAAACAAAATACCTTCAAATGTGAAGTGTCATGAAGGGAATTCTGGGAATGTCAGTTTATAGTTTTTGATTGTAAATTATAAGTTAATTTGTTAAAAACTGTACAATTATCAGCATTTTATTTTAAAATTACATGAAATGTCTGGTTAGATCTTTTACAGTTTTTTCCTGTATATAGTACTTGAACTTACCATTAACCTATAACCTTTTTTTTTTTTTTTTCCGTAGTGTTTTTACAACATTTTACAGTTAAAATTACTTTTTTTTTTAAGTGTAATGTATTAGTAAACATAGTAAACAAATCTTAAAAAGTAAAGTAAAAAAAAGAAATGAAATGTAATTGTAAAGTCTTCCCGAAATTTGCATAATTTCACGCAAAATAAATGCACGCCACCTGGTTTTCGCTACTTACATTTTTTAATGAGCATAAGATTTTGGATCTTATACTGTTATTTCTGTTACTTGAATGTAGTTCATTATAACTTGGCCGAAATCATAATGTGAAATGTCAGAGGCAGAGTTATTTTTCTTCCACCAGTCCAAAAGGAATGGGTATTCCTCTATGAAAGCCTGGCCTGGACCTGCTTACTCCACACTAGCCTAGCCAAATAAATATGGCACATACTGTGGTCTGCAGCGCTGCGTTATGCAGGGCAGGTTCAACAGAAAATTATGATGGACCAGTAGAGTTATAGGCATGTGCACCATCTAATTTTCCCCTCCTGTGTTTATATGTGGCTTTCCAGAATGAAATTGTTTCCAGTAATCTGGAGCGCACAACTAACAGGCCCAAGCATAAACAGTTGTGAGTGTAGGCCAGTTCTGATGGGGTTTTTCTTGAACAATGCATATGGAATTGAGACATTCATCACAAGTAAAGAGGAGCTTTCTCCCTGCTTCTCTATCAGTCTTTGGTTCATTGTTCCTTTGTTCTGACAACAGTAATGACCTTCAGACTCAGTAACCATTTAATATAGTTTACATTATAATGTTCCTCAGACACTAGACTCATCTATATCATCAATTGAGCAAGTGCCTCTAAACCGTTTGGAGGTCACTGAAGAAACTCTAAGCCTGGTAGATTAACCACTGTTGCAATCTCTTTTCCACAGCCTAGAGACTTTCATAACGCTTGTTTATAATCGCAAACAGAAACAGCACTTTAAGCCAGGAGTGATTCTTTCCACAGTCACATTACATTTAAAGTCATCCAGGAACAGTTGGCGCATAGTCCAACAGCCTCTTTGAGAAGTATTGCATGCTTAAATTCAGAGTCATTTCAATTAATTATGAAAATGCAACCAAATGTTGCCAAGGTAAGTTTCAGATTAGTTAGCACCAACCCTAGGTTTAAGGCACCATGAAAGTGGCTCGGCTTTTAGTGGTGTTCATCACCATATAACTTGCACTCCATGGCTGACCTGCTCCGGTGCAGATTTTGTTCTCGATAAGAGATCTCAAACTGAAACTATACCAATCAGCTGTGAGCAAAGTGACATGTCGGACGCAATAAAGTCACTACCCCAGTTTCTCTTGCTCCCAATTAAAGGTCACTACATAATAAAAGATATTTAAAGACACAATTGTCTGGCTTTTAGGGATGATTATTTATTATAATTATCTTATATGATATATTATTTGTTTAATTATTATAATCCATTACATATGAACAATTTTAGTTATTAAGTATTTAGTTTAAATGAATATCAGATCATATGTAATAAAAATAAGATTTAGAATCGTAGATAAAGCTTTAAAAATGACTATATGTGAGTTTACATGTTCAAGTCTCTGTAAACATATATATATATATATTATTAACTATAAAAACTAACTTCTCAACTTTCACTTGAACTGATATAGCAAGAAATGTTCTTCTTGCTGTGTAAATGCATTTATATACTTCATGTTCTTCAGTCCCTTAATCTCTGGATTGTTCGCGTTCCATGAACTCAGAATCAAAGCCTGAGTGGATAGAGAAAGTTGATAATTAGCATCAAAGCCTGATCGGACTGGTTAGGTCTGAGTTCAGCTACCATCATGGTACGAGCCACAGGAGTTTGTGCATAACTGTTTTCTGTTACAATGAATTTATCAGGGGGCAATGATAAAACAGACAAAACAGAAGTTCAAACACCCAAACCACTGTTTCCTAAACCAGAATTACTCATCCTTAATGCACTTTATAATACTGACAAACAAACAAACAAACAAACAAAAGAGGGCTCTGACATCACTACCTCTGTGGCCACTTCTCACGTTCCATGGCCCATTCGCCCAGATGTCTTGGACCAAGAGCCAGCACCAAAGCTACGTAATGTCATGGCCACAACGTCAGAGTCTCGTCACGTCATGACTGCCATGCCAGAGTCACGTCACTTCATGACCACAGCGATAGAGTCTCTTCACAAAGTGGTCCTGAGTCCAGTGGTCCCAGCGCTTTCAAGGCCGGTGGTCCCAAGTCTGGTGGTTTCAGCGCCTGCAAGTTCGGTAGTACTGGATATGGTACCGGTGTGGAGACACTGGAATAGAAGGAAATATCTGATTGAAACAGATGCTGTTTATTGGTTGACTGAGATTGAGTGATCGACTGGTTTATTTATTTATTTTTATTAGGAAGAACTAGGGCTTCTCAATAGCATAGTGGAGATCTTTAGCTATTTAAAATGGTGTGAGGAGTTGAGCCATTTGGTTTCATATTTTAAAAGTATGCCAATGACAAATTATCAGAAAGTGTGCCAATTTTGCAGCATTCCCTTTACATGCATCCTATAAAACCAGCCAAATTCAGCTGCAGTGACTTTATGAAAGGAAAAAAAACAGCATTAAAATGTATTTGCTTGCAATATGGCTGATGATGCAATAATCCAAATTTTATTTTATTTTATTTTTATTTTATTTTATTTTATTTTTTATGCACATTACAATAACATCATAAGAGATGAAAACAGGGAGACAAACACCTTAATGGGAACATGCCTGTAATTCCAAGCATATCTTTCTGTTATTTTGACACCTCTTACAATACGTACAGTAGTACAATGCATTCTTCACATAATATTTCATAAAGCAAATAATTACAGTCATTAGCACTTTCTGTTCCATAAATACCTATAAAAGCATGGTTGTTTGGAAATGTGTTTGTATTATAAGGGTGATGTTAAAATTCTTATCCTGTTTGTAGATGATCATCTATAAATGCTGTTCTCAGTTCCCAACTCAAACTTTCAAAACTTTAAACACAATAAAGAATCAAAACCATTTCATTACATGGTGTGTAAAATCATGCTAGCAGCATGCTAAAAATGTGCTAAATCTAACTATTTTTCTGATAGACTGTATTGCCTTCAAAACCATTAAACTTTAAAGTACTTTAAACTTCATACTTCAAACTGAAAACATTTAAACATCAAAATTTTTAAATTTCAAACTTTCTGGTCCGGCTTTCTCAAGCCAACTTAAAGTTTGTCTTGAACTTTTTTTATTCTTTTGTAATTACAGTACAAGGATCAGCAAATGAACGTGAATGAAGTTCAAGTTCTTTCACGCTCTTTGATATGAGGGACAGAAACCAGAGGCTGGTGCAGAAACAGGTCTTAACCTGCTGAGCCCATTGTGGATCATCTATTTTGGTAACAAGGTCTCCTTACCTCGATACTGTATAAAACCTTGAGATTACATTGAGAATACATTGAGACTGCCAATGAAACTAACAGAGAACAAAGTTACTCAAGTGAAGAGCTGCATTCTGCAGTCTGCACACAATGTAATGAAGACACTAGGCTGGAAAGGATTTTGTGAAATCAACTTATGATACATTACAATATAGAATTCAGGCTTGCAATGAATTTGGTTTCAAAGGGTTCTACTGATAATTTTAATGAGCTGAGGTGCTTATTTGTGATGCTTATTTAGTAACTTATTTATTTGTGCAGCACCAAGCAATTACTGAGGCTATATATATATATATATATATATAGTCAGCTGAGATACTGTATTTTACATCAAAACTCATAACAGTTGTAAGATCACTTTTTATCCAATCAGACATATGATGTCCCCCACCTTCATTCAGCCATTTACACATGAATCCCTCTCCAACTTGTCACATCACAATTATTCATATAGCACTTTATCCATCTTATTTTTAATGAAAGATCGGGCATGGCCATTTGTAAATTGAATTTATCTGGCTTCTGGGGTCATTCGCTTCCAGTTACTTTTAGCAGTACAAAAACAGCTCATTATGCATATTGCAAAACGGTATATCGTAACATATTCTGTGTACTGTCGTAATCACTGGTTTGTAGAGCAAATAAAAAAAATAAAAAAAATTCAGAAAAAAAAAAAATCAGAAAGTGATTCCAACTATATTGTTTCTCTGTGCCATTATCGTTATAGTTGTGGTGTGGACTCGACTATTCTTTAATATTTAGAACGATTTTTAGAACTATATCTTTATCATTTTCATTACAGTTATCCTTTGGGTGAACTGGCCCTTCAAAAATCTATTTCAGCTATAAAGCAGCTCTACAAAGACAATGTTGTTAAATGTTGATTCAATTCAGTTCAATAACAATGTCGATGTTGCAAAGTTATTGTCACTAGATCAGGGGTCTCCAACCCTGCTCCTCAAGGGCTACCATTCTGCGGAGTTTAGCTCCAACCCTAATCAAACACACCTGAACCAGCTAATCAAGGTGTTTAAGCTATAACAGGTTTAAGCAATAACTGCGTTAACTATACCCTCATTCACTATTCTCTACGTTAGTCCACTGATATAGTCCACTTGAAGGAGTGAATGAAACGAGTGAGTGAATTCGGACACTGAGTGCACCGGAAGGCCTGCCGATTTCGCATAGTTTGTGCTACTGTTTAATAATCTTTTGAAATGTAGCAAACTGGCAGCTCCAGTAGTAATGAATATTTAGGTTGAACTAGCATGTTCAAACCTTTTAAACGATTTAATGATCAATTAAAATGGAATTTATACCTGTATCATAATGCTGGACCAGCGCGGTTTGGAAAATGAATGGATGATTGATTCAGCTGCGGGCGCCATCTCCTGGCAAACGCGGGAATTCATTCAGCGCGCGACTTTCGCAGTGCATTATGGGTATTCTCTGGCCGTTGAGCATGCATCGGTTGTACACTCGTTATTGCGGTGCATTGTGGGATTGAATGAGTGCACTCAACATCGTCCACTATGGTTTCGGACACCACTACAAATGGCTGTCCCCTCAAATAGGGGATTTAAGGGTATAGGGGGCGATTTCGGACACAGCTTTAGATTTAGCCCCTGTTTACACCTGGTATTAAAATGCGTTTTGGTCGATCGGATACCAAGTGGACGATGCAAAATACAGATGTAAATGGGGTGTAAAATGTTTTGAGCTTGTTCACTTTCGACCACTTCCAAAGGAAGTTAAAAATGCATTCGACAATTGCTTTCATAGTGTAAATACTCATTAGATCAAATGAGTTCGAACAGCGCAAAAGACCTCCTACTATCCGCCTACTGACCTAATGCATAAACATTATGGGTAGTGCGCTAGACAGACAGGATTTAAACTTTGTCAGCTGAAGACCCAAGTTTGGTTCGAAGACGAAAAATGTACAAAGCACAATGTTCTCTCACCATTTCTGATTTCTAACACGCACTAGCCGCATTCTGCGTGGTCTTGCAGCTATCAGAGCATAAATAAAAGCTGATGCCCTCCGTGTTTTTCCGTCATCTCCGGGCATGTTCATATGTAAATTGCACAAGCTTATTTTATCCATTAGATCGAAAGATCTGAAAAAAACCCATACATTTACCCGACCATAGACCCTCCCCTCGAAGAAATCAGGACAGAAGTGGTTGAAAGTGGACAAAAGAGACGGATTAAAATACCAGGTGTAAACGGGTATGTGTCTCCCTCGTCTACTTGTGATCTGGGCTGCGTTTCCCAAAGCCAACTATGGTCGCAAGTTCTGTCATTACCAATAGAGTTCAATGGAACTTACAACCATAGTTGGCTAACGATGCTTTTGGGAAACACACCCCTGATCGACCAAAACGCATCTTAATACCAGGTGTAAACAGGGCCATACTCTCACAAACTTCCCTAAGCACTTCCCCCTAGGGGAATCCCCACCACCATTTTGAAGTGCGTTCAACTTCGTCAAGCGGGCGAGGGAAGTTTATTTGGACAGACCCTCGAACCCCTCGATTTTGACAGAGGGAGTAAGTCTACTCAATATGTACACCTCAGGCAGATCACGATTGTGACGCCACAGCAGGTTTAATTTACACCCTCCCTATACAACTCTAATGTATGATATTGGAGTTATTTTGACATTTAACCACATAATACTTGTAGCTACCTTAAGCTGACTGTTATAGTTTATTGCATTGTTCATTTGTGTAATTTTTTCCAACAGCCCAAGCAAAATAAACTTGCCTTGTCTTGTCATAAAACAAATTCAAAAGGAAAAAAAAAAAAAAAAAAAAACTGTACATAATAAATCCGCTCTATTGCAAATCCAGTGATTCCATTTAAACACATTGCAAGGGTTACGTCAGTAGTGGTCACTGTGCAACATAAGCAACATCTGAGTGAACAAGATGAAGGGAAGTTAGCGATGGAAGGGCATAAAAAAATTGGACTTAAACACAGCCCAGGTAAGTGTGTTGGATCAGGATTGGAACTTAAGTCTGCAGGAAGGTCTCCAGGTCAGGAGCAGGGTTGGCTACCCCTGCACTAGATTATATGGACACAGATGCTCAGAATAGCAATCAATCAATCATTCCTGACTGATCCACTATCGCTGGAACCGATAGAACAACAGCGAGAGATTTTTTCATCTCTTTTTCTTTTATGCGACCAAAATCAAGTGGTAATCTCTCCCGTCGCAGTATCGAGTGAGCGTGCCGTGCCACTCCCCTGGCAGTATCCACACTAACCTTCCCACCTCCCTCTCGCTGCTCTTTTTTTCTGTCTAAACTTGAAAAAAGGAAAAAAAAAGCCAAACAACTTACTCACGCATGAGGTTTGCACGAGATGTGCGGTCCCCTCCCCCATCTGAGTCTGTTCTGTTCTGACTACCGTCTCTCTTGCGCTGCTTTGCTTTTCTGTGGAGAAGCACTGAAAGAGTAATTGTCCTCAGATTAAAGATGACAGAAACAAGGGAAAACCATTTTGTTTGTAGATCTTCTCGTTATCTTCTTGTATGTTCTTGCCCAGAGGATTGTTTTTCCTTACATGGTTTAGGAGACGTTTCATTTCATGTTTCTCATAAAATTCCTTTTGAGAAATATAAATGCATAACTGAGATTATTGTAATTATTGTTAGACAACAGAGGTATGCAATGATTGTGGTTGGCAGATCTGATCATTGGGAGAACATAGAAGAAATTTTGTAGTTCACAGTAAGATCTCTAACTTTTAATTGCAGACTTTAGTATCAAGGCAAATCGGAGCACCATTTGAGACATTGTTGAGTTCTTTTGTGAAACTCAGAAGACAGTTTTCTATGGAGAATCATGCTTAAAGGGATAGTTCACCCAAAAATGAAAATTATGTCATCATTTACTCACCCTTAAGTTGTTCCAAACCTGAAAAAATGTCTTTGTTCTGTTGAACACAAAGTAAGATATTTTAAAGAAAGTTTGTAACCCCCAGATCAGTTTCCCACATTCTTTAAAGCATCTTCCTTTTGTGTTCAACATAACTAAAAAATGTACAAGTTTGGAACAACCTGAAGGTGAGTAAATGATGACAGAATTTTCATTTTTGGGTGAACTATCCCTTTAAAACAAGAAAAAGAAAACATTTTGCTAACAGGGTAAGAAAAATAAACTTAATTCAAGATACATTCATTAGAAATATATGCAATTTTGTGTCCCAATACAGTATGTATCTTGCTGGAAAATAATAACAAAAATACTGTATAAGAACTTTTTTTTTTTTTTTTTTTCTCAGTGCATTTGCAATTTGTTCTTGTTGAATTGGTGTTCTTGTATTGGTGAATTTACTGGAATGTAATATATAAGTCAATAAATACTGTATTAGCAGGAAAAAAAATGTGTAAGAGCTCTGCGTGATTGCCAAATGTCTGGCTAGGATCTGTTCTCTATGTCAGGCAACAGATGATCTGAGAGATCACAGCTAAACTTTCAGAGAAAGATATACATTTGCAGCCAGTCATCATATTGTCAGCATCTGGTTGCAGCAGTGATGAAAAAGGGCAGAATCTAAGTGCAGCAATTTATTTATTAAACCCAAACTCTAAATAACAAAATACTAGAAAAACTCGAACAGAACAACCAAACAATATCTGACGAGGACAGACAATGAACAGAATAAAACAAGGGGCTTAAATAACCATGCAATCCAACCAATGAAGTCAACAACAGGTGCAACAACTCAAACAATCAATGAAAAACCATGGAAACAAACTGAAACACAAGAACAAAACACGTGCAAAACCCACCCAAAACAGAAACAGATGATCCCTTACACATATAAACACACACACGCACACTGTAAAGCAATTATTTTCTTTCTTAGCATTTTTCAAATATCTAAACATTCTTAAATTAAGATACATCTACGAGAAGCAAAAAGCCTAAAATGCATGTTTTAGCTGTTTTAACTAAAAGCAACTTGCACTGACATTTCTTAAAATGTCAGTGCCATTGTTTTGTCTCAAGATGCACACCAATAATGCTACTTAAATACACCAATAATGCTACAAAAAAGCTACTTAAACCTAATTGAACTAAGACTTACTCCTGGCTTAATCTAAGCCCTGTCTGTGAACTGAAATATATGTATTAAATTTAAATGATTTTTTGGTCTGCCAGAGGGGTCAGAAAATAAACTTTAATATATATATATATATATATATATATATATTTTTTTTTTTTTTTTTTTTCTTGTTTACAGCTTAAACTTACTCAGTTTTGATAAATGTTACAGAAAACAAGACTTGGGCCTGGTTTCACAGACAAGGCTTAGCCTAAGCCAGGATTAGGCCTTAGTTCAATTGGGATATTTAAGTAGATTTTATAAACATACACTACACTACAAAAAAAAAAAAAAAAAACTGGTGTGCGTCTTGAAACAAAACAATGGCACTGGCATATTTTAAGATATGTAAGTACAAGTTGCTTTCAGTTAAAAACATGCATTTTAGTCTGGGACTAGCTTAAGCCTTGTCTGTGAAACTGGGGGTTAATATCTTACTTGAGAAACAAAATTACATATCTTGATTTAAGAATGTTCAGATATTTATACTGGAAAACAAGACAAAAATACAGGATTTTTTATTATTATTATTATTAATATTATTATTATTTTATTTTTATTTTATTTTTTAATTATTTGCAGTGCAGAGACCTTGAAGTCAGAGGATTCTAGAGTTTTATTTGTTCGTTCTAGTTGTCAGCGTTAGATTTCAAACACAACTTGCCCCATATGAGATATGTGGGACAAGCCATGACAGGCCAGGAGCCTGCAGAGACTAGTATAACTTACTGAAGCAGGAGAGCTTTAAAACAACTTTCATGCAGCTGATTGTATAATGACAGCTTTTAACAAGGGTGCTAATAGTTTACTCCTTGACTGACATTCACAAGCTGGTATGCAGATCTGTTGAGCCGCCGTCTAGCCGTTACAGTATAAAATATATAAATGTAGGTGATCACTTACTCCAGATATGGCCTTCAATGTCAAATATATGGGATTATTATGGTCTATCAGATATTTTTTTATTTATTTTTTTTCTGCTTTATAAAGGTCCTTGAGTCTGCGTCTGAGTCTGCATCAATCAAAGGTAGTGTGAGGCAGGGTAAATTTGCAATAGGCCTACTAAAATTACATTTCAAAAGGAAAGCTAGGCTCTTCTTACAGTCTGGATAATTTTTAAACAGTCTTACAACCCTCATTACAGTCCAGCTGATGCAAATCAGCCTTGAAATTATATATTATAATCATAATTCATATTGCACTCAATATTGCATAATTGGCTACAACCAGTCAGTTAGAAGAAACCCACAAGTTATCTGTGAGTTGCAATTACAAGACAAGATTTAGCATTTTCTGAAGAAAAAAAAAAAGATATTAAAAAGTTTAAAAAACAATTAATATCCAGTATTATTATATGTTGTATATATGTATGTTGTTAAGAGTTGTGTCCCAATTCAGGGGCTGCATCCTTCGAAGCCCGCAAAGCTTGAATCAATCGTTGTTAAATGGGACGGTCTAGCCTATGGAGGATTGTTCTTGTCGCCTAGCAACTGTGACAGCTGCCGTTGACCAGCGGCAGTAACGTTTCAGGGGCGTTTCCTCCGAGGAGGCAAGGGAGGCAGTGCCTCCTCAAAAAAACTGGATGAGAAAATAATGGATATTACAAATATAAAACAATGCAAATGTTACAAAATTTGACATTAAAAAGTGTAAAAGTCACTCGTTTTTCTCAAGAAACACCGTCAAACAGCGACACCCGCTGGTAAAGTTACAGCGGGGAGTCCGCGTCTCTCTGCCTCCCTTCAGCGCATACAAACAAAGCAGAGCCCCCTAAGCATGCGGTGGGTTTAGTGGGGGGAATGAACTGAGAATGAATGGGGGAAAGTCACGTGAGCAGAGGCAGTGCCTCTATCGCGCTATGATTGGATATGATCGGTTAAGATTGGACATGATTGGTTCGTGCGATAAATCCCGCCTCTTGTTTTCGTGCACGTTCTCGTCGAATCGGCCTGAATGAAGACAGTGATTGCGTTAATGGGAAGACTGTCACTTAAATATCACAACTTTATTTCATGTCAAAATCAAACTCGAAATGGCCAAAAACATGATGACTGCGGGGTTTTTTAGTGAGCAATCAGCGTGGTGAAATTAAAGGTACATCTTTGTGTCTGTGAGTGACCAGTGTGTACAAGCTTGATGACTGCTGAAAATAAATTGACTTTTAAAAAGAAAAGCTGAATATTACTTTATAAATAATATATATTGTTTAAATTGTTACTGCCTTTAGTTATTATTTTGGAATAAATGTAAAAATGCGTAATGAAATTTATACTTGGTTTTAATAAACAGAACATTACATAGTGTAAAAATACAAAATAGAGTTGTATTTGGTCTCTCTTTTTATGTAATGTTAACTTAACCAGGAAAACTGTGTAACAGGGACATAAATGTTGCCTCCTCATTTTAAAACACCACCGCACACCACTGTAACGTTTGTACTGGATTTTTTGAAAGTTATATTCAACCGTGACGCAACCAGCCTTCAAAGGATGCAGCTTCTGAATTGGGACACAGCTAAGGTGTTTAACATGTTGTTGTGTGGTCGCTAAGGTGTTCCGGGTGGTTGCTAAGTGCTTGCTTAATTTTACCAGTGCAACCATGGTAATCTCAGCCAGTCTTTAGGTGTTCAGTTTGAAAAAAAAAGATAAAAAAAAGATAAATGCGAATTCACGTCAATGTTCAATATATTATGTATTCTGCACCTTTATTTTTGTGTGCAGATAACTCTTTTTCAGCCGTGCCCCATTCTTCAAAGACAACAATTACAGCTGGCACAGAAATGAAGGAGGGAACACAGTGCTTCTCCTCACCTGTAAATGAACTTGGTTTCTTGCAATCTTAATTGCTGGTACCGGTGCATTTTTGCTTCCACCTGCTCTGACAGATTGTTTACCGCAGCCCTGAGGTGAGAAGACAACACAACCAAAATAGAAACTTCAGCAGGCAGCAGCCTGTTCCACACAAAGCCGTCCAGGTTATTTACAGCATCTCTATTTCTTTTTCACAGGGTTGAAAGGTTCATTTGCAGCAAAGCCACAGATGAGAATGAGAGAAAAGGGTTGATGAACAGGCAATTTGAATAACACCAAACTGCAATTGCCAAAGTAAAGTGTTTTATCTGATGTGATGTTTCTTTGCGTTAGATTGTACTAGTTCTCTTCTGTTAGTCTGGGGAGCCATTGTGTTCAGAAGGCAAAGCCGAACCTGGCGACCTGTTGAACGTTGATAGGTTCAAGCTTGTTTGCATACAGTTGTCTGGATGCTGAAGTGCCACAATGTCGACCATTATAGCAAAAATCGTAGTGTACGGTTTGAATGCGGCATGCGATGATACCTCAACAATCTTATCTATCTCCCAAACCACGGCAGCTTATGCAATGTCAATTACATTCAAATGCACAGTTAAGGGAAGCAAATGCAAAGCAGAACGCTTGTTTTCTGTCTGTTTGGTGAATGATATCTCATTGAAAATCTCTGGGACTTCCAAGCATATTTTCATGAATCACTGATAACCTGGGGGAGAAATGCTACAGCGAACAACCTTCAAAGCAAATAACATTAATTCTGGTAACAATGTCAGACAGCAGTATGAAATCCTTCCACACAATGATCCTCCCTTGGTTGTTTCACTGTCAACAACAACTTGATTTTCTCGAATGATTCATCATTCACTCCTGTTTTCAGTTAACTAAGAAAGATCTCCATGACTGTCTAATATTTTAAAGTCAGAATCTCTCTCTTTCTTTTCTTTTTTTTTTTTTTGGTCTAATAAACCCATTTTTAGCATTAACGTAACTCAAAAAAGTAGCCCAAAAAGTAATCAAATGATGGTACATGAATAGAAAGATGTGGGGCAGCTTTCCTTTTCTGTTGGTCTGAAATATTAAAGACAATTTCATTCACTTTTTCAGCTCAATTTATGTATCCATATTTTCAGAAGGTCTAATCTTTAAAAAAAAAAAAAAAAAATGTGATAGCCAATATGGCAGTGGTCTTGGACCTTGTACTAACACCTAGAGTAAAGTGGATGCAGCCATTGTAGATATGGCCATGATCAATTCATTATTAAGCATCTAATTTAATTAATTTAGATATATTAAGTGATTTATTTATTATTGTGTATATAAGGGAGCTACCAAAATAAAGTGAGTAGTACTCAACTAATCGTCTGATCTCCATGAAGTGACCTACTTCACTTAAAACAGCTTTTCTTTGACAACTGTTATGACATGATTTTAAACATAAGTGCAATTCATTTCTTTAACAGGCAGTGAACGTTGATATGATGTGATTTTAAAAATAAGTACATTTCTTCAACAGGAAGTGGACCTAAAAGCCTTGTGTTAAGTCGTTCTTGGCCTAGCTTATCTATTTGAGGTTTGAAGTGCAAAAACCAAAGTCATCAAAGTAAACAGTTACACCCTTCACATACCAGCGCAGCACTCCGAGCTTAAAAGATGACTATTTTTGAATGATGATGACTATGTTTGCTTAGTTGTCAATCAAAGTCAAAAGCAGAGGTCCCAAATCCGACCACAAACTATAGCTGGGTGAAACTCGCACTTGAAGCATTCGCAGAGCGTGGCTAGGAGTCGGAGGTGTCAGCAGGGCCGGTCTTGTCTCTGTTCTGCTCCTCTTGTTTGGCCTTGGGCGTCTTTCGTGCAGACTCAACTGGGATCCCCTGCAGGTGAAGGTGGCTTAGATAATATCACAGTTACTACACGCAGAACCTGTTTGGGTTATTTTCAAAACGCGAGGGGAGGGAGAAGTACAAGAAAAAAAATGCAGCCGCAGCAACAAAGAGGCCTGCGTGCAAACAGCGTCAGGAACTCCCTTCAGGTGAGCGCGTGGAAACACGGGCTTTGCACGAAATGGCCACATGCGTAGAAACGGTTCAATGGTTCACACTTCGGTGAGGGTGTGCGTGCGCAAGCGAGATGGCTTATGAAAACAAGAGTCACTCGTGGGGCATGCAGAGCATGTTTCGTAACAAAGCAGATCGGATTTATGACAACTGTGAACCTGGCGCTTTTATATGCGGATTATCGAATGCCTATTAGAGCGCTGTTTGTGTTGTCTTTGGCAGGTCTGAACCTGTTTGACCCAGTCACCCGCAGCCTTCGTCGTCTTTTTAATGATCGCATTTCCAGTCAAAGAAACAGTCACGCAGAACCCCCCCTTTCTCAGTTTCTTTAACAGACAGCCTCTCTGTCACAACAAATTTAGATAAGTGAAAAACAGGGGTGAATTATGACATTTGAGTCATTGCTCAATGGCCAGTTTGGGGAAAATCGAGACATTGTTTTGCCTCTTTACTGAAGAAAGTCAAGCCGCCAGGGAAGGATAGCTGCGTGTCAGCTGCAGGCTTTCGTAAACAGAGCTTGCTGGTGGTCCGAGGGGGAGCCGAGCAGATGTCTGCCGAGAGGTAGGCGGCATGCGGCCCCTGGGTTTGATCAATGGCAGCGTGTTCGCCGTGATGCAATCGAAGCTGACAGCCCAGTTTAGCAATATTTATTTCCTCTCCACATGCCAACTGCAGCTAGGTCCTGAGAGCGCTTAAGTGCGTGCGTGCGTGTTTAAAGCTGAAGTGTATCATTTCTGCGCCACTGGCGTCACTAAACAGAGCTGCAAAACTGACTAATGTTTTCAAAGAGGTTTCCCAAACATGCAATCCAGTGAGATTACATAACGGCAGAGTCTTACCAGTTCTTATTTAATATACATACAGTGGTAACCAAAGGCATTTTTGCCATTGTATTTGCTGAGGACAGAGAAATAGATCAGAATGGACAGAATTGAACTTGCAGGCATACTAACCACTAGGCCACGACTCCAACCGAATAGTATTTTTTTTAGAAATTAATGTTATATTATTTAAATAGTGTGTAATGAACATAGAAAACACACCCCAGTAAAGCATTTGTTTGTACTCTTAAGTGTATGTTAAGCTTAAACTGAATTGATCTGGATAATGCACCAACTTTGCAACATCAACAAAGTTATTGAACTGAACTGAATCAACACTGAAGTGAATTGAGCTGAATAATGACACTATTGTCTTCTGTAGAGCTGCTTTACAGCTGAAATTAAAGTTGTTTCATAATTGATGAATTTTACAATCTTAACATTTTTTTTTGCTGCTTTGCAACAATCTGTATGTATAAAGCACTATATAGTTGTGAGGATGTTATGTCTTATGTCAGCATGTCTCTCCATTATTTGGTCCTCGTCTGTGCAGTCAAACATGCTGCATGCTTTGATGTTTACATAAGGGTGTAAAACATCAGTTACTGAAGACATGCTGTGCACACTGACACTGATGATTACAAATGAAGGGTGTTTCCCTTATAATCACTGGACATCTGTCTTTCTCGGTCTCAACATATTTATATAATCACACTAGTCACAGTCAAGGCTGTAACCACTATAGACATTGAGGGGGACAACCATTAGAAATGGTCAAATGACAAGTTTATAGAGGTTTTTTTTTTTTTTTTTTTTTTTTTTTGGGGGGGGGGGGTCTAACAGCAGTCTAACAACACTCTATAAAAACCAAACCAAACCAAAGAAGGCAGGTATTACTGTTAACAGAAGATGAGTGCAAATTCCAACACAATGCATAGTTTTAAAGGGGACCTATTATGCCCCTTTTCACAAGATGTAATAAAAGTCTCTGGTGTCCCCAGAATGTGTCTGTGAAGTTTCAGCTAAAAATACCCACATATATTTTATTATAGCTTGTCAAATTTGCCTCTATTTGGGTGTGAGCAAAAACATGCTGTTTTTGTGTTTGTCCCTTTAAATGCAAATGAGCTGCTGCTCCCGGCCTGCTTTCCAAAAGAGGGTGGAGCTTTAACAGCTCGTGCTTCGGTTGCTCAACAACAGCAAAGCTAGAGAATCTCATGCAGTCAAAATGACGATGTTCAGCCTTACATTGTTCAAACAAGAGTCGGACACTGATGGAGAGACTCAGTTAAGACTTTTAGAATGCAACTGGACGTTTCTGAATGGTTAGTGGATAAATTTATGTAGTTGCTGTGGAGTTGATTCAACTCATCAACTAGCATGTGCCGTCATGTTAATCTTTTGTGCAAAACCCGTATGGACGCCCACTATACATAGCGTACCTGTTTGCCAAACAGAGCCATACAGTCTAATGTTTATGATTGCTATCAAATGCTGTGAATGGTCTAATATATATATATATTTTTTTAACAAAATATTGCTCGGACAGAAACGCTCCTTTTTTAGCAATCGAGCTTGCCAGGGTCAACTTCTCGTTTTTTTTTCTCCTGCACTGAGTCAGAAATCTCCACTTCAGCAGCACTTACATGCACCAAACTTTACAGTTTTTACACTATCTATATTCTGAAGGGTTTTACGGAGCAGTTTGTTCATATATAAAATATATTTAAAGTGCCCCATTACGCATTTTCGATTGTTACCTTTCAAGCAGTGTGTAATATAGCTGTCTGCAAAGTTTTACAGGTGAAAGTGCACGACAATTGAGGTTATTGTTTCCTAAAAGAAAAAATTTATTCTCAACTGCTGAAATGACACGTCAGCAATGTCAGTCTCACTTCGTCTCACAACTCAAAGTTGCATAATGCCAGACTATGGCTGCGTCTGAAAACTGGAAAATGCTTCCTTCGGAAGACACATTTCAAGGTAGGAAGGCATCAAGGCACGTCCGAATCCAATGTTAGCTTCACTTCCTGTTTCCTGAGATACCTTCATTTGATCGATTTTTCAAGGCAGCATAGATGTATCCTTAGCTGCCTTTGATATCCCACAATCCTGTGCTTTCCATTCTGTGACAGTCTTCATTGGCTGCAGGTGAACAACGTCTGCTTTGCCCCACCTTCAAGCACTGTGGTTGTAGCTGAGACTGGAAGAGTTTGGTTCGTGTTGTCGATATGTTGAGAAGATGCTGTTTTCTGTGCTACGAATCCACTTTGCATGCAGTTCAAAAGGATGAGGACTCATGCTGGAATTGATTAAAAAAAATAAAAAAATGAAGCCATCGTTCCTGTTCTGTGCTGTTCAGTGCTGAGGAAGCCTCTGGAGCTGAATTTCAGATATGGTAATGGACATTTGGTTTCTTACACGTGCTGTAAGCCATGACCAATTACAACAGACTGGTCCATCTGACCAGTCAGAGCAGGGTAGACCAATCACAACAGACTGGGGCATTTGACTAATTAGAGCAGAGTAGACCAATCACAACTGCCTGGTCCATCTGGGCAGCGTTCTTCATTTTTTTAAAAGGAAATGGTGGTGTGTTAAACACACTGTTCTGATGACGCAAGAGTTGCAACTATGGCAGCTGAGAAGGCCATTCTTTGTGTTATTTTTTTGTTTTTTGTTTTTTTTTGAAGAATTAATATGCTATATTTTTACTATAAAACTCTTACGACAAACATGTCTTCTAATATCTTCAATTGTTGTGTATACTAAGCTGCAGCGGACACATTTGTAAACGACTTTTCTTGGACCCATTGTGCGAGCTGTCTCTTTAATACCGCATGGTTTATATACTACATTTAACCATTTTTTAAATGGTTAAATGTATATATACTGACATTTTTGACACACCCACCAAACAAGACAAAACGTATCTCAAATCCTGTTGCACACCATTTCCAGGAAACATGTTGTTCAACCTGGAAAACGTAGCGAAACGTTGCACACCGGTTTGAGCTTGAACGTGCCCCTGACCAAACAGAGAAGAGTAGACCAATCACAACAGACTGGTGCATCTGACTAATCAGAGCAGAGTAGACCAATCACAAAAGACTAGGCCATCTGACCAGTCAGAGCAAAGTAGACCAATTAAAACAGACTGGGGCATCTGACCAATCAGGCTTACGGGGAAAAAAGGGGTGTAGAGAGACTGAATCTTCAAATGAATGGTTTCAGACTCTTTGAGAAATGAGGTGATGTACAATTTATATTATGAGAAATTTAATGTGTTTTCAGACCTTTAGTGCATGAAAATCTATTGTAGGAGACCTCCAAAATAAAATTAGGAACCTTTATAATAGTATAATATGGGCACTTTGAAATTTTATTCCTAAAACGTGAAAATTAGATAATGCCTCAATTGCATATTTAACATATTTCAGAAAACTTATAATATGAAACAGTTGTCTGAATTTACTCTGGTTAATCAACTGGGGAAAGTATGGTAATGTCTAATAGTTTTGAACCTATTCCCCTGTAGTCCTTCAATTCTTTAATTCCTCTTCAATTCCTTTAGGCCTAAATCTGCAGTTCAATTATTGTTTGAATTCAAACCATTTAAACCATCCGTTTTAAACTTTCACCTTCCTATCTAAACATTTTTTTAATCAAAAAGTCAAAACAAAATGTGTGTCAGAGTAGGTAGTTTCCTCGTAATGACACCTTCAGTTGTTTATCTACTGTGGCTCTCATCCTGTGCTGAGATTTTATAGAGGAGCAGCTAAACATGATAGGCTTGTTTCTCTAACCTATCTTACTCTCTTTCCAGCTCTACTGGTAATATTTATAGTAGCTTTATTAGTTTACATGAAGGGATTTTAAAAAGTTTACATGCATTTTTAGTACTTCAGTACCAGTTTATAGTACCATGCAGTCAAGGACATGTCCTTGCCAAAAAAAAAAAAATATATATCCACTCAAACTTAAGAGATTTAAAATCTGGCTTTTTGTAGGTTTCATTTAAATCAATTTAACTCAAAGTAAGGGTTATTTTGTTGCCACTTTCAAAGAAACTCCATATTTCCAGGTAACAGGGAGCATTCTCATCACTTTAGCTAACGTTCTGGCAAAGTTTCATTCAAAGTTATGAACAAACATTCTTCCAGTAATGTTAATAGAACAAGTCAGGTCTGGTCTGGTCAGTCTGGTCTTTAATAATGTTAGCACAAAAACGTTATTTATACAATCTTTCATAGAACTTTTTATTTGGATGGTCATTTTTTTTATTAAACTTTTTATTTCAGAACTTTCAGAGAACATTTAAAAGTAACGTTTCCATAACATTTGCAAATTGATGAAATGGAATGTTCCCTAAACCTTCACATAAACATTTTTAAAATTTTAAAAAATGTACATTTTTGAACGTTCAGAGAACTTTAAGAAATAATATTTTCATAACTTGATGGAAACGTTAGCAATACGTTCTTAGAACACATATTTGTACAGTTGTATCAGTTTTTAGTGCAAGTGATGTTTGTGTCTGTCTCCACACGTTTATGTCTGTGCTGGTTCAATTTTTGTTTGTTTAACTGAGTGTGTGTTTAGGGTGTGTATGTTCTCCCGTGTGTTATGTGTACACAGCGGGCTTTCTGTACGTCTGGTTGTGTCTAGTGCTGTGATTCATCTCATGTGTATTTGGGTTTCCCACCTGAGTTGTGTCATATTACGGTCTTTTGTCAGTCACCTATTACATGTGTCTAAAAATAGGCACTGATTGTATATGTGGCTACTGATGGCCCCCACCCAATCGACATCAACAATCTAATAAGTTCAAATGATTTATGGACAGCTTTTATGTTAGGCAGGTGTTTGACGTCAAAATGGACGTCAGTATGAGGAATGCAACCACACAGGTAATGGATTTCAAGTTCAGCTTTAGTGCTGTAAACTCTCACCTGGGTGTTGACATAGGATCAGGTTTACGGACAGGCTATTTATAACATTACAGTTGGAAGAGGTTTTATAAGGCTTTGCAAAAGCTTTATTGACTTATCGGCTTGTCCTATTCAATTATTTAAGTCAGTCTGGGCGTTTTTTTACTGTGTACACACAGGACACTATTGTTACAAGTTGTATTGCGTTTCAAGTACAAAACTTTATTTAGCTGAAGCGGTAAGAGCTATTACAAAACCTAATAATATTCATAAGCCTCCCCATAAAATACAAAGATTTATTTATTTATTAATCATATTTTCATAGCGGAATGAAAAGGCTAAGCGTGTGAACTATGTGGTTCTATGTGCCTGATATTATGTGATGATGCAAGTTACTGTAGTAAGTCCTGTCTGATTTAGTGATTAACTCGTCGTAACATTTCAGAAGGAATGTCCTGGATTCCTGAGCAGGACAGAGTTAATACATGAACATGGGGTTGAGAGATCGAGGTATGTACAGGAGAACAGGTGGGAATTCAATGCCAGGGGCGTTTCTGAACAGCCCCTTAAAAACAGCTCTTATTTCAGCATTACAAAGGGAGTGTAGCTGAAGCTACAGAGAAAACAGCGAATAAACAGTCTCAGCCCATGTATTAAGACAGGCCACTGTGTAAACAGGAATGTGAGAAGATCATCACAAATTTGTAATAAATCAAAGTTGTTTAACCAAGATTTTGGAAATGTGTATATAAGAATTAGGGATGCTAATGATTAATCGAAGATAGATTAATTGTTGATAATAATTTAATCAATAAAACTTATCAAAGGTTGTTTCAGCTAGGTCATCATTAGAGTGCGTAGTTTTGAGGTGTGTGTGTCTCATGCGCAAAACACGTGCAGCAGACACACAAGGAATAATGAAGCGAGTGCGCTGTAGTATATCAATGTCTTCAAGCTATGCAATGGATTAGGTAGGCTAGCCGTTTATTTCGAGACATAATTAACCAAGAGTCCAAAAAGCCCTCCAAACAAGTGATTTTACTGAACATAAGAACTACTTAACACCAATAAAAGTACATAGTACACATAGTAAACAGAGTCTAAAACTTTTGAGCTCGTCCACTTTTGACCACTTTGGCCCTGTTTACACCGGGTATTAAGATGCGGTTTGGTTGAACTGAATGTTAGAAAATCGGAATGGCGAGAGAACATTGTGCTTGGTACATTTTTCGTCTTCAGACCAAACTCGGATCTTCAGCCGACAAAGTTTAAATACCATCTGGCTACCACGCTTTCCATAATGTTTACACGTTAGGTCAGTAGGTGGAGAATAGGCGGTCTTTTGCAGCTTTAAAGGATTAGATCACTTTCAAATGAAAATTAGCCCAAGCTTTACTCACCCTCAAGCCATCCTAGGTGTATATGACTCTTTTTTCTGATGAAAACAATCGGAGAAATATTAATAAATATCCTGACGCATCTGAGCTTTATAATGGCAGTGAATGGGGGTCACTAGTATGAGCTGAAGAAAGTGCTTCCATCCATCATAAATATGTGCTCCACATGGCTAGTTATAACAAGTTATGAAGTCAAATATCGAGCTTCTGCCAGACTGCTTTCCGTATTCAACGTACAAAGAAAGTTTAAAACTCTTGCAGTTCACAAAGCTTACGCTACGTCCTATGCCTTCCCTATTCAACTTAAGGAAAAAGTGTAACTGATGCGACGCCAGTTTACACTTTCTTCGTAACTTGAATATGGAAGGCGGTCTGGTGGAAGCTTGATATTTGACTTCATAACTTATGGATATTTATTTACACAAACGCATCGTTTTGCTTCAGAAGGCCTTTATTAATCCCCCGGAGCCATGTGGAGCACATATTTATGATGGATGGATGTGGATGGAAGCACTTTCTTCAGCTCATACTAGTGACCCCCATTCACTGCCATTATAAAGCTTGGATGCGTCAGGATATTTATTAATATTTCTCCGATTGTTTTCATCAGAAAGAAGAGAGTCATATACACCTAGGATGGCTTGAGGGCGAGTAAAGCTTGGGCTAATTTTCATTTGAAAGTGAACTAATCCTTTAAGAACACATTTGATCACAAGCCTTTACAGTACGAAAGCAATGTGGTCAAATGCGTTTTCAACTACCTCTGGAAGTGGTCAAAAGTGGCCAAGCTCAAAACGTTTTAGACCCCGTTTACACCTATAATTAGCGTCGTCTACTTGTGTCCAATTCCTGGTGTAAATGGGAATGTATCTCCCTCATCTACTTGTGATCCGATCGACCAAAACGTATCATAATACTAGGTGTAAACAGGGCCTAACTGAAACAAAGGCCTTCAAAGGCCGCGTTCAAAGGCCGATTGTGTCACTGCGACGTGGCAAAGGCTATCCCAATTCAAAGCCTCCTTTAAATGCGGCCTCCATCTCTCGTGAAATGAAGGATACAACATATGGATCTTTTGTGGCCTTGCCTACCCCAGAATTCATTGTGCTCCAGTGACAGCTATTTTTTTTAAAAGAAATTGCCGAATTACACTTTTAAATGCAAGTATCGAGTTTCAACTTTTAAATCAGTTTAAACTTATATCTTACTAAGATGCGATTATATATAGTTTATACTCTTTATTATATGCAGAAATGGACCATGGTGAACATATTTAGACAGTTTGTGAAGCCTGTTTTGTTTTCAGTCAGTTTAATATAACTTAAAAGTCCAGTGCAAACGTTACTGCCACTCGTCAACGGCAGCTGTCACAGTTACTAGGCAACAACAACAGTCCTCCGTAGGCTAGACCGTCCCATTTAACAACGATCGATTTGAATTCCACCGGGCTTCGAAGGATGCAGCCTCTGAATTGGGACACAGACAAATATGCTTGTTGTATTCTGCTAGTTGAAACCTTTTCAATGATATATGACACAATTCTATCTGTTATGTATGATGATTTTACAGATCACGTTTTCATGTAAAGCAGTTATTTTTTCATGCGTTATTTATGTAAATAGAGCACTTCTAATATGTCAGCAAAATTAAAAGCACTTGTTAAGTGATGGTCATATTCCCTATATTCACTGTAAAGCCAAGCTTCAGCTTTAAAATGACACATATTTTGTGTTGGTTAAGCAAGTGGTTAAGTAACATGATAACTTAGTAGCACCCCTGCTTCAAGAGGTTAAGGTTAATGATTAATTGATCGTTAATTTAAACAACAGTAGATTATGGGAATTTATGTAAATTGACATTCTTAGTAAGAATCATAAAAATATTTTCTTTCATTTTCAAAGGAACACCTCCCGTGATTATAAACAGTGTAATTGGAAATAAGTGGTGCAATCTAGAGGTGTTTTTTTTATAATTTCTGTTCTAGGGTGTGTTAATTGCATAAATAGCTGCTCAAACTAGACTGATACCAAGATCAAAGCTGCCTAATCCCTCATTACACTCAGTTTTTGCCAAGGCAGTCACCCAGCTAACAGGGAACATTCTCAGAACTTCAACGTTCTGGCAAGGTTCTCTCAAAGTTATGAGCAAACATTCTTCCAGTAACATTAATAGAAAGTTCATTCAAAGTTATCTGGTCTTTAATAATGTTTTCAAATCGTTAGCACAAAAACATTGTTCGTTCATAGAATGTGTTTTTTTTTTCCGAAAATGTTTTAGTTAGACATTCGTCTAAGGGTTTTTAAATGTTACTTGTTACATATGTTACAGAATGTTCAGAGAACATTCAAAATTAACGTTTCCATAATGTTTGCAGAATAATAAAATGGAATATTCATGTTTCTTTAATATTCACATAACCAAGAAAAAAAAAATGAAAACATTTTGAACGTTCAGAGAACATTCCGAAATACGGTTTTCTTAATGTAATTGGAACGTCTGAAAAACGTTCTTAGAGCATATTTTTGTTAGCTAGAACTGCATCTAACAACTACAGCAATTGGAAAATTAGATCTTTGCAAAAACGGTTTAAAATATGATTAAAAGATCTGCTGCAGTAAAAAAAAAAAAAAAAAAAAAAAAAAAAATACAGTATATAATATATTAATAATGAAAAACAAAACGTCCCAGTGTTAAGCGTGATGTTGTAAATGCAAATTTTAAGCAAATAAATTTAATGACATTTGTTTTCCATCTATATTTATTGAATGGCTGCTGCAGTCCTTCATTTAGCTTTTTGAAACTCTGTAGGGTAGACTGAGTACAGTAGAGAGACTTTTTTGCTTTTTTCATCACTACACAAAAACTAGATGCTGAATCGAAGTGATTTTTCACATATTTTCCTAGCTTGTGTACTAAAATATCATAAATCAATAATAGTCATAAGTAGTTCATATTTTCCACAATTAGCTTATAAACATAAGGTGCATTTTTTTCTCAATTGTACCCATATAGTGTATAGCTGAAACAGTACCATGGTACAGTTAAGACACCATTTATTGCAAATGTAATTTAACTTTTAAAAATGACAATTGTGCAAAATGTTTTAAATCAAATTCATTTATTCCCTTTATTTCAGTCAGATTCAGTACAAAAAAGAAAAAAGAAGAAAAAAACAAAAAACTACCGTTTAGTGGTCACTCACAGTGGTGGCATATGTAGCTGTGGCCACCTCTCTACTGTACATTATGTGTCTCAACCATACCCCGCTGACCTACTCGCACATTTCTCTAGATTATGCAATGACCTTGCATGGCACAATGTCATGAAATATGTCAGTTTTTAGAGCACAGAGTAACGTTTGCAATGGTATAAGGTAAGTTTAACAGTCATAAAAGGATAATAAGCTATTCATTGTGGAAGGAAGGGACATGGTAAAGTGAAAATCTGAAAAAACTTTTGCTGATATGTTTGCAGTGGAGAGGCACACGTCTTTCAAATTTCCCATGATCAATGAGAACACAAATATGCATGTGCAGAGCAAAAATCACGGCTCAAGCTTTCTGTGCACTTAAGTTCTTTAAGGTGTTTCAAATGTACACACGTCCCAAATGTACTCGGTCTACCCTATATTGCTGATATTAACCATTGTTCGAATTTAGAAGATAATCAGTGATATACAATTATGTCAAAAACAGGCTGTTTTGTACGTTTGTATATGTTTATTTACATAAAACTAAAAAAAATAGTGATTTTTTTTTTTTTTTTTTTTTTTTTTTTCACTGATCCACAAATGTTTGTTGATACAATCACACATCTCAGGTGTGAGTAATGACTCATTTTGTTGTTGCTAAGGAGGTGCGTGAGAGCTCGTTCCACTTCATTTCACCAATCATTCCACCTGCCGTCAGATTACAGCTATCAGATGAACGGCACAAATCACTTTTATATAAACATCTGCAATCATTTCAAAAATGAGGCTGCACAGCAACACCCTGATGACAGGGCTTTGAATGAACTCTAGAAAGAGTGCAGTTCTTGGCCGTATCTCATCAGACAGATCAGAAAATATGTGTTTGATGAGTAGATGTGTGACGTCCTCTCAACTCAAAGCACTTCCTCTTCCTATGAGCTTGTGCAAACAAATACACACAACTGCATAGCAGACTGGGAGAATAAGACAGAGTCATGATGACGTAGAAAGGGCTTTCACATTCCAAGCCCGTATTGAAAAAGACTCATGAAATGTTTGGCCAGCCATCATCTTCACAGCGAGATTGTAAGTGAGATTTAAACCAGCTTTGAAACACCTGCCAAAGGATTCAGTGGGCTGATATGGAGGGCAGAAATGAGCGCTGTCTGACAACACATACTTTCAGTGACAAGACTAAAGAAACAAAAACAAAGCTATGGCAAACAGTCGTCTCACGCACAGAGCAACCGGCCTGAAAAGCCAACACTACAAAAAAGACCAGTTAGTTAAGTGGATGAAGACAATACCATTAAAAAAAAACTTGTTTCCATTGCAAGTCAAGATATTTTGAGGATTTATTTTGAGGATTTATTATGTGTTTATTTTTTCACAGTGAAGAATACTGAGCAAATTGAACAAATAATAGACCTATAAAACTACATTTTTGAGTGGTTCTTGTTGTAAAACAGCCACCACCATTATATGTTGTGGGTGGTTGCCAGGTCATTGCTATGCGGTTTGCTAATGTTTGCTGTATAGAGCTTAGAATCCACCCTCAAGTCTTTAGGCCACATTCACACAGCAGCGATATACGGTATTTGAACTTAATAAGGTTACGTTCGCACATAAATAATTTATTCACGAGAGGGACAATCGCATTCTATAACTGAGCTGATCTCCGAGCCAAACCAGACTTCAGAGCTAGTTGTCTTTCAGGACTGGAGGGAGAGAGAGGGAGAGAGACTCTGCGCTGCACATACGTGTCTTGTGGGACTTGCAGGTTTTCGAGTGTGCTAGTACAGTGACCTGACATGTTTGGTTCACTTAGTTTTGTTGTGGCCACGACATATTAACTCGTGAGAACTTGAAAATATGTCGTGGCCACGAGATATTAATTTGTGTTTGTGTCATATTAACTCGTGTGAACGTGGTAAGTCGTGGCCTTGAGATCCTATGTTGAGGGAATGATGATATATTTTTCTCATGGCCACGACTTCTTTATGTCGAGGAAACGACATCTAGCCTATTTCTCATGGCCATGAGTTAAATGCATAAACAACCTGTGCGACCATAGCAACCTGGAATTATTAGAAATGAAAAGGCCTATAATAATTATTTTAATTAAGAAAAAAGCGAGGAACTAAATAATAATTATATTAACATATTGCCTATTATATTGTATTGCACATAATGGTGCCTATGAGTATTCGAATGAAGTTTGTTATCAATAAATGTTAAAAGAATATGCCTTGTACATTTTTATCTATCCCATCCAACAGTCTTTTAAATCCATTCACTGATAGTAACAATAAAAAAAAACAAACAAAAAAAAAAAACTATTGGTTACATTTTTTATTCATTGTGTGTTTGCTTTATTTTCCCCTGCATTTCCTGTATCTCCTTACCTAATTAACTTTCTATGTTAGGCCTAAAGTATATATTTTGTAAATACCGTAAATGCCCAAACACCAATAAAGTTTTGACTTTATGACTTTATTTCTGTAGACTACACCAGATCAGGCATAACATTATGACAACCTTCCTAATATTGTATTGGTCCTCCTTTTGCTACCAAAACACCCCTGACCCATCGAGGCATGGACTCCACTAGACCCGTGAAGGTGTGCTGTGGTATCTGGCACCAAGATGTTAGCAGCAGATTCTTTAAGTCCTGTAAGTTGCAAGGTGGGGCCACTGTTGGCTCTTTCGGCAGTGGACAGGGATCAGCATGGGCAACCTGACTGGTCCGTGGCTATGCAGCCTCATATGGAACAAACCGCGATGCACTGTGTATTCTGACACATTTCTATCAGAACCAGCATTATCTTCTTGAGCAATTTGAGCTATACAGTAGCTCGTCTGTTGGATCGGACGACACGGGCCGGCCTTCGCTCCACACGTGCATCAGTGAGCCTTGGCTGCCCATGACCCTGTCGCCAGTTCACCACTGTTCCTTCCTTGGACCACTTTTGATAGATACTGACCACTGCAGACAGGGAACACCCCACAAAAGCTGCAGTTTTGGAGATATATATATATATACACACACACACACACACACACACACTTTATTGCCAAAACTTTTGGGACGCCTGCCTTTACGTGAACATGAACTTTAATGACATCCCATTCTTAATCTGTAGGGTTTAATATGGAATTGGTGCACCCTTTGCAGCTATAACAGCTTCAACTCTTCTGGGAAGGCTTTCCACAGGGTTTAGGAGTGTGTTTATAGGAATTTGTGACCATTCATCTAGAAGTGAATTTGTGAGGTCAAGCAGTGATGTTGGCGAGAAGGCCTGGCTCGCAGTCTCCGCTCTAATTCATCCCAAAGGTGTTCTATCGGGTTGAGGTCAGGACTCTGTGCAGGCCAGTCAAGTTCCTCCACACCAAACTCGCTCATCCATGTCTTTATGGACCTTGCTTTGTGCACTGGTGCGCAGTCATGTTGGAACAGGAAGGGGCCATCCCCAAACTGTTCCCACAAAGTTGGGAGCATGAAATTGTCCAAAATGTCTTGGTATGCTGAAGCATTAAGAGTTCCTTTCACTGGAACTAAGGGGCCAAGACCAACCCCTGAAAAACAACCCCACACCATAATCCCCCCTCCACCAAACTTTACACTTGGCACAATGCAGTCAGGCAAGTACCGTTCTCCTGGCAACCGCCAAACCGAGACTCGTCCATCAGATTGCCGGACAGAGAAGCGTGATTCGTCACTTCAGAGAACACGTCTCCACTGCTCTAGAGTCCAGTGGCGGCATGTTTTACACCACTGCATCCGACGCTTTGCATTGCACTTGGTGATGTAAGGCTTGGATGCAGCTGCTCAGCCATGGAAACCCATTCCATGAAGTTCTCTACGCACTGTTCTTGAGCTAATCTGAAGGCCACACGAAGTTTGGAGGTCTGTAGCTATTGACTCTGCAGAAAGTTGGCGACTTAAGCGCAATGTGCGCCTCAGAATGCGCTGACCCCGCTCTGTGATTTTACGTGGCCTACCACTTCGTGGCTGAGTTGCTGTTGTTCCCAATTGCTTCCACTTTATGATACCACTAACAGTTGCCTGTGGAATATTTAGTAGTAAGGAAATTTCACGAATCTACTTATTGCACAGGTGGCAACCTATCACGGTACCACATTTGAATTCACTGAGCTTCTGAGAGCGACCCATTCTTTCACAAATGTTTGTAGAAGCAGTCTGCATGTTTAGGTGCTTGATTTTATACACCTGTGGCCATGGAAGTGATTGGAACACCTGAATTCAATGATTTGGAGGGGTGTCCCAATACTTTTGGCAATATAGTGTGTATATATATATATATATATATATATATATATAATTATATATATAATATATATATAATATATATTATCCCAAACTGCAGCTTTTGTGGGGTTTTCCTGGTTGATATATTTAACTTGTCACCATGAGAAATAGATGTTCCCTCAACATAAAGAAGTCGTGGCCACAAGGAAAATATATTGTTCCCTCACCAGAGGATCTCAAGGAATATGCCACGACAAAACTAAGTGAACCAAACATGTCCCCTCCCAGGCAACGTAAACTAGAGACGCAGATACGAGCTTGCTTTCTGTCATCTGAAGGTTTTACATCCTGTCATTGTTCTCTACAGGAAAAAAGTTGAAATTATGACTTTCTATCTCATAACTGACTTTTTAAATAATTTCAATTTCATGAATTTTCAACTTTTAACAATTTTTTTTGTCATAATGACTCTTAAGTCATAGGCCTAATTTTGCCTTTTTTTAATATAAAAGTTACTTAACATGTCAATTTCGAATTAAGATTACAAAATCATTTTTTTGTGGCGGAAATTGGTCTTCATACTGTGGTGTCAGGTACGCTGAGGTATAAAAGATGTTGTCAGTTTGGGGGGTGGGAGGTTTCAAGGAATGAAAGTGTTGTATAAATATGGGTAACACTTTATTTGATGGGCCCCTTAGACACTTGTACCTACATCTCAACTATCATTAGAGAAAATAGACTGTCCACTTAATATCTGCTAACAATTTATTTTAATGCTCTCCAACAGACATAATACTGATTATAAGCAACTTTGCAAGTTTATGTCAATCTATTCTACTACCCCTAATACTCAACTAATAATCTAATGAGAGTTAGATCACATGTAGGTGCAACTTTACTTATAGACAAGAGAATGTCTAAAGGAGACCATCAAAATAAAGTGTAACCTAAATATGAGATATAATATAGCCTATAATACAAATAGAACATCTGCCTTGTATTTTAACAATCTTGGTTGTAGCTCTATTTATGTGTAAATTCCTTTCATCTGAGAGCCTCAAAAACATGAAAGTCAAGATCCTTAGCAGCATCTGTGGAGCAAGCGATAAACAGAGCTCCCCTGAGTCACCTCTGTGTTATTATTCGACAGGGAAGTTCAGTCAAAGAGCCTCTCCTGTGGCCTGACTTTAACCTGTCTGGGAGCTGGCAGTAGTGCTGGCCAGTAGAGGATGTTTTCCTTTCCTCATCAAGTTTTTGTAGTCCTGGAGGGGGAGGGAGGGAGGGGGCTTGTGGGACGAGGGAATTTCTATTCTGGTCCCTCAGACAAGGAGTCTTTCTCTCTAGGGGGTCTTTGGTGTGAGTTTGACCCACAACCCAGGGGTGACGAGACCAGAGGAAGGCCATATGAGCAGGCTTGCAAGAAGGGGAAGGAAGTGTGCATCATCTCCATGATGCACACTTACCTCAAAAACCTCTTCCCTTTGACCTTATGGTTGCTGCATACGTCCTGAACTAATGACACAAATAGCATACAATCAACAGATCATTAAGACGCAACAAAAAGCCAATAAACCTAAATGAATATTTTGCAGCACACACAAAGAATAGGACTCAGATGATCTGAGAGCAGGCTGGTGCCCCAACCTGAACAATGGAGGAAACGGTACACATTGGCGGGGCGGTTAGATGAAAGCACTTCCTGTTCTCTGACCTAATGTCATTCCTGTGACGTCACTTTCTGTATAGTATCAAAACATACCATTCTTAATGTGATCTACGTAGGCCTGATCTGAAAATAACTGCCAGACAAATAGCAAGTGACCCAAGTCAAGACAGTCTTTTAAAAACATGAAGTATAAAGAAATGTAATTATATTGCAAATTCAACATAGAGTGGGGTGTTAAAGGGATAGTTCACCCAAAAAATTTTAATTAAAAAATGAGAATTAAATGCATCTGAACAATCTAATCAAGTCCTTGGCACCCCTGCTATACAACTACTATATCATATATACACATTAAGGCCTCTAAATTATCAAAACTTTGCTGAAAAACCTATTGCGTACAATCTACATGCCTTCTATTGTCTAATTGATAGTTATACTTTTTTTAAACAAATAAAAGACCTTTTGGTTTTAATAACCTTTTTACCTTTTAATGGTATTTGCATAATTGTAATATGTATAATTAAAACTGTCCAGGTCATGGTTCATGTGTCTTTTGTGAAATCTTTTCTAATTTTTATAAAGTAAATATAAGAACAACTTTTATATTGTTAGTAATATTTCAAGATGAACAATTACTAGAATGAAGAAGCTTAGCTTTACTTGATTAGAGTATTAGTAGACTGTCTGCATAATATCTGCTAACAATTTATTTTGATGCTCCCAACGGACATTCTACTGACTATAAGTAACTTTGCAACTACTGTATGTCAGTACTGTACTGTACTTATTTTACTTACCCAAACCCTAACCTAACAGTCTACTAACATGTCTACTACAGTCTACTGATACTCTAATGAGAGTTAGTTGACATGTAGTTGCAAAGTTACTTTTAGTTAGTAGAATGTCTAAAGCGAACCATCAAAATAAAGTGTAACCGATTGTCCATACATCATTTTGTAGAAAAATCATGTTAAAATGTGAGTATCAAATATGATACATCAGGCTTTTGGAAATATTTATTTGTTTGTCTCTCAATCATCATTGTATTGCATTGCATTATATATTTTAAAACATTACAGCTACTAAAACTAAGCATTTAAATGTACTAAGACAGCCTACTGCTGGGAGATATAGGGCCAGATTTATTAACAGCTTGCACCAGCGCAAACCCTCTTTTGGCGTCAAAAAACTACTGTCAGGATTTACTGAAGACACACAGTGAGAAATTAGCGCTGAAGAAGCGTGGACACGGTTATTTTTGCGGCTGAACTTTCTGCATATGTATTTATAGGAGTTTCCCTTTCAGACGCAAAATTTATGGGAGCATGAATCATGCAAGGTGATTTACTTAAGATTTGTGCTCGTCATTTTTACTCGTGTCTGTGCCATTATTTACCACCCAAAAAAGCCCATCTTAAACCAGACGCTAACCGGCAGATTGTGTTGGTCATTATGGAAATGAGCCAGTGTGTTCCAATGACAAGAAGGGGCACTGGTTTACCTGCCTTCAAGGTTTTGAACTCTAAAAGGAAGCACTCAGCTTGAGACTGACTCAAGATAAATGCTTCAGCGCTCCGATAATTGGGACTTGGTGTTCCCGCATCTAAGGTAGCCGCCCCGTAAAGGAACTGGTAAGTTGCATTAACCAAGGCTTTCCAGGAGGTGAATTGAGCTGCAACAAAATTGAGCAGACTCTGATCACCTACAGTTAGTCCACAGAATACAGTCTTTCTGGTCTCTTCTCGATTCTCCATAGGAGGTATAGATGGCCACTGATCTGATGGTCCATGAAGGAAATGAGGTCCCTGATTCCACCTACTAGGACTTGCCCACTCTACAAGTGTCTTCCCCCCGGGTGATGTCGTCAGGTTATTTGCTGAGTCCACATCTCCATGAACGCAGATCAGTCAACTCCTGGATCTCGGCCACTCTAGTGCCAACATATACTTTATACTAGCAGATCTCAGACTGTATCCAGGTCAAGACAATTGCCGTTTGGGAGCTACACTTGACATAGTCATCATAAAAGAGGTGTTGATTTCACTCTGCTGCTTGATAAGGAGGTACGCTACTGCTCCATATGCCACTTTGGCTGCATCACAGAAAATGTGCAAGCTGAATCTTGACGCCTCCTCCTTGAATTGTGAAAGGATGTAACAACTGGAAAACACTATCTTAGCGAGGTTAGATACCTCCTGTTCCCAAGCTCGCTATCTCTCAAGAAGATCTGTGGGAATGCTCTGGTCATCCCAACTTCTTGGTTTAGCCCAGAGCTTTTGGACTAGAACTTTAGCCCTGGTGGTAAAGGGGGTGACTAACCATAAAGGGTCATATTGGGATGCTAGGATTCTGTAGATATGCCTCATTGTTGGGAGAGACTCTGTCGTTGAGTGGTGCCCATAACCCTGGCAATTATCCAGGCAGTTCCGCATGAACCCTAGAGCTGGCTCCTGATGGTCAGAATGATTAGTTTGCAGCCATAGCTCTATACACTGTGATTTCACATTCGATGGTAAGTGCTCAACAACTGAGGGGACGTTGCTGGCCCACTGCTGTATTTCAAACCCCCCAGAGGTGAGAAAGGATCTCATCTTGTTGACTAACTGTCTGGTTTGTTCCACAGTGGGAAGACTTAAGTACATTAAAAATCAAGTACTTTTGTACTTTCACTCAAGTAAAATTGAATAGGAGTACTAAATACTTTTACTTGAGTAATATTTTATTATACGTTTCTGTACTTTTACTCAAGTATTTGATTTGTGTACTTCGTCCACCACTGCTCTTGAGGGAACACAAGGAAGAGAGCTCATTTGTGCCAGTCATGTTGACAGGCTGTTCAGTAAACTCCCTAAAAACTGCAGGGACGGTTTCATAGACTCTGTAGGCAGTTGTCCACATAGAAGTCCACATTCACCAGATGAACCTCAGAAGAGGTTTGTCCTCTGGCAGGAGTCTCACTTGATGAAACATAGCATGAATGTCACCACTTTAAGTGACTATATGCTGTTGAAATGGAATGAGGACTTCTAGTAATGAAGCACCGAGGCAAGGGCCAGGATGGAGCTGCTGGTTGAGTGAGAGACCGTGATGGCTGTTTGGTCCTGTCGTGATCACTTTGCCAGCTTCTCGTTGCGGTAAGGAAGGATGTCCAACTGCCGTTCAACCTGTTGGAGAATAGGATCTCACACTGATGAAAGTAAGCAAACACTCCTGAGGTGGTACCTGGTGTGGAAGAATCCCACTGCGTATGTACAGCTGTTGGTCCACCATCTGGACCTAATCTGATGGGCAGTGATTAGACCTGGGTAATCAGATCTGATTAAAGAAGAATCTTACTGAATGATGGAAGAGGAATACCCTTTAGGTGACAGTAGCTCCTCTGAAGCCTCTTGATAGGGTACATCTGCTCAGTCAAGGTCAGGAGAGGTACAGAGAATACGCCGGCAATGTTGTACTTCTTTGACTGTCCCTATAGCAGGGTAACATTATAATGTATAGTGTTAAGGGCTACAACTTCCTACCTTTCCTGTAGTCCTAGCTGCTGGACCACTGCTGGGAGAATAATGATCCACAGGGCACCATCATCAATGATTGCGTAGGTTTGTACAGACTTCTCACATTTCCACAGACACGTCCTGTAGGGCTGGGTGGTGGCACATAGATGTGGCCTATTGATGTAACTAGCATGATGCTAGGGCCTTGCTGTGTGATGCGATGTAGAACTCTTAAGTACGTCTCCACAATCTCTTATTCATGTGATGAGTTGCTCAGGTGGGCATTCAGCTATCTCACTGCAGAAAGAGAGGTAAAGCTCTCCACTATGACAGAATAAACAGGCATTTTATTCTCTAAACTGGTTGCTTAATTTGAAGAGCCTCTGTTCGGATGGGCTGTACCCCTTTAACCACTTTGGGCTGATTATTGCCATGATAAACAGAGATGGCCCAGATCTGAGGCTTAATAATAGTTGGACGCTCTCCTACGTGGAGCCGAAGCCCTCTCAGTATGGCATTGAGCCATCTTCGATGACAGACCTTTAACCACTCTGCAAGTTCATGTAAATTATATGGATTGAGACTGTCAGTGCTCAGTCTTCCCCGTAATTGGATGTGCTCTATGAAACCGTCCCTGCAGGTTTTAAGGAGTTTACTGAGCAGCCTGTCAACATGACCGGAACACAAGTGAGCTCTCTTGCTTGTGGTCCCTCAAGAGCAGTGGTGGATGAAGTGCACAAATAAAGTACTTCAGTAAAAGTACAGATACGTATAATAAAATATTACCCAAGTAAAAGTATTTAGTACTCCTTTTCAATTTTACTTAGTGAAAGTACAAAAATACTTGATTTTTAATGTACTTAAGTAAAAAGTACTGATCGATGAATGTTTATTTTGTAATCTTATATAGGCCACTTATAATCCAATTTTATATTATATTTTTTATATAATCCTATTGCTCAAAATAATTATGAATGATTATGAATTGTCAAACAGCCTGCACTAGTCAGTATGGAAGATTAGTGGATGCAGATACATAATATGTAGGCCTAATGTGTGCTGACAAACAATATAAAAACAGATATCTCAAGAAATGGGAAGATGAATGTGCATGCATTGTTTTAATTTGTGAGAGCTGCACGATTATGGATAAAATTAGAATTTTTTGTTTTGTTTCAAAAAGAATTCATAATTCCCCAACGATTCTGAACAGACAACTAAATAAAATAACATATACAGGACAAAATATTTAAAAATATTTGATTTAATTTAATTATTTATTTTTTAACGATTCAACGACTCACTCATAACTACTACACTTGTTTCATTACTGGATGAATCAATGTTTTTGAACAAATCTTCTAAATGAATCATTCAATGTCAAATACATTTTTAACAGTCCCTTGTCCTCTCCTGTCGTTATGATGTAATCGAAACAACCGTTATTTGAAGCACTAGGTTAGTTTCGGTGATTATTTGCTCTGTTTTGATCACTTCCGTGTTTATATCCAAACTATAAACTTTTATCTCAGTACTTCTGTGATCATTTGGATATTTGTAACACAGAAATAACAATACTGTGTGGTTCAATTGCTTTCTCTGGCTCAGACACAGACACAAAAAAACGGATGTTATTTAGAAATGAGATCGTGTGGGTTTAAATGGAGATCGCGATCTGTAGACACATTTGGTGGACGTGTCCGCATTAAAGCATCAGTGGGCTTAAACAGATTGCCATTTACAGCAGTTTAATTCACAAACTGACAGTTGTGACCTTAATTTTCAGTTACAATAATTAATCATAAAACTTACTTTTCGCCATCAGTCGTGCGTGCACTCAGAGGAGCCCCCACTTCTTGGCTAATTTTCAGTCAGACTTGTAAATTCAGGGCTGCGTTCAGCCCCGACAAAACGTTGCAAAACGTTTTTTAAACGGAAACGGTGGTGCGTTGAACACCCTGTTCTGATGACGCAAGAGTTGCAACTATGGCAGCTGGGAAGGCCATTCTTTGTGTTCTTTTTGAAGAATTTTCGGAGCCTGATTAAATCGGTATAAATACGTGTTTAATACTGCAAAATACGCTCAATGTTACAGTCACTGCCCTTGCTGTCCAGAATAAAAGAGAACATCCCAATCGAGTGAAGGGATTTGTGGAAACTTCTAATTATTGTGATACAACATTTGCCTCGCATTTCAGCATGAAAAGACAAACATTTCAGGTGAAGGATAATCCACTTCTTACCTCCGAGACTGTGTTGATCTGTATTATTTTTATTGTGAGTATTAGGCTTATCATTATTGCTGATCACTGTTGTTGTGCTATGATATTGTAATATTTACCATTATATAATCAGAGGAGTATAGAAAAGTTTATGAAACTGTCACTTCACAATACAACAGCAAAATATATAAGTATAGTATTTTTATGTTACATTAATACCCATTGTGCGCGCTGTATCTTTAAAATATCACGTAGTTTATATACATCTTGCCGCTGATTGGGCTGACATTTCTGACACATCCACCAAATAAGAGAAAGCGTATCTCAAACCCGTTGCACACCGTTTCCAGGAAACATGTCGTTCAACCCGGAAAACGTAGCAAAACGTTGCACGCTGGTTTGAGCTTGAACGTGCCCCAGTTCACTGGAGACTCGCTCTGAACGGATCATTGAATCAGTGAGTTGTTGACTCGAGAACAGCTGCAATACAATCAGTCCAATTCGCAAGTGCAAGTTTTTTTTTTTTTTTTTTTTTTTTTTTTCCAAAACATTAAGGCAATACAGAGAGACAGACAGACAGACATACAGACAGGAACTAAAAGAAAAAGAAAAGAAATAAAGAAAAATATACAATAAAGAAAAAAAATATATACAAATACAAATGTGTTGCCAGGATAACAGAAAATAACTACAATGTAATAAATTTACACCTTAAGAGGACACAAATGATGCATAAAGAGATATAGTTTTCATCGTTTTAGGATTAACAGAGGGTTATATAGTTTCCATATACCTGTGCAGATCATCTTTGAATAGAGAGTAAATTTTTGTTTATGTGTATGAAATTGACCTAACAGGAAACACAAATTAATTATGTAATATTTCCATACATCCTCTTTTGAGTAGTCAAACAATCCAAAGAAAACATATTTAAAGCAGAAAGAAAAGCCACTTTCAAAATAAGATTGGATGAACATTAAAAATTCTGACCAAGTGACCAATGTCTCTGTGTGGGTACATTGCCAAAACAATGACATCTTCCTCAGCAGAATGACAAAAAGTACAATTCACTTCAATATCTGACTTATATTTCCTAAGAAAGGCTTTGCACGGATAACATTTGTGAATTAATTTATATGATAGCTAATTTCTTTTTACTTGATTGGTTAGAAGATATTTATGAGACAAGGACCATATTTTCTCCCAGGGTATATTTTCTACAATATTAATCCAATATGTTATTACATACAAAGTTCTGGCATGAAACTCTAATGGGCAGGCAAATAGGTCCTTTAACTCAACCTGCTAATAATCACATCATTATCTATAGGTCACACACGATTGGTTCCTGCTGTATTAGTAGCCAATGAGCTTGCGTGCTTAATCTTTAAATATTGAGGTAGCATTTGCTTAGCAGCACAGCGTGCTTCAGAAACCCTCCACCTTCCCCAGCTCCACCTGTATAGATCTGCTACGGGTTATTCATGTACGCTATATTGTACAGCAGCAGCATGTCTTACTTGCTCACAGCAGCGTGTCGTGTATGTATTGGCAGTAGCAAGACCTGTACTTGCTCTGCAGCAGCAGCAATAATCAACAGCAGCAGCAATAAAGCAGCAGCAGCGTAGCAGATCTATTCCGCCAAGACCAAACATATTTACATTGTCATACCCATTACCATGCCAAACACTTAACATGACAGAAATAAATTCGCTGGTGAATTGTTTGATGTGATTTGCGAACCGATTTAACAGGATGATTCACAAGAATCAGTTCATGCACGAATCGGACACCGCTTTTGCGTCTCTGAGCATGTGACAATTTCTTTATTTTAAAATAATGAGTAATGATATGTTTTATGAAATGTAGTGGAGTAAAAAGTATGATCGCTTTGGAATGTAGTGAAGTAAAAGTAAAAGTTGCTCAAAATAAAAATACTCAAGTAAAGTACCTACTTGAAAAATGTACTTAAGTACAGTAAAGAAGTAAAAATACTGTGTTAGTGTCCACCACTGCTCGAGAGACACAAGCATACCTACCAGTATAGGTCAACATAAAGAGAAAAGTTCTGGAATGCCTTAGAATCTCCAGCCCTGATATCTGGTGAGTTCAGTAGAGCCGCAACCTCACTTTCCTCCAGGACGAGCTGCTCCATCAGCACTCAGTATTTATAATGTTCTGTGAGCTCAGTGTGGGGATTCAGCAGATTGTCTAAGGCTATTTTCAGATCTGTGAACTCTCTTTCATTGTCATTCACAAGTTTTGGCAGCGATGGGACTGGTTGAAACGGAGGTGCAGCAGGTACCGGCTGGTATACTATACATGTGTGTGCTGCCAGATATGTCACAGTGGGTGCCAATGGAGGAGGTTGCCAGTTCTGCAATGAAGTCTGTCTGAGGGGCTGAAGTGCGTAATATCCCATGACCATGGGTGTAGGCTAATACCGGTCTGGCACAGGCGTTGGTTGGCACTGTAACTGGATGTGTGCAGGGATCTGTAATTGGTAAACTGGTGGCACCAGAGTATAGTGTATGGTCGTGGATATAGGCAGCTTCACTGATGTGATGGTGTGCGGCAAAGATGATATAACATTATAGGAAGGAGGAGAGGACGTTGTACTGCATGCCGCTGGTGTCTACCTCCCATACTTTGCTGCTGGCAGCAGGACAAGGGGTTGTGGGATGGGTGTGCTGTACACCATATAAGCTGTAGTCAGAGATGTCTGCCACCATAGTGACTGCTGGGTCCCTGGGTGCCCCAAGGCATGAAGTGAGCTGCTCCCGTATCCAGTAACGGGATAGCTGGGATTGCAGTAGTCCAGCATTTATACTGCTCCCAGTGATTATGGCAGGACCTTAATCATACTGCAAAGATGATAACTCATGCCTAGCCAACTGTACCCCAGTCGAGGTGAGCTTGGCCTTCCCACTGAGGGTCAATTGCACCCCTGCATCTATTGGTGCTGATATGGCTCATAAAGCCCAATGACTAGCAGAAGGGACTTGGGCAAGTCTACCTCTTAAGCCTGCAAATATGAAGGGATCTGACGAGGTCTGGCTTGCATTTGAGCAGGACGTGTGGTGTCTGGAGAATAACGCGGTGTCTGTGGCTCCATGTCACAGTAGTGGCTATAACACCACAATGTAAACTGTCAGTTTGATTCACTTCTCGCGAGAGAGCTGTGTAACTCACTTCTCTGTTGAAGATCACTATGAAAAAATATCATGTAAACGCATTTACAAAGCAAGAATAAACACCGCTGCTGCGGTGAAAGCTGGAGAAGGAAGCTGAATGAAAATATCTATATCAAAGATATCAATGCAAGTGAATCAACTGGAATTAAATAATTTATATATGTTCACAAAGACCTCAAAAGAAAAGACGTAAGCTTAGTCATTTTAAAAGCTTTATATATTAAAGGGTTAGTTCACCCAAAAATGAAAATTCTGTCATTTATTACTCACCCTCATGGCGTTCCACACCCGTAAGACCTTCGTTAATCTTCGGAACACAAATTAAGATATTTTTGTTGAAATCCGATGGCTCAGTGAGGCCTCCATAGCCAGCAATGACATTTCCTCTCTCAAGATCCATTAATGTACTAAAAACATATTTAAATCAGTTCATGTGAGTACAGTGGTTCAATATAAATATTATAAAGCGACGAGAATATTTTTGGTGCGCCAAAAAAAACAAAATAATGACTTACATAGTGATGGCCGATTTCAAAACACTGCTTCAGGAAGCTTCGGAGCATTATGAATCAGCATATCGAATCATGATTCGGATCGCGTGTCAAACTGCCAAACTGCTGAAATCACGTGACCGAATCACTGATTCGACACGCTGATTCATAATGCTCCGAAGCTTCCTGAAGCAGTGTTTTGAAATCGGCCATCACTATGTAAGTCATTATTTTGTTTTTTTGGCGCACCAAAAATATTCTCGTCGCTTTATAATATTAATATTGAACCACTGTACTCACATGAACTGATTTAAATATGTTTTTAGTACATTAATGGATCTTGAGAGAGGAAATGTCATTGCTGGCTATGCAGGCCTCACTGAGCCATCGGATTTCAACAAAAATATCTTAATTTGTGTTCCGAAGATTAACGGTCTTACGGATGTGGAATGGCATGAGGGTGAGTAATAAATGACATTATTTTCGTTTTTGGGCGAACTAACCCTTTAAACCTTGTATTTGTGTATATTTATATTAATCTAAATGCAAACTGTCAATTCATATAATAATTATTTGACTATATGAATTATAAATTATTATAATTCATATAATATAAACATAAATTATTTGAGGAAAAATATGGGCAATTATGTCTCTACATTTTTTTCACTATAAACTGCTTTAATTTGGAGCGATAGATACAAGGAGGGTGGCTTTATTGCATCAGATATGTCACTTTGTTCACAGCTAATTGGTCCAGTTTTGGTTTGCGATCTCTAACCCAGAATAAAACCTGATCTACAGCAGGTTATCTGTGTAGCATAAGTTACCATGGTGATGAACACTGCTAAAAACCAATCCACGTTCTTGATCCTGAAAAACCAGAGTTTGCTCAAACTAATATCACCTGGGTAGCAAACAAAACCAGCTTTCATGCAACAGGCCTCTGGTGTATCAGATATGCTATACTCAACAAAAATCACATATGCAAACTTTATTTTTAGATTTTTTTTAGATTAAATCAAAAGGTTAAATAAATGTTCCATTAAAAAAAAAAAATGGATTTTTTTTTTTTTTTTTTTTCAAACTATTATTTCATATGTCTTATATGGTAAATTAAGGTTTTTATTTCCATATAAACACTGCAAATACAAAGAGCACATTGCCAAACATCAGCTCAGACATACTTGTTTGACTTTGAGAATAAACTTAGTAAACTACCAGGGTTACACCCTCTCATTACAGTGACCTGTGTTATCAGAACACACAAACACAAGGCATCCCCTGCTAGCCTGCAGTGACGCACCTAAAATGCCAAAAATATGATACCATTCAACTGGGCTTTGTTTCTGGTATGCAGTGCACCTCCAACGCACAAACCGCAGTTACAAAAAAAAAAAAAAGCTTTCTAAGATTTACATGTATAACCATAACTCAAAGAAACAACAACACCAGCAATAACAAACAATAAAACAGTAATCATTCTCATTATCCATTTGAGTCAATATTGTGTTTAATGCAGTCAAATTCAATGATTTAGCTTACTCGCTATTTCAAAACTACACAAACATGATTTACATTGAAGGATCCTGAGCCATAGGAATCCCTTCATGAGATTTCACTTCACTGAACATGCATAATTTCAAATAAGTGACAAGTAGGCAAAACCTCTCAAGGCTTGTCAGTTATTGCTCTTAAATTGTTTTCAGTGTTTAAGGGAATTACTGCATAGTTTAAATTCTTGTAATAGTCCTGTGAGCGCAGGTGCTTTTCCTGAGTTGTCATCTCATAACATTTTCTAAGATTCATAAGGTCAAGGTCTCAGTGCGTTTTGGTTTTAGGCCAAGGTTTACTGGGCAACATCTACCTGCATCCAAACGGCCTTGACATTCCTTGAGTCACAAACTAATGCTGATCTTGAGACATGGGACAGAACCTCTCACAACTTTACCTGCCATCAGTATTTAAAATGGCAACATTTCTACTTATAAATCAGTGATCATAGATGATCACTGGAATGTTGTGAACACAATAATAACGTAATATTTAATTTTATTTACATTCTCAATCTCTACAATATGCTTAAATATGTGCTCAGACCAAAATCAATGCTTTATGTATATTAAAATACAGTCAAACCAAAATTTATTCAGACACCTTGAACATTTCATTCATTAATACAGTTTATTCACTATAGTTTAAAAAAAGGTAATAAAATATGACAAGATCTCAGAGTTAAACTGTGTCAGAAAATAATAATCTTAATTATGTCAGATAACACTTAAGCAAAACATGGTCAGGTCAAAGTGTCTGAATAATTTTTGGTTCCAAATTTTTTATCAATTTTACTGGTAGGCCACTGTATGAAGAATTTTTGTGTATAATATGTCACAGTTTACTTTATTTTGCTATCCTCACTTACATAAATGAACTATAGTGTCCTGCGCCCACTAGTAAAAATATATCAAAAATATCAAAAATGTCTGAATATTTTTTTGTTTGACTGTATATATTTAACTTCCGAAAAAGAAAAAAAAAAAAACATAGCTTTATGTATGTTTTATGATTAGAACATTACTATATCCTGACAAAGATTTTTTTTTCTTTTTCTTCGTTTTGGGTAGCTGTGCTTATATTTTCACAATGCGTCAACTGTCACAACCAAATTATAAAGAAAATGTTTGGGATTTTTTGATGATTTCTTTCATTTTAAGTAGGTCACCAGAAAAATAAAATGGCTACTGCATTTAACACATGTAAGATATGCAAATGATTTTGTCAACACCATCAGCTGCCAATGTGTCCGACATTTTGACTGTGCTGACAGATGGAGCTGAAAATCTGCTGGAGTCTCAGATTATTCCTAATTGAAGTTGAATACTAGAATTTGAGAAATTGTAGCAGTACACAGTGGCCCCCCCACCCCCCACCACCTCTATTGCCTGTTTTCTTCCATGACTCCAGAAACAATATCCATCGGGTGTCAGAAAAGCACAACACTTTGTTAAACAGCTTCTGAGTGGGTGTATTTGTGACATTGCAGTGAACTGCTGCTTGGTGTATTTTAACATAACAGACTCTTCAATGCTTTTCTTCTCTGTTCTACCTAAGGGGATTTTTGTAGACTATCTTGTAAACCTCTGAGTATTGCCTTGATTGTTACTGTTGTGTTTCCATAACACGTCACAAAATCCAATGGACTGAGTAATAGTGGGGAAGTTTCAGACAGTGCTGATAGAGTAGAGTACTGTAATCTATCTTTCCACATTTTATTTTCATCCTTGCTTGTGATTATTGAATCTTTAATTAAGCATGTTTAAACACCAAACACCAAAAACAGGAGTGTCTGGTGTGTTTATATACTGCATGTGTGTGACTCTCGTGACAAATATGGCCTTTTGACCCTGCAGCCAAGCCCATCATGGGGAATCCCGTCTGATGCTTAAACCTGTTGGGTTGCTTCATCTCTTCTTTGTTAGCAACCTGTTTTCTAGCAAACTGTCTTTATGTTTTGTCATTGTTTTATCAAACATATATTGTTTGTTTTTCAACATTACCGGTTGTGTATAGACACACTCCTATTTTTTTTTAATTTACTCAATCAGTCCTGAACACTAAAAGAAATTTACTGAGGACCCATTAGGATTTGCAGATTTAGTGGATGTAGCTCAAAAGCTTTCAAGGGAGTTACAATTGGTCTATTATATTATTATTATATAATAATATTCGATATTATATATATATATATATATATATATATATATATATATATATATATATTACATATCAATGAAACATTGACAATACCATATACTGTGGGTCAAGCAATAATCAGAAAATTGGGATTAAATATTGACTATATTGTATTAGACTGCACTGTAAATTGTAAATAAAACAAATCAATTTTTTTTTTTTCTTTTTTTTTTTTTTTGTAAATTGTTGTAATTGTTTGTGGAATTTACTTGCAGTTTCTGAGTGAAAATTCAGTTACTTTTTTTTTTTTACAGTTATTTTGATGCTCCCCAACAGACATTCTACTAACTATAAGTAACTTTGCTACGTCAGCTTATTCTACTAACCCGAACCCTAACACCTAACCTAACAGTCTAATAGAGTCTATTAATACTCTAATAAAAGTTAGTTGACATGTACAGTAGTTGCAAAGTTACTTATAGTTAGTAGAATGTCCAAAGTGGACCATCGAAATGAAGCGTTACCTAATGTGTTTTCTCTCTTGTTGTTGGGATATATCATAGACAGCAGTGATTGCCCTAAAGCTGTTCTAACTAAACAAAACAGCAGGTATGTCGACATTGACACGCTGGTGACTAAAGCTTATGTCTCTCAAGAGCTGTCAGCATTTCAACACATACCGAGACAGTGCTCTGTCTACATATTTCACGTGTAGGTTGTTTGCGTGTGAGTAAATAAACTGCTATCTTGTTTGAAGATAATCAAATCACAAGACCTGCCAATATTTTGCATGTATTTAAATTTCAGTCACAGACCAGATAGAAATCTTTTCAGTCATTGTGTATTTGCCAGCACACAACAACCTGTTGTATCCTAATCAGTGCAACAGGGCGTAACCTACTCTGGCATTCCTTTCAAACGGTACCTGTCTCTGTACAAAGCAGGGAAAGGAAATGATTACTGTTCAAATTTCAAGATCCACCTCACTAATAATAAACCGAAATAGTATGGGTTTCCCTTCGAGCCTTGAGCCCACTTCTGAAAGGTTATTTTGAACTCTATTGGCACCCTGTTCTCATTTCATAGTGCAAAAAAAGGAATGGACTGATACAGTATTGCTGTGTAAACAATGAAAAACTAAATCAGCAGCATTATATGATGTACTGTATCTTTATTGCAACATACCCCAACTATAACCCCTGAAATCACACTGTAGAAATGTTTTGTCATGTACCCTAATGTGGTAACATCTCAATTCATTTTAAATAATATTGTTTAATGCCAGCTACTGCTACAGGCTAGTCACACTCACCAACAGCAGACGGAGCTTAACGTTTACTCAAAACCACTAGATGGAGGGCAACAGAATGAAAGTGATCACAGGCAACTTGAGACACACTTTTTAAAAGTTTGCCTTCATTTAACTTAAAAAAATAAATAAAAAATAAATAAAAAATAAAGCATTCAGGGCGTGAGATGCTGAAAAAACAGTGAGATGCAGTGGCCAAAGATGTTTGTCTGCACGTTCAGTTTGTTTGACCTTGTTTTTATGTGTTCTGTTCATTGTGTACTGTTTCCTTTGTTCGCCATGTTCCCACTCATTTGTTACCATAGTTTCTGATTACGTTCATCACATGTTTCTAGTTCAGTTGCTCATTATCTTGTGTATTTAAGCCCTGAGTTTAGTTCAGTTCTGTGTTCGGTATTGTCTTTGTAATTTGTGCAAAGGTGTTGCATATGTTTTCTCCCTCTCTTTTTGTCTTTATTATCATTTGTAGCAAAGTTAGTAGATGTGGGAAGAAGGAGGCGGGAACCAGCAAATGTTCAACACACTTTAATCACAATATAAAATAAACAAACACAAAACGAAAGTAAAAACATAACATAAATCCAGGCCTGGTCCTCTCTCGTCCTTCACTGTCATCGCTCCCCCTTTTATGCTTCCGGAGCTCCTCCGTGAGATACGAGACCGTTCTCTCACGGCTTTCGCCCCGCCCTGCTTGTCACCTACCCCCATCGCCCCTCGCAAGCCTGGGGGTACTCTCGACACTGTGCTCTACTATCACCGGGGTCCAGTCTCGGCGGCCGCAGCACCTGGGGGTAAGGACAGACAAGATGAGAGAAAAGGAGATGGAAGCACAAGGAGTGACAGAGACGAGAGAGGGGAGAGAGGAAAAAGAGAGAAAAAAAATGGTCCGGTTCCTGGACACACTGCTGTTCGGTCCTCAGCCAGCCGAGAGGCTCTTCCTTGCGGTGCCATGCGATGGTACTGGATGCTCGGTGGACGGCACGATCCTCCTCCACCCCCAGGCGGCCAGTGATGGCTCCTCTGACTGAGGGCAGCCGGCAGCGAATCCCCCATTCCCTGCTCCTCCCCTTAATGGCAGATGGCAACAGGCTCCGGCCCACGGCGAACGGCAGCGACTCCTCCGCTCCCTCTCGGACGGCAACCACCCCACCTCGACCCAGGAGCACGGCAACGAGCTCTCTGTCCCACCCGTTGTATACTCGCTCCAGCACCACCGATTTGCGCAGCAACTCGCGGTCTTCAGTCTTCCGCGCTGCCCGACCTCCTCAGCACCACGATCCCCCTCAGCAGCGAGGGCTCTCCGATAGCATATCCCTCCTTCCTCCCGGGTTTCGGCACCAATGTAGCAAGGTTAGTAGATGTGGGAAGGAGGCGAGAACTGGTGAACGTTCAACACACTTTAATCACAATATAAAATAAACAAACACAAAACTAAAGTAAAATGGTGGCGGTCCCTCACGGAAGACTGCCGCACGCACAAACATAATAAAAACATAACATAAATCTAGGCCTGGTCCTCTCTCATTCTTTACTGTCTTTGAACCCCTTTTATGCTTCCGGAGCTCCTCCATGAGATACGAGACCGGTGCAGCATACAGATGACGCTCATTATCACTCGTGCCACCGGCCTCGCGCCGTTCCCCCACGGGTCTCGCCTCGCCCTGCTTGTCACTTTGTTTTTGTCTTAAGTAAAAAGCTGCATCAATATCCACCTCTCCTCTTGATATGGAATGGAGCTCTGCCCATACCTCTGTCACTGAAGATGTGTTATGCGAGGTCCCCAAAGATTGGTATCATGAGCTGGATGATTTAATTCTCTGAAGTCTCCTTTGTCGCCACTGGTCCCACACAGCCTCAAGTCTCCTTCGTCGCCACTGGTCCTGCTCTGCTGGGCACAAGTACATTGATATTTCAGTGTAAATAGTGAGCTATTTATCAGAGTTGTTGGTCAGTGTACCAACATTTGACAAGTGTATGGGTACTCATTGACTTCAGAGACTCATTTACAGAATAACAATTAAAACTATAGCAATACTACACATTAGTTCTAATTCATTCTAATTCATACATTTTTCTTACTATCACATCAAGAAATTAAGAAAACACACAGATATTTGGGGTATGACAATTATGAGAAACATGCCTGACATCATACTGCGTGTATCAAATACAATGTCTTAAAACAAGGACAAAAATAGATATCTTGAGATCAGGTACGGACAGACGTCAGTTTATCTTTTGTGAAAAGCCACCCAATGGCAGAAATTTGTAACATCAGATCTGTTGCTCTTGCATAATGGCCCATATGGTTGAATTGTCTTTGGAGCAACGGGAGACACCATCACCACCTCAAGAGACTACTAGAAAGATATTTGCAGCTGAAATTTCAACTCCTCATCTATAGATACAGCAGTGAATACAGGCTAGAATACGAGGACATCTGAGATGGTGTAGCTGCGGGTGGATTTTAGGGTGGAGTGTGCTGTAACAGTAAGAGTTGTGTAATAGATCATTTGAGATCATATTCATGCCTGCACTATTATTATAACAATAATTACTTCAAAAGCTGCTCTTATAAATGAGGCTGTTATCTCCTTTGATCTTTCACAGATTCATGTTCATGAAAATAAACTGAGTGACCAGCCTAGTTATGATTTATTGCTGTTTTCATCACTTTATTTCAATTTACTGGGCATTTAATTTGGGAAAGGTTTCCATCCATTTTTATCTGTGAAATATGTTTTTCTGTAGACAAGGTTAAACACTGGATCTTTTAATAAACAATGGCTAGATAGGATGTGACCTATGGCATCTTTGCTCATGAGCATTTTTGTGAATAACCATGAATGGGTTCAGCACATAACCAACTCCCAACAATTATGGCTTCGCTTTTTTGCCAATTCACTTTTGCAGAAGAAACACTTTTAAAATTTAATAATTGCAACATCACATTCACATCATTTTGATCTTTAATTAGTACTACCACCTCATCAGCATAAGCTGATAATTAAACAGTATTGGTGAACTTTGAAATATCCAAACCTGACATCTCAGCTCTTAATTTATTTAAAAGAGGTTCTAAAGCTAATGTATAAAACATGCCAAATAGTGCACAACCTTGCTTAACCCCTCTTAAAACCTTAAAAGGAGAGCATAAGTCACCATTTATTTTCAACATACTCTCAACATCACAATACAAAGCTTTAATCATTAATATAAAATTAGGACTAAAAACAAAAGCTAAAACATAACTGTGCTTGACTCTATCTAAAGCTTTTTTTTTTTTTTTTTTCTGATCGACTGAAATTAAACCAAAATCTAAAAAAATCTTGCCATTATCCAAAGTATCTCTTCTTAAAGAAGTATTATCAAAGATTTTTCTGCCAGGCACACAATATGTCTGATTTGAATGAATAATTTGATCTAAAACTCCTCCTAATCTATCCGCCAAGGCTTTCGAAGGTATTTTGTAGTCACTGCATAACAAACTCAAAGGCCTCCAGTTCAGAATCTTGTTTAAATCTCCCTTTTTTGGGAGTAAGGTAATAATTGCTCTACGGCAGCTTTTTGGCAACTGTCCATCAATTAAACTCTGATTAAGAACTTCCAGCCTACCTCTGTCCAGCTAAATGTAAGGTGTTTTTTTATTGTGAAAAAATCAAAAAGTGCCTATTGGCATTTCCATACTTTTAAGAGCGCTCTCTAGTTCCTCCATCGACAAAACCTTACTAATTTCGTTATTAACTTTCAGATACCTGCAAAAAATTGAAAGAAAAAAACATTCAGACCTTGTGTATCGAACAATTCAGTCTCATAAATCTCATATATAGGCCTCCTCTCATGCTGATAGGATGGACGTGATAATTCCTGATGATATGTTGATTGGATAGGTCATTTGAACATGCTCCTCCCAAATTTTGTTAATGAAACATCATTTTATGACAAAGTTGTTTAATTTGAGCTTTTACAAACTCCCACCACTGCTGTAAAGTCACTTAAACTTTGCACAGAGTGTTTAAAAAATGCATTCTATCAATTGCGATGTTTGGAAAATAAACACAAATTAATTCAAAAGAAAAAAAGTTTTCATGAGACTTTTTAAAGTCTACCTTTAATTATTTCCTTGACTTTGTATGATGCAGATATAAAACTTTTCAAAAACAAAATAGAAACCCCACTGCTCACTGAGATAGAATGACTTGAATGACAGAACGACAGAAACTGATAACTTGTCAAACTCCATCGCCCAGTCTGAAGTATTTGATAAATCACTATGGGTTTCTTGCTTGAATAAAACATCAATCTTTTTCTGTCATCTCAAACAACTGTGCTCTTTTCCTGCTTTCTCTTGCTCCATTAATATTTAAGGAATCAAAATTTTTACTACTCCCATAAACAGGAAAAGAGGCACCTCCCAACATAACAAAGGAAATAAACACAAAATAGACACCTTTAACCATTCTGACTACTTTCACTGATTCCTGATTGAGCATTTAGTCTGGTAAGAATCTTTTTTAACCGATAAACTTCTTGGTCAGTAAAACAGTTCTCACTCCTAAAAGTTTTTGCCTTCTCAATAAATTGCAGTACAGTACATCTGGAGGGAAAAAAAAAAAACTCTTCTTTACTTTAACTTTAACTCTCCTTACATTTTTACCTCTAAGGCCACATTCAGAGTCCTACACTGTATGATTCACCTCCCAAACATCAAGTCTTTTGATCTGTTTATTATTATGGTGTTTCACTGATTTTCTTTTTGAGGTGCTTTAAAAGAAAAGTCTTCCCATTCAAACTCTGAGCCCTCAACAGTCACATTTATCACATTCTGTTCGCCAGATTCAAACACACTGTTATCATCTTCCGATTCATTTGTTCAAACTGTTGTCTGATCACTCTCTTCGAGATTTTTACTCTCTTTTTCTTCAACAACCGCTAATTTTACACTTTCCGCTGGTTTGACTGTTGTCGTCTCATCTATTAAAGTTGCAGTGGCACAAGCTACACTTGGTCCCGGCATTTCCGCATCTACAGTGGGAATTATATTCTGCAATCCTCCAACAATTGTACTATCATCAGTTGTTTCATTGCTTTTATTAGTTTTATCCACTTTCTTGGCCCATTTTCCCCACAACCAAAACATTTAATTGTGTTGTGTCAAAAATCACATAGGCCTAACTGAAATCTTTGTGATGAAAATTTAGAGTTAGGTCCAATTCTTCAACATTATCTTTTAGAATCATATAGACATAATGTCTAAAAGACACTATATGTTTCAGTAGAGAAGACTATGGGCCCTATTTCAACGATCTAAGTGCATGATCTAAAACACACACCACAAGTGCACTTGGGGCGTGTTCGAATCCACTTTTAACAAGGGAAAAATGGTTGGCAGTCACTATTCTCTTAATGAGTAATGGGTGTGTTTTGGGTATTACGTGCAATAAACCAATCAGAGTCTCATCTCCCATTCCCTTTAAAAGCCAGTTGCGCTCGTGCCATGGCAGATTCTCTATTTATATGGCGGAATTTGTAAGTGGGAAAACTGAGCCCTTCTCTAGATAGGAAACGGATCTGCTTGTTCGCGAGGTTAAGGCGTGCGAGCAGACCATCTACGGGACAAGCCGGATTCCACCGAAGCATTTTTATCTTTATGGTAATCGACTGTGAAGTTGTCGCTACTATATCAATGATAAACCATGATGTTGGATAGGCTAGTGGATGAAAACTTTAAGCCGCTCACAATCAAGTAAGTGAAAAACCTGTAGCACTTGTAATAGAAGCGATTACACCCCTGTGAAATTACCCCTGCGAATATCAAATTATTCAAAATTGTATCACCTTTCAATAACTGCATTATTTCTAAGTTGACAAGTAGAAGACAGAACTGCTTGTGGTCTCAGCCCAACACTTCATCACAACTTTTCCAGTCAACTAGGTTCGTCAACCATAACTTTATCCAGGACAGCCAAGAACCTTGGAGGTGTAATTGAGGACCAGTTAAACTTCACATTGCTAGAACTAATTCATATTAATTCATTACATTTGCTTTTTTCTGCACTCAAAGTGCTTTACATACGAAAGGGGGAATCTCCTCAACCACCAACAATGTGCAGCATCCACTTGGATGATGTGACACTAGCTTATTGGTCTAGAGGGTGTGATGAAGCCAGTCAGCATATATGGAGATGATTAAGAGGCCATGATGATGGATCGAGCCAATGGGCAAATTTGGCCAGGATGCCAGGGTTACCCCTACTCTTTTAACTGACCAGTCCTGCAGATTTGCCTTATAGCCTACAACATTAGAAAGATCAAGCCCTTCCTATCAGAGCATGCTACACATTCTCCATATCCAAGCTCTTGTTCCATCTAGACTGGACTATTGTAATGCTCTCTTAGCAGGCCTTGTAGCATGCACTGTCAAACTTCTGCAGTTGATCCAGAATGCTGCAGCAAGAGTGGTCTTTAACTAGACGAAGAGAGCACTCGTCACACCTCTCCTCATAAACTTGCACTGGTTGCCAATTGCCTCTTGCATCAAATTCAAGGCACTGATGTTTGCTTACAGAACCAACACTGGTTCTGCACCCTTATACCTAAATTCACTACTTCAGATCTATGTGCCCTCCAGAAGCTTGTGTTCTGCAAGTGAATGGTGCCTTGTGGTGCCATCCCAAAGAGGCACAAAATCACTGGTGGAATGACCGGCCTAACTCAAGTCGAGCTGCTGAGTCTTTAGCCGTTTTCAAGAAACGGCTGAAGACGCATCTTTTTCACCATTAATACTCACATTTACAATTCTATATATCTATAAAAAAAATAAAAAAAACCTTTCTACATGTACTGTTCTAGACTACCTTTGTTTGTGTCTATTGTTCTCCTCATTTGTAAGTCATTTTGGACAATAGTGTCTGCTAAATGATTAAATGCAAATGTAATGTAATGTATTTCCTCTTATGAACAATCATAATCAATTACTTTAGAAATATGCAGGCCCCAAAGTAGAAACTCAACAAAAAGTGAATACACTGAAACACAAATTAGAAAAACCTGTGATTATTCAAACTAAATATTGATTTCTAATTAGTGTGCTAGTATAACTAAACATCAACAAAGTTACTATTTAACTTCCTTAGTGTGCTAACTAGAAACATATGGTAACTTGATTCCATCATTGAACAAAATATATATATTCCGTGTTTATAATTCGCAATTCCGACTCTGTAACGACTCCATAACTTTGTAACTTTTGCAATTCCGACTTTGCAAGAAATTAAGTCAGAATTGCAAGATATTATAAGAAATTGCAATTGTGAGAAAGTCAGAAATGTGAGATAAAAAGTCTCAATTACCTTTTTTATTTATTTATTTATTTATTTTTATTCCGTGGTGGAAACAAGCTTCCACAGTAACAATCTCTGACACTAATAATGTAAAATAATATCATTTGTTTAAGGAAAGTTATTCATTACTGTACTCTCTCACACTTTATTTACACATGTCCTGTTTATTATTTGATTATTTAAATATCCTATTTAAAAATATGCTATGGTTTAAGTGGTTTTCTGACTTGATGTCATTTTAAAAATTTGAAAATTAGTAGAAATAAGTTAAAACAAACTTTTATTTACAGAAAGTAAACATTTGACCCATACAAATTTGAGTAGCAAAATGATTGGTTTTGCGAGCCCTAATTTATAAGAACGTATAAAATAAACATTTTAAAAATGTATTGCATACCACCATAATGGCCCATTTCAAAAGTTTAAATGATTTTGTTCTTCTTCTTTTTTAAATAACAGCTCCCACCTGCTGTAGTGGATCGGTGATGTAATATTATTTTTGCAAACAGTTTCCAGCATTTCAGTAATGAAGGTGTCCATCTTTAAGACAGTATACATAGTGCTTGGCAGTGGTTTAAAAGTGGTCATATGGATAGATCCCTTCTTGTAAACTCAGAGATTCAGTGGATTTGGACAAATGAATTAGGCTATACCATAGGCCTTAGTGTTTCTCAAAAAAAAAATTTTTATGCAGGTGGTGGAAGAAAAACACTGGCATTCTGGTTTCGGCCAGCAATAAAATCACAGAATAACCCCTGCAAATGTTAAATGTCCCCATGAGAAACAATTACTGTCCAAACAAGGGTTTTTTTTGTGTGTCTGTTTGTTTGTTTGTTTTTTTTGTTTGTTTTTTTTTGTTTTTTTGTTTGTTTGTTTTTTCGGAACATTTATTTTGTTGGTAAACAGATAAAGTCATTTCAGGAGAATTAAAATCCCATGTTTATTCTGGTCAGTATTTGTGCAGTACAGCCAAAAAGCAATACATGTTGCCACAGTTTTTGTGAATTATGAAAACAGAACTGTCACCTCACTGTGAAGCCTTTTTGTGTGTTTCTGTGTGGAGTTTGCATGTTCTCAATGAGATATACATTCTCTCTGCTTGCAGTGAGTGAGTCACGCTTCTCAGGAAAGTGAGTAAAAATTGCAATTGCGTTCATATCAGCAGCGAACCGTACCAGAGTTTACATTAACTTGGGTACGGCTGTTTTCATCACTTTATTACAATTTACTGGGTATTTAATTTAGGAAAGGTTTCCATCCATTTTTATCTGTGAAATATGTTTTTCTGTAGACAAGGTTAAACACTGGATCTTTTAACAAACAATGGCTAGATAGGATGTGACCTATGGCATCTTTGCTCATAAGCATTTTTGTGAATAACCATGAATGGGTTCACCACATAACCAATTTCTAACAATTATGGCTTCACTTTTTTGCCAATTCACTTTTGCAGAAGAAACACTTAAAATTTAATAATTGCAACATCACATTCACATCATTTTGATTTTTAATTAGTACTACCACCTCATCAGCATAAGCTGATAATTAAACAGTATTGGTGAACTTTGAAATATCCAAACCTGACATCTCAGCTCTTAATTTATTTAAAAGAGGTTCTAAAGCTAATGTATAAAACATGCCAGATAGTGTACAGCCTTGCTTAACCCCTCTTTAAAACCTTAAAAGGAGAGCATAAGTCACCATTTATTTTCAACATACTCTCAACATCACAATACAAAGCTTTAATCATTAATATAAAATTAGGACTAAAAACAAAAGCTAAAACATAACAGTGCTTGACCCTATCTAAAGCTTCTTTTTTTTTTCTGATCGACTGAAATTAAACCAACATTTAAAAAAATCTTGCCATTATCCAAAATATCTCTTCTTAAAGAAATATTATCAAAGATTTTTCTGCCAGGCACACAATATGTCTGATCTGAATGAATAATTTGATCTAAAACTCATCCTAATCTATCCGCCAAGGCTTTCGAAAGTATTTTGTAGTCACTGCATAACAAACTCAAAGGCCTCCAGTTCAGAATCTTGTTTAAATCTCCCTTTTTTGGGAGTAAGGTAATAACTGCTCTACGGCAGCTTTTTGGCAACTGTCCATCAATTAAACTCTGATTAAGAACTTCCAGCCTACCTCTGTCCAACTAAATGTAAGGTGTTTTTTGATTGTGTAAAATCGAAAAGTGCCTATTGGCATTTTAATAATACATTGTTACCATAAATTACAGGCGTTTTTCCATTTTCCATACTTTTAAGAGCACTCTCTAGTTCCTCTATTGACAAAACTTTACTAATTCCGTTATTAACCTCTTCAAATACCTGCAAACATTTTCGAGAAAAAAACATTCAGACCTTGTGTATCGAACAATTCACTCTCATAAATCTCATATATAGGCCTCCTCTCATGCTGATAGGATGGACGTGATAAGTCCTGATGATATGTTATTTGGATAGGTCATTTGAACATGCTCCTCCCAAACTTTGTTAATGAAACATCATTTGATGACAAAGTTGTTTAATTTGAGCTTTTACAAACTCCCACCACTGCTGTAAAGTTTAGAAAGAAGACTTCATGGATTGTGCATTGGCCCAAAAACAAAATAAAATGTTAAAATTTAAAATGTTTATCACATAACAATGTATTATTAAAATGCCAATAGGCGCTTTTCAATTTTACACAATCAAAAAAACATCTTACATTGTACCAAACTGTGATCAGAAAATCCAACTGGAAATATTGAACAATCTTTAAAATAAAATTCAATCAATGCTTGTAACTATAAAATTTAGTGAATCTTGCCAATGATAATTGATTTTCATATGCATGTACCCAAGCATATTGTCTTTGTGTATAATGAAAATTTCTCCAGATGTCAATAATATCATGGGATTTCATTAACTGAACCAACCTCTTACGTGATTGCATATGTGACTCAATATGATTTCTATCTAAAGCATTTTCAGTACAATTAAAATATCCCCCCAACAATAAAAAAAACTCTCTGGATCATAGTCACTTAAACTTTGCACAGAGTGTTTAAAAAATGCATTCTATCAATGTATTCTATCTAAGCTTGCTTCCATCATTGAACAAAATATATATATATTCCGTGTTTATAATTCACAATTCCGACTCTGTAACATAACTTTGTAACTTTTGCAATTCCGACTTTGCAAGAAATTAAGTTAGAATTGCAAGATATTATAAGAAATTGCAATTGTGAGAAAAAATCAGAAATGTGAGATAAAAAGTCTCCATTACCTTTTTTATTTTTTTATTTTTATTCCGTGGTGGAAACAAGCTTCCACAGTAACAATCTCTGACACTAATAATGCAAAATAATATCATTTGTTTAAAGAAAGTTATTCATTACTGTACTCTCTCACACTTTATTTACACATGTCCTGTTTATTATTTGATTATTTAAATATCCTATTTAAAAATATGCTATGGTTTAAATGGTTTTCTGACTGGATATCATTTTAAAAATTTGAAAATTAGTAGAAATAAGTTAAAGCAAACTTTTATTTACAGAAAGTAAACATTTGACCCATACAAATTTGAGTAGCAAAATGATTGGTTTTGCGAGCCCTAATTTATATAAATGTATAAAATAAACATTTTAAAAATGTATTGCATACCACCATAATGGCCTATTTCAAAAGTTTAAATGATTTTGTTCTTCTTTTTCTTCTTCTTTTTTAAATAACAGCTCCCACCTGCTGTAGTGGATCGGTGATGTAATATTATTTTTGCAAACAGTTTCCAGCATTTCAGTAATGAAGGTTTCCATCTTTAAGACAGTATACATAGTGCTTGGCAGTGGTTTAAAAGTGGTCATATGGATAGATCCCTTCTTGTAAATTCAGAGATTCAGTGGATTTGGACAAATGAATTAGGCTATACCATAGACCTCAGTGTTTCTCAAAAAAAAAAAAAAAAAAAAAAAAAAAAAATTGGCTGCAAATTTTTATGCAGGTGGTGGAAGAAAAACACTGGCATTCTGGTTTCGGCCAGCAATAAAATCACAGAATAACCCCTGCAAATGTTAAAATTACTTTATGTCCCCATGAGAAACAATTACTGTCCAAAAAAGTTTTTTTTGTGTGTGTGTGTGTGTGTGTGTGTGTGTTTGTTTGGGTTTTTTTTTTTTTGGGGGGGGGGGGTTCGGAACATTTATTTTGTTGGTAAACAGATAAAGTCATTTCAGGAGAATTAAAATCCCATGTTTATTCTGGTCAGTATTTGTGCAGTACAGCCAAAAAGCACCTCACTGTGTGAAGCCTTTTTGTGTGTTTCTGTGTGGAGTTTGCATGTTCTCCTTGTGTTGGTGTGGGTTTCCTCCAGATGCTTTGGTTTCCACCACAAACCAAAGACATGCAGAACGGGTGAAATGGCTGTAAAAAGTCTGTGAGTATATGAGTGTGAGTGTGAATGTGTATGTTAGTCCTCCCATATACTGGCCACCCGTCCAGTAGGTTTCCCTGCCTACAGCCAGAGACATTGGGAATTTACCCTTTAGTTTAAAAGACAATTAATATTCAGTAATATTATCATCTGATCTATTTGCCATGAATGTACTGCAAATGTTTGCGGGAGTCCAGCAGAAATGAGATATACATTCTTTCTGCTTGCAGTGAGTGAGTCACGCTTCTCAGGAAAGTGAGTAAGAATTGCAATTGCGTTCATATCAGCAGCGAACCGTACCAGAGTTTACATTATCTTGGGCATGGTTTGGGAGTGCGCACCCAAGTTTGGATAACAGCGTTCATGTCATCCAAACGAACCGAACTCTGAAGTCAATCAAATCCGGGTGCGTACCAAAAGTGCAAGTGTGAAACCACCCTTAGGGCATGTTCATACTTATAGTTCAATTCTCTTGGTTTTTTTGGTCCAAACCACAAAAAAACTTGTCGAACATCCAAAACAATGCTGTGTTCTGAGCTAAACACGCTCGCTATATGTGCGTACATGGCATATGATGGAGCTGACAACTCGTGAAGAGCTTATAAAATGTGTAAAGAAGTCAAAACAGCACCAGGAATTCCTCTGTTGCACGCAAACGAAGATCTGCTGCGAAGAGACTATGTTCTGATGCCTGTACCAAACTGTGATGGGCAACATTGTGACTATGACGAGGAATGCGAAGAACAGGAACAGGTATGCTTGAGTATTCTGTCCTTTTTAGGATTGCAGCTTGTGACATTGTGTGCTGTTTTTGGTTCATTTACATGTTTTTGGTCCGTGTATTGGTCCGTGTCCATATTTCATTCAAACTGCACCAGAGTTTGTTTGGAATCGAACCGAGATCAAACTTTCCAGTGGTCTCGGTCCACTTGTTTGATGCACACCAGGGTTCAGATGGTAGCGTTCACACTTATTGGAATGAACTGCACTAACACAGCAATCACACCAGAGTTCGATGCAGATCAATTCCTGTGGACATTACAGCACAGACGCTGTCACTGCAAACCACACAGCTGGAACAGTCTTAATGTTTTTTGTTTTTGTTTTGTTTTTTTGCATCTGTGGAGTTCACTAAAAATCACAGACTGTTCCTTCTTTCGCAAGGGGTGTTTTGACACACAGATTGTTATTGTAACTTTTGTTACCAGGCATCAGGTCCGTCTCCATAGTGACATTGGCAGAGCAGAGGGGTCATAAGGTGGCAGAGGACACGACTCATTGTGGTTTGTGGAGGCTGCCAGGAGGGCGTGAACGCCACGGCACGCTATACATGCTCAGACACTCCCCGAGTGTTTACTGCCACTTCAGGGTGTTAGCTGAAGCAGGAAAACATGTGCACAATTTCTGAAAAAAAAAATGTTTCCCCGCTTTAAGCTGTCTGCATTCTCATTCTTTGTTTTTGTTCTCTTGAATTGAATCCATTTGCAGATTCATCCCATTCTCTCTTAGCACAAAAGATGTTTCAGGTAAAACCTTCTGACCTAATTTATCATATAATGATTGAAGAGAGTTCATAAGTCTATGTATTAGTAATTAAAAGAACAGTTTACCCAAAATTAAAATTCTGTCATGTCACGATTTCCGCACAACAAATGATTTAGTTAATCATACTATAGCTTCTCTTTATGTTAAATTGACAAAATCAGCACAAAATTTTCATTATCATTTGTGCTATTTTCCAGGTACACTATTTGTACAGAACAGAGCTAAATTAAAGTCTTATTTACTGAAAATCTTCACTTCTGCTGTTGCTCCCAACTATTGTTGGGTAAGTTAATCTAAAAAAATAATTAATTACTAGCTACTAATTACATCTTCAACAGTGTAATTAGTAACACTAATTACTCTCTCTCTAAAAAGTATTGGATTACTACTTTCTAAATCCCATATCAACCTTGACCAGTTGAACAATACAAGGACAGACACAAAACTGCTCTTTTAATTCTTTCAAATAAACAATATACAATTTCATAAATTATTATTGAACTGACAAAAGTTTGAAAAGGGAGAAGGTTACTGCTCCCAACTCAAATATATATACGGTCATAATCAACCCAGCTAACAAAAATATATCTTAAGAACGTTTTGCTGACATTCCCATTAAGTTATGAAATGTAATTTCTGAATGTTCTCTGAGTTTAAAGGTTTTGTTCATGTTAAAGGAACATTCCATTTTATTATTCTGCAAACATTATGGGAATGTTACTTTTAAATGTTCTCTGAACGTTCTGAAACAAGTATTAACATTCAAAAACGTTTCAAAAATTAAAACGTTTCAGAAAAAAACTCCCATGAACAATGAATAAAAAACATTTTGTGCTAATGTTTTGAGAACTTTATTAAACACCAGATAACTCTGACTGAACGTTCTATTGATGTTACTGGAAGAACGTTTGTTCATAACTTAGAGAGAACTTTGCCAGAATGTTAGCCAAAGTTCTGAGAACATTCCTAGTTAGTAGTTCCTAGGAATTCTCTTAATTTCAGAGAGTCTCATCAAGCTTCAGAGGACTATAATATAGTATGGACCACTTTTATGACACTTTCATAGGGGGGGGGGGGATATCACCTTTCATGTTCCACAAAAGAAAGTCATGCAGGTTTGGAATGACTTGAGGTTGAGTTCATGATTTTCATTTTTGGGTTGAACTCTTCCTTTAACTCTTCCTTCCTCTGCAGACTGACTCAGTGTCCTTACAGGAACATGTAAATAATCAAACTCGCCCTTACAGAACTTCCAAACTAATCTAGCAGGCCTAACCAGCTTCTTTATTGTTTTGTTATAAAATAATAAGCTTATTTCCTTCCTTGTTATTGTTGTCTATTTATTACTTATTAAAATAAAAGGAGTAATCTAGTGTCTGCTGTATGATTCTTTTAAATACTATGATGGAAGTATTGTTTAGAGAGAACTGACACACGCCTGACTAATGAGCAACCAACCAAAACTTCAAAATAAATTGTTTAGATGAGATGTCATAATCTTCTTTATAAAATACTGGAATGGATGTTGAAACATAAGAGGGTTATTGATTCAGATTAAGAATATTTACTAGGTAAATTTATTTTTGACCTAACATTTTTTAATTGAATGAATTATATGTTAGGTAATTAATTAATCAAGTAACATTTAAACTTCAATTAACTGCATATATCAATTTTTGATTAGAAACACCCCCAAACTAAGATAATTCAAATATAATACATTTGTAGCAGACAATTAGTTAAACGGATATTACAAAAAGTGGCTTTAGAAATCATTTTATTGTTTGTTTATTTCTATATAATTGAACATGTAAGTCTAACACTACAGCAATCCATTTTGCAGCTGAGTATGACAATCTGTCCAAGGTATTATTAGGGCATACAAGGTGTATTTTTGTTCAGTTGCAGGGGTATTGGCCTGCTCTTGCGTCAGCATCGCATGCATGCGTTGCTGCTCACGTGCACAGCGTCGGCCAATACTGAGTCAGCATTCTGATGTAGAACCCAGAAGCCTGCACTGTCTATACAATGTAAACATCATATGAGAATGAGGGAGAGTCCATGAGAGAGTCAATGGGCAGTCCATGAGAGGCTGAGAGTTGGTCAGCCACAGTATCATCATCAATCACTGGCACAGCAACTTGCGCATTCGGCTCCTCTTGATTGGGCAACAGAGAATGCACCCACGAAGAAGTGCAGTCATCATCACAAGTAGCTACACTGGAGATGTTAGATACATAAAAAACTTGTGAGAGGTCCTCGGCTTCATACTGCTCATCATCTGCATGCTCTGTAGACTAGATCTCATCAATGCAGGAGGAATCATTATTGCAGGTATGCCCAGTTAGACCACCACAACATGTTGCAGCAGACATTTGTGAAGGAACACTGCAGGTAAGAGTTCCAGCATCCCCATGATCAGAACTAACTATTTTGGTTTCAGACAAAGGGAGGAAGTTCACTCGCACTATACGCTCTTTACCAGCCCTGTCACGGATCTTATAGACGTATATGGAAGGCTTTGAGGCATCAACGGTGTACACAACTGGTTCCCATCTGTGGACAAGTTTTCGTTTTCCTCTACATCCCTTGTTAGCCACGAGCACCTGGTCACCAATGGCTAATGGTATGTCTTTAACTCTTTTGTTGTACTGGCTAGACTGGTGTTTTTGCTCTAGGACAGAAATCTGCTGTGCTAATGTCATGGCAGTCTGGAGGTCACTAATGAGCGATCTAATATACTGGTCATAGACACAGACTGATTTGTCCTGCAGAACACTTTGGAACATGAAGTCAACTGGCAACCTTGGTACTCTACCGAACATTAGGTAAAAAGAGGCAAAACCTGTTGTTTCATGTTCTGTGCAATTGTACAAAAATGTCGTGGTCTGTACCAACTGCGGCCAGTTCTGCTTAGGCCTAGGTGGAAGGGACCTCAGCATGTTACCTAATGTCTTATAGAAACGTTCGGTACCACCCTTCCCCATTGGCTGGTATGGGGTGGTTCTGGCGATCAGCTCACTCTCAAATGTTGCTCCCTGGTCAGAATGAATGTGTTGGGGAAATCCATAGACACAGAAGAAGCCGTCCCATAGTTTCTTGGCCACTCTTTTTGCTGTCTGGTCCTGACACGGGAATGAATGTTTAACGTTTTTTTCTTGATGAAAAAAAAAAAATTCTTGCTCAAAATCAGGCACTGTTTCTTACTTAAAATGCATCAACAGTCATTCATTATATACTGATCAGATAAAGGATACGATTCTGGAAGGTCACTGAAGTGTCCCACAGTCCTTATCGCAAGCTATGTTTCCATGACCCTGTTTTTATGCGCATTTTGAAGTATCACATCAGAAACGAGTGATGGAAATGCCAAATTTCGAATAAAAGTTTTTACACTCACTTGAGGTGGTTTTTGACTTGTGTGAAAAAGATTTAATGTGAATAATGGGAGATGTAAATGCATTTGCCAAATAAATTCTGACGTAACGAACATTAATCCACATGACTAATTGTAATCGGCGGTTTCCACTGATGGTGTTGTAACAGAAAATGTCTCAGTTATGTATGTAACCCTCGTTCCCTCAAAACTGACCGACGAATTGGGGATCACTTTGAGAGACCAATCTACTGACCGATGAATTGGGGATATCTACCAACACGCCACTGTCGCTGGCCCTTCCAATGCTCTGCTTGAGCCTCCTTGTCCGCTCCTTGTCCGCCCCCCAGGAAATCAGGGTTAAAGCAGAGAAGGTCAGTCACTGCTGTTTCACATGACCCACACAGTGTGACTATTAGATGACACTGGAAAAGCATGCCCTATGTGTTACCTTCCTACAGAAGCCACATCTTGCCTGTAGGAAGGTAATTGGGGTCCAGGACATGCCTGGAATATGAATGGCATGAAGCGACCTCAGATGCTTCTGACTCCAGAGGAGGAGATGGCGGGTGAGTTGCATCATGTTGCGGGAGCATAGACCACCTTGGTGGTTGATGTACGCAACGGTCACAGTATTGTCCATACGGACCACTACGTGCTTGCCATGTAATGGCCCCTTGAGGCGGCCCAGCGCAAGAGCTATTGCTAGCAACTCGAGGCAGTTGATGTGCCAATGCAGTTGGGGACCCGTCCACAGACCTGTCACAGACCATCTGTGTGCACTATAGCATGCCTGGACACTTGTTCTAGAGGAACTCCTGTCCATAGAAATGAAGGGTCCAACCACGGGCTGAAGCTTTGGCTACAGTATGGACACCCGGTGCATGCTGCTTTGCCACGCCCATCTCGGGACTCGGCCATGAAGTCAGTGCTGAAGCGGCCTCATATGAAGCAATCCAAGCGGCTTTACTGTGGCTGCGGATGCCATATGCCCCAGGAGCCTCTGAAATACTTTCAGTGGGGCCACTGTCCTACCTTTAAACGAATTCAGGCAGTTCAACACTAACTAGACATGCTCCTCTGTGAAATAAAGGAAACTGCTCTTTCTTTGAAAATGTGGGTACCAGATAGGAAACAAAATAAAACAAAGGATTCTCTACCTGGCCCTCCTTCGGGGGAGGGAGTGGTGCGGTCACCATCTCATGTAGAGCAGCTCCATCCATCTCCGGATAGCCCATCTCAGGGCCGATTGCCCTTTTTACGCTTACTGCCTTTGGTGGGGGCCTGGACGGGCTGGGTGCTCACTTTGTGACTGGGTGAGGCTAGGTGGAGGCTGGTACTTAGGCTGAGTAGGGGCGGAGGAAGTTGCAGGTGGGCGCCCTCAGCAACGAGCAGGCGGAGGCGCTGCAGCTGATGATTGGGTGGAAGTAGCAGAAGGTCGTCAGAGCAGGATGTGTTTGATCACCTCCATCTGCTTCTGTGCTGCTGAGAACTGCTGGGCGAAATTCTCAACAGCGTCGCCGAAAAGACCAGCCTGACAGACAGGGGTGTTAAGGAACCGAACCTTGTCGGGCTCACGCATCCACCAGGTTCAGCCATGACCAGAGATGGCATTCCTAGACCACTAAGGTGGACATCACCTGACCCAGGGAGCATGCCGTTTCATCGGCCATGGGGCGAGGTCCGTCGCTGTACGCAGTCCCTGCATAACGCCTGGGTCGGAACTACCCTCGTGCAGTTCATTGAGCGCTTTGGCCTGGTAGACCTGCAGGAGCGTCATGGCATGCAGGGCGGAAGCGGCTTCTCCACAAGCTGTGTAAGCCAGAGAGGATGAGAACTTACATGCTCGGGAGGAGAGACGCGGATTGCCCCGCCAAGAGGTAGCGGTCTTGGGACACAGTTGCATCGCCACAGACCACTCCACTGGGGGGAGCTCCACGTACCCCTTAGTCGCCCTGCCATCAAGGGTAGTGAGGGAGGAAGAGGGACCTGATTGGTTTCAGGCAGAAAAAGGTGCCATCCATAATCTAGTCACCTCTTCATGCACTTCCGGAAAGAAAGGCACTGGGGCGGGGCACTGAGAACCAGCATGGGCCGCCCCAAGAAACCAATCGTCCAGCCACGTGGGTTCGGGACACGGTGGTGGGTTCCACTCGAGCCCGACGCTTGTAGCAGCCTGGGAAAGCATTGCCGTCAGCTCTGGGTCTGACTCGGTCAACGCTGCCACACCCGAAGGGAGCACCGCAGCCGAATCTTCACCTTCCAACCACCCTCCCAGCCTCTGTTAAGCCGACTTAACAGCACTCTCATTGAAGGCGCTCACTCTAGGAGAGCTGTAAAAACAGCTGTTTTTGTCAGCTCTCTGTGAGATCACGACCACCGCTGCCCTTGCGGTAACACCAACACCAGCTTGCAGAGGCTTCCTCCTGAAGAATTACTCATTTTTAAAGTCTGCACACTCTTAAACTGATTGCAGAGCAGGAACAGTAAAACCCCTCGGCTCCGAAGCGAAAAGCAAATATGCATTAATTCTGGATGTACTGGCCCTCGTTGTATATGTGTGTGTACAATGTATTTTCCCCTCTGGGCTTGCCGTGGATAGGGTCATCATGCACACTTTTGTACTGGAATGTCGCAGGTTTTTCGGGCTTGTCCTCTCACATATGTGTGACGCTTAATAAAGTCGAGAAGAGTTCAGACGGCTCTTGTTTATTGTTTTCTTATTCATAAGTGTTTAGGCGCACCCTTCACGAATGCTCGGTCAAGGTGTTTTATTTACTGTTGGTTACTAGGTTACCAATACCACCGTCATCCGCTTGAACAACTTGATGGAAACGCACCTAATTTGCATTTGTCTTTTTTTCTTTTTTTGCGAAAGATTTGCTTCACATTTGGATAGAAACCCAGCTACAGTCTCTCTCAATTAATACACATCATTGATTCCTTTAAGATGCAACAGTTTGCTCCGCGATGTCACGCGCTGTTTTTCTCACACACGCGCTCTCCTTATGCGCGAACATGGAGCCGCTATGAGCGATGGCGATGAGGAAGACCGGGAGAGGAGATCTGCGAAGCAGGCGAGCCGGCATGCAATCATGGTGATCTGCGAAGCGTTGATCTGATGGCATCCAGTGTAATTGGTGTTGTCTGTGTTGTGTTTATTTGGTGGAATAAATAGACAAACATCTGCTGACAGGTCGACCCTTCATTTAATCTGATAAGACACAAACATTATTTTTACAGTGTGTAAATTCCCCCTTTTTCATTTACAGACACAGTGCAAAAGAGCAGAGAAAACATTCAAGCAATAAAATGAATTTAACAATATTAGTAACAAAACAGCATACCTGATAAGACACAAACAGTATTTTTAGTGTTTGAATTCACCATTTTTTTCACATTTCTGCAAGGAAAATGTAAAGTGCAATGCACTTAGCACATGCTTCAAGTTCATCCATGAGACATAAAATTAAGATTAACACTGCAATCAGAAAATTAAAGGGGAAAATGCACACATACAGACAATACATTTTGAAAATGTTTGTGTAATTCTATATATGAAATGAACATAATACATTCCATACATGTTACAGTTCATCATTTCTATTTCCCTAAATTCCACAATCACTATACTAAAAAAAACTCTTGAATAATATTATCATTGTATGTTGTTACTAGGTGTATATGTGAATTTGTAAATCCTGGCTGCCTACTTGGCCTGAACACTCCTGTAAAAGAGATTTTTAATCTCAGTGAGGTTTTCTCCTGGTTAAATAAAGTTCAAATAAATAAGTAAATAAAAAAAGAACATATACAGCATATACACTGCCATTCAAAAGTTTGGGATCAGTAAGATTTTTTAATGTTTTTAGAAGAAGTCTCTTATGCTCACCAAGGCTGTATTTATTTGATTAAAAATAAAAAAAAGTAATACTGTTAAATATTATTACAATTTAAAATAAATGTCTTCTATTTGAATATATTATAAAATATAATTTATTCCTGTGATAACAAAGTTGAATTTTCAGCATTATTACTCCAATTTTCAGTGTCACATGATATATATATATATATATATATATATATATATATATATACACACACACACACACACTTAAGCAAAAACAAGCAAACAAAATCTGCCAGTGTTACTTCATTCTTTTACGTCTCTTACGGAGCCCAGCGTCAGTATCAGTTAACAAACTAATATGACTAGGATACCACTTTCTCACTAATGCCTTTGAGAATGTAATGAGAAAGGAATTCCTCCAACTGTGGGACGGGTATTCAGAGATTTCACTATTCTGAGGTCTGGCCAACTGGCCTGTCCCAGCAGGGAAAAGCACAGCAAACTTAGCTTCTCATTTGGCTGGCCGTGAGCGTTTCTGAGAGCAATCTAACGCTGGCCGTTCAGAGACAAGGCGAAGCCAAGTGGGAGGCTTGACCTTCTGTTAATTACAGTGACTGTGAGGTCAGAATCACTATTAATGTCCGGGACAGAGAGATGAGAGATTTTCTTCAGCTATTTTTGACTGGCATGGAGTGCTGTAGCAACACACTCTCACAAACATCATCCTGGCGTCACGATTATTATGTATTTCACTCTGATGCTGTATACAGTTTATTTAAAAGATTCCATTACTGTTACAAGGATAAAATGTTGGGGTTAAATTTTAAAATTCTGTCATTATTTCCTTAATGTACAGTAGAGGGAACAGCTGATCTTTCAAACAATAAACACTGATATTAACTGTCAGACTTTAATAATGGCAAAAACACCAAAACAGCAGTCTTATGAAGTCATGTGATAGCTTTGTTTGAGGAATACAACAGTCAAATTAATTCAAAATATGAAATGTGGCACCTCAACAACTGCAGTAGAAAAAAATAGTAAACTAAAATAAATTTCACTGAAAATAAATTTAACTTGAAGCACTAAAATTATTAACTGGAAATCAATAAAACTAAAGCTGAAATAAAAATAGTAATGCCCCTACCACAGGCAGAGGTGAGTCATTTTAGGTTTAATGTTAACGCAAAATCCTGAGACCTTGTTTATAAGGGGCATCTACAGTAGGAACAAGCACACACACGCATAAGCCACAAAGCATGTACAATTACAGTGGACAAACCCTTAGGCATAAAAGCTTATGAGAAGGATAAAATGGCTTATGCACACACAATGTGGCGAAACTGCTCTGCACCACACTGAAAACATACTTAAAGTGTCATGTCTAGTGTCACAATAAAGTGTTTCAAAACTTTAGCAAATATTTATATTCTTGAATTCTTCTGAAACTGGACCCTAAAAGTTGTTCCTCATAAAATGTGACAAAAACAAACTCAGGTCCAACAAAGACTTATAAAATGTGTCAAATATATATTTATTTTTCAGCACCATTACGATTTTTTAATTATTTTATAAACATTAAACACATCAAATATCGACAGAAACTGTGACTTGTATTAGGGTTGTCGAAAGGTTAAAATTACTGTATTTTTTATTATTATTATTATTATTTATTTATTGTAGTGCAATAAATGCACTCAATGCATTAGGTTCCCTTTAAAGGAAATGTAAAAGTAATATACAATAAAAATGGATGATTTTACATAAAATCCACCATTATCATTACTATATATATATAGCTTACTAGTTGTTTCACTGACTTCACTCATTTCAAATCATATATCTGTCCCCTTTGAACAAATATAAAGCATTTAAAGAAATCCATAAAAATTATGTAGGCCTAGTTCTTCCTATCTTAAGTAGACGACCCCCCCCCCCCCCAAAAAAAAAAAGTCACATTCCCACAGTTTATCCAAAAGGACCTTCGGCTAACCATGAGGTCAGAGTAACTCCGGACAGCCGTCTAGTTTTCTGCATGTCTTTCTGCGCATTGCATTAGGTAGTCTACTCCTGTAACAGGGTGGTCTGCTTCTGCCTACAGACTCAATAAATACAGCGCTGCTCTACAGGCCAAAACATTAATAGCAATTTATAGGTAGAGAAGTATAAATACTACAGACAATTATTCTGATAAGCGTCTAGATGCATACTCTATTTCATGTCTATTATGACAAACCAGGATAATCTGAATTAAAAAGTCTCTCTGTGCGAATGCAAGGAATTTGACACAGGACATTTTCAGGACTAGGACCTCAAGTTCAGCCGAGGTCCAGAGACACGGCGCCCTACAGATGAAGTGTCCTAAAACCACCCTGTCCTGCTCAGAGAATTCCAGTAACAAACCACAGACACAGGAAGAAGGGAAAATGAATGGGGGTCAAAGTTCAGACTCACATGGTCATGCCTGGTGCCTCAGACAAACAGGGAGGCTGCAATTATGTACTTAGCCAACAATCATTCGACATCTGAGGTCAGATGCAATTTCTGCAACTCCAAAATGCACATATGTTCAGATCCAGCATCATCTGCTCAACATTATGTGTCTATGTGGGTCCATGCACAGAAATGCTCGGTAATTATTTGTTGTGAGAGCCACGATGCATAACAATAGATTAATAATAGATTAATAGATTAATCTAATAGCAAATGATGCAAAGAGTTTCATTTCTGTTGGCTGCACACCCACATACACAAACAGTATAACACTCAAGAGAGTGTTGAAGTGCGCCCTCTGCTGCCGCTCAAAAAAATACACAGACAAACCCCTTCAGTCCTTTAACTGCAGTATAATAAGGGTACATTCAATTTATACATGGTAAAAAATAGTAACCCACAATTGTTATCTTAAAGAGCTATTTCTAACTGATTTAACTCATAAAATTGAGTTTTGTTGGTATAAATTAATGCATGTAGATTGATTCAGTGATGTTAAATAATATTGACTAACAGCAGTTAATTTAGATGTTAGGCCTACTTTTCATTGTATACAGTGTGGTTTTGAGATCACAAGAATTTTTTTTTTTCTTTATTCCATTCACAGCTTAACAATTTTAAATAATTTACTGCTCAGCCTACATTCTTTTGTACAAAAGAGACATCAAGACTTTTGCCATTGCTAAAACAGTTCAGTATTATCATGCACAAATGTAAAATGAATCCACACTCCCCAACTGATGTCAAATACCTTGATGCAGCTTCAGCCCATAAAAATAGAGCAAGCCATCAGTCATATGAAATCAGGATCTGCCTAGTTCCTAATCTGCGAGATTATCGCACAGTCAGTGAATGTAAGCAAACACTCGGGACATTAATGTAATGATAACCATGTGCTAATGCTCGTTTCGATGCGAGTTCCCACCAGCGTTTGGGTCGAGGGAAAAGCTCTGAAGCATCTCATCCAGTGCCACACGAGGTGCTGGGGTTATTGTTCTAACCGAGGTTGTTAAAATCTCAGCGTTTCTGTGAAAACATGGCTTCCTGGTGGAGTTAGTACCGCCCTCCCGCCATAAACGACGGCCGAGCCCCGTAAGCCTCGCTTAATGGAAGCACAATATTAGCGCAAGCTTAGCACTGTGTCCTTTTCAATCTGAACATTTTACAAGAACTGTTCTCGGAGGGGCTGTTAGGTAATGTGACAGTATTACGTTCTCTACCTTTCAGTCCTGTGGCTAATTTTGTGGGCAGAGTTTTCCGTCTTGACCCTCATCTGGATGTCTGTTTTGCGTAACGGTGAAGGAGGCCTCTGTGTTTATAGCTGATCTCTATGTACTCTTTCTCTTCGTGGTGAGTTCACACTCAGCCCGTAACAACACGATACAAATCATTGCTCTCCAACAGAACATCTTTGTTCGATAAAGAAAAACGCTAAAATCTGGCTGCGATAGGCTATGTGTGGTTGGAAGCAGAGCCACCTCAAATCAAGCAAGTTATATTATACGTATTAGGTGTGAATTATCCTGCCCCTAAGAGGAGACCTTTAATTGATCTTTATATGGACTCTTAAAGGATGTTTAATCCTTTAATAGTTGGAATTAATCTTTAAAGGCCCACTGAAGTGCCTTGGAATGCGCAGCATTATTCAATGTGTTGACGTAATTTCAACTGAAACAGGAAGATGTGGCGGGACATATCAAACAGCTCCTCCCCTTTTTTTTAGCTTGGCCAGAGCTGTGATATAAACACAGCTCTAATCTCCGGGGGGGGGATTTACCCGGGTGGCACGTGGTGGCAACTGCCACCTAAGAAAAAGCAAAGCATTAAATAATGCTGCAAACACCCTGCACCAGCCCACACCACCCCAGAATTATCGCAGAATAAAGCAGTGTTTCAAGTACTGCTTTTCAGCAGTGATGCTTCAATGTGATGACAAAAAAGGCAGCATAACACAAAATAATGGCAAGAAAACACATCTTTCAGTAAACCATGTATCATGGTTGCATGCGCATGCAGCACACCCAGTGTAGTCAGCTTCATTAACAAATGACTCTTATGAACCGGTTCTTTGTGAGTCAAAAACACACAGCCCAGTTCACTTATGAATTGTTTTTCCATTTGTTTGTGAATCTGAAAATTACTGCTTCTGGGCTAACTGAGGAATCTAATCCCGTCCGTATACGTCTGAGATTCATTTCGTAATTGTTTGGTAAGCTGATTCTACAACTGCACGCTCCACTTTCATCATGGATATAGGCCTTTTTGCCATCTGACGAAATGATAACATGAAATCAATAAGAAGATCCAGATCACAGAAACTAATAGCAGAGTTAGCTAAGAATCTAATTGTATTGCAGTTTTTCTCGATTGCTACCACATTATAGCTAACTGATTCAGTTGACCCAATTTCCCAAACCATTAATTCAGTTCTCAAAACAAAGACACATTTCTCAAAACATCTACATTAGGTAGCAAAACTGATGACACAACAATCAGAATCTGGAGAGAGCTGAAAGAGTCATCTACATGGTTTTTATACTACTTACACATACAGTATAATTACAGTACACAGTACCAGTATTTTAGATGAGGTAAATTTAACTGTGTACAGTAAACTGTAGCACATGTACACCCTCAAACTTGTGTTTCTTGTCAACTTTATTTGTAGCCATTTTTTGTGTACTGTATTTTTACAGCACAGAAATGACTGCCAATGGATATAGTCTTGTGTCAGAAGACCTTTTTAGTGCTTTCATCTACTGCAAGACCACTTTACAGTAGTAAAATGAAAATTATTTTTTCCAGAAGTTCATTGCTGTTTGTGCAAATTGGTGTGCAGTTTTGAGATTGTGCTTATTGTTGTGAGAAAATGGTGAATTGTTTCATGAATTGTGTGTTAGCAATCAAGAAAAACTGCAATAACTAGATTGAAAATTGTGAAAGACAAATTTATGCTGCCTTGTATTAATGCCAACTTTAAAGTCTTGTTTAAAAAATGTAAATAGTTTGGTCAATTAGGCCAGAATAGATAGATGTTCAGGTTAGGCCAGAATAGATAGATGTTCAGGTTGTTTGCTAAAGTGTTACTAGGTGGTTGCTAGGCTCTTGCTATGCAGGTGCTGGGGTGTTGCTTGAGTATGCAGTTGATAGGGTGTTCTGGGTGACCACACACAGATCCCACCTCTGTTGATAACAGAAACTCAAACATTGTTTTCAAAACTGATCCAGTTTTGATATTGTTGTATTTCTTTCTAATGCCATGAAATTCAAAAGTTTTTGTTGCTTTTTAATTTGCACTAAAACTTGTGATTTATACCATTCAAGCAGCCTATGTAATATTAATAAAAGCGCTCATCTTCTTTAGTGATACAAGCTCAGAAATATTTAGAATCTGTTGATGTTTTTCATATAGAGTATGACTTGGTGCCATGATGGATATTTAAATTTTGTTATTTATTTTTAATTTTATAGATGATTACTTTGTGATAATGCAATATTTGTGAACACAATTGTGTATGTCGGGCCATAAATCCCCAAAAACTATGCATGGGTGCTTGCTTTGGAGTTGCTTCCCCTCATAAACCGCATACTACCCCTTTGCCACCCTATAAATAATTTTCTAGATCCGCCCCTGCTAATCTCTAACCATTTCTCCTCGTAATCTCCTCCATATCGCTTTAAAATACAGCATTCTGTGCAGAATTCAAATGGGTCCGATACGTTTTGTGGTCTGCGCCGACTCACAGATATGATCCGCTCTGTGCTATCGTGTCTCTGGACCGGAGCAGACTGTGTGCATTGCGGTTCGCATGAAACTAGACTTCATTCGCCTCAGTGGAAAGCATATTTACACGATGGAAAGCATCTTAATCGTTCCCTATCCTCTATATAGTGCACTACCCTTACGGAACAAAAATATATGGGAATATACTGCAAAATATAATGCAAGATATTACATAATAAATTTCCATATATGGGAAACTAGTGCTTATATATTTCAATATACTGCAATATATGCATTGACTATGTACGGCTATATACTGATACATATAAAACATTTTGAAAGGAAGACAAAGTAGCATTACATGTAATATTCATAAAGTTTTATCCTTTATTGTGTACATTTATTGCACATACATGTTCCCATATAAATGTGAATGTATGTACACACATTCACAGAATGAGTTACAATCAGTGGTTACAACAGTCTTCTAGTTCCCATGCTTTGATTCTGACCGTTAAAGAGTAAATGTTAAAATTAATTGTTATTTCATGTGTTTTGCTCAATATTAATATAGGGGAAGGCCTGTTAGTGTTAAATGTTCTATTATTTTGAAATTTAAAAGGTTTTCTGGTATGTGTGAGTTTTTGAGGTTAGCATTGTGCTGAAGAGTAGAGCCTGTGGTTAGGTTCACAATTGGCCAAACGCTATCAAGCCTATATGTTACTTTATTTAAAAAGTAATAAAGTGTACTTGAGCACAGTGATAGTCTCTCTGCTAAATACTTTAGTACATGCAAGTGTGCTTGTGCTGTTGTTAACTAGCTTGAAAATATAAAACATTTAAAATGTAAATAATTATAAAATATAAGAAATGTATTCCATAATATATGTTTGTTTATACATGAGTAAATATTTATGCAATATATTATACATGCAGTACCATATCTGACACATATAAGTCTATATATTATGAAGTGTATTACTGAATATAAAATTACATAGGCTACATTATGATTTATTAGCAAATATATTGTCACATATTTTTCAATATATGAAAAGCGGCAATTCCTTATGTATTATTTAATATATTGTAATATATTTTCACAATATATTATTCTGTATATTTTCAAATATACTGTTATATCATTTAATATATTGACCATTCATATATAGGGAAATAAATTTTCTTTCCGTAAGGGTAGGCCTATGTGCCATTCACCACGTAGAAAATAGTAAATGTGTGAACAAGTGACCGATTTCAGCCGCAGCTTTAGCGTCTATTTATAACGTAGGGGGCGGGACGCTTTAGATTCTAGAGAGCATTTGATTGGACAGAAAATCTGATAAATAGCTGAAGTGTGCGGTGACGTCCTGAAAATCCATGATACATTTTAGCGGAAGTGAGAGACTGTACGTTTTGAATGCTTATATCTCCTAAATGTGAATTTTGTCATTGTTTTTGGAACACACCAGCTTATTCACAACCTTAAGGCTAACATATTCTTACTAAAAGCTAAAAATATCAGGGGGACTTTAAAGGACAATATGAAAATCTTCCCAACTAAACAGCACAAAGTTTCTCAAGCCTATTGTGCAAGACTGTCTGGTAAACATTTGAAAACACACATTTAATGTCATTGGACATTCAAAAAGAAGAAAAAAAATGTTTGTGTGGTTTCATGTGTTCAGGCACCTGTTTTCTTTTGAATGTTTCATCTTGCATAAATAGATTAAGGTACGCAACATAGCCTATAAAACACTTAAATTTTTTAGTCTCAATCTCAGCCTCTTAAGACACACCAGCCATTAAAGAAGTATGGGATCAATAAAGCTGGCTTTTCTACAGATAAAAGCCCTGTATTTAATATTTGTCCAGGAATTACTAGGGATTTAGACCTCAGCCGTTGTTTATAATTACCAATTATTTCTAGATACCATAACTGGCAGCCATTAACGCAAGCTTAAAGGGTTAGTTCACCCAAAAATGAAAATTCTGTCATTAATTACTCCCCCTCATGTTGTTCCACATCCGTAAGACCTTTGTTCACCTTTGGAACACAAATGAAGATATTTTTAATAAAATCTGAGAGCTTTCTGTCCAGAGATCCAACGAAACTACCACTTTCAAGGTCCAGAAAGGCATCATTAAAGTACTCCATGTGACTCCAGTGGTTTAACCATTTTATGAAGCAACGCGAATGCTTTGTTTGCAGGGGGGGAAAAAAACATAATTTACCACTTTATTTATGAAATATTGATCCGCATCGCGCATTCACGAGAGCATCACAACGCATGTGTGTTGTGTTCACGCGAGAGGTGACGTTGTGTGAACGCTTTGGATAATTTTATTTTGTAAATAAAGTGGTAAATTGTGTTTTTTGCACAAACAAAGCTCTTGCGCAGCTTCATAAAATTGAGGTTAAACTACTGGAGTCACATAGAGTACTTTAATGATGTCTTTCCTACCTTTCTGGACCTTGAAAGTGGTAGTTGCTTTGGACCTCTATGGAGGGACAGAAACCTCTCAGATTTCATTAAAAATATATTAATTTGTGTGCAGGACATTTTCTGTTGGGGTTAGATTATTTTAAAGCTATGCAAGTCTGTCTCCATTTACAGTATATAGCTAAGTAATCTTTTTAGTTATCTTTTATTTGGAAAATGTCATTACCTGCAGCACAGAGTCATTTACAGGGACATATGGGCTCATGCAGAATTAAAGGAAAATACCACAGTAAGTAGCCTATAACCTAAAGCTGTTTAAAAAGTCTGCTGGATTTAGTTTGAAAAAAACAAAGACGTTTGCAAAAAAATTATTCCATGTTTGTGGAGTGTTAGGATGGAGAACTAAAAAGGAATGTTATGCAGAAAAAAGCAATGGAATGTTTAAAATGCTGTAGACTTTAATTTTGAAGGCTCTAGCTTTAAACATGAGCCGAAGCAATTTAGCACAGTAACAGCTGTAATCTGAGTGTTTTTGCGAGATTAGCTTTCTAGATTCTCAGGAATTTACCACTTTAACCTTGTGATTATAATAAGTCACAGGTAAATGTTGTACAACATTATCATAGCCAACATGATTCCGAAAACAATCCATTATAGTCTGAATCTGTAGAGACCAGACAGGTAAGAGGAAAGAATACAAGGATCTCGACACCGTGCAAATATTTGTTCAGGTGTAGCGCCGCATGCCGCCATCAGACTATCAAGGCCACGTTCACATGAGCTTTAACTCGCAACAAGAGAGCTAAAACCTCACTCCCGGCTCCCAGAAAACCATGAGGTCATTAGATGCGTTGTTTATTGAACGTCACCACAAAACATCTTCCCCCAAATACCCGTGTGGGTCCCTGAGGTAATTTTGCTAAGTGCAGTGTTTATGCTAACTAACTAGCCCCTTGATGTACAGCCACTTACTGCAGTCATGAATCGACTAGTCTTTCAAGGTAAGCACCAATCAAGTCCTGTATAACTTTCATCAAGTTATCAGACCAAGCCCTTCACACCACGAAAGCGCTCCAGTTCCCAGGTAGCCTAACAAACTCCTTTTGCTTATCAGAGCGGCCCTTGTCTTGAACTTGCGAGTGTTCGCGCTAAACATCCACAGTGAGCCTGGGTGGTCCAAAGTGTGGCCACGTTATCTACGATATGTCGTTCCCAGAACAAGTGGAAGCGCAACGCGAATGCTTCATTTAAAAAGAACGAACACATTGCGCCAAGGGAATTAAAAAGCAACGGCAGTCGTATTATAAGTGCATACCAAAGGATTGCGCCAGTGTCGGGGAACTCAAAGAAATGACGCCTATTACATTCTTCAGATCAAAATAATGTAGATTATCCAGAAACAAGCAATACTTTTTCCAACAAGAGCCATAATCAAAGTGTTCCCCTAAATGTCCTTTCTCTCAATACAGTAGGCTATGTGGCAATGCAGTATATATAAAAATATATTACTTTGCATAGATTGTTCCATGAAGAGCCTTTAACATAATCTGAAATCTTTCCTCTGCACAAAAGGTTCTATAGGCTATTGTGAAAAAACTTTCTTTAGATTATTAATATGTTGACACACTAAGAAAAAAAAAAACAATTGTTAAGAAATAGAATTCTCTGGCGAACCAAAATGGTCTGTCGCATTGCTGTGAAAACCCCATTTTTTTACATTTTCACCTTTGTTATTAAGAGTGTAAGAAGTCACATTTATTCTAGATTCTGAAGGTATAGAATGAGTCCTTTTGCTTTGGACCATGTGTCTGTTTTGTACTGAAATGTTTAGAATAGGCTATAAATACTGTTTAGCTATTTTGATTCATTTATAAAAATGTGTTTGACTCTTGTTTTCTTAGTTGAGTTTGTCCGTTCAAATGTAATGCTATCACCCTAACTCAGATCCTCATTGTTTTTGTGGCTGATAAATACTAATCTATTTACAAAATAAGTCTATATGTTTCCACCTTCATTTTCTTACACTGTTAAAAAGGAATTGTTGAGAAAATGTAAAAATTCAACGCAACCTGATGCATTCAGATTTTCAGGTTCCCTCAACTATTGTCTTAAAAAATTGTCTTAGGTAACACTACTTTGTTAAATTTGTTTGTCTCCTAATTGCACAATGTCTCATTCAGCCAATAAATTTATTGAGGAAACTACATTCTTGTTCAAGGAATGTTCAATTAGCAACAAATTGATCTATCATTCTGGTAGCCATATATACACTTATACTGTAAGATACTTATTAAATTAAGTCAACAATGCTATCTTTGTTTCTGAAGGCACAGTCACTTTACAAAGCAAGGATATCTGGAATATAGTTTTTACTTGACACTCAAACCTCAAGAACGGTGACAAACAAATAAAAAAGATGAGTTCTTAATGCCACAACATGGCAAATAACTAACAATAATGAAAAAACACCAACAAAAGTTTAAACAAAAGTCCGTAAACAATGAAACAGTAATACCATGTAACCACGTAATTTATTCCGCCCATAACATTTCAGCAATATTGTTCATTTTGAACTGTGCTTGACTTGTTGGGCCAACATTTGGGGGGAACAATGGTTTTATGTAGTTTCAAATAATTCACATTGCTTAGCATTTGTGACTCAAAAGGTCCTGTAAACTGGAAAATATGTGGTTGCTTTTTTCTTTTTTCTTTTTTTAGCTACTTCAAATGATGTACAGTTTCAAATTGTCTTTCCTGACAGAATAGTACCACTGAAAGACTGATATACATTGGTGTCACATGTATTTGCGTGCTGTGTTGATCAAGATGGTTAGTAGGTTGCTGTTTCAGCTGAGGATCAGCAGTCTGTTCAGGACGGGGCCAGAGATTCACTCTCGTGCTTGTGAAGCTCAACGCTATAGGAATCCATTAAGTCAGCCGCAGTTACTATACACAGAACATGAGAAAAGGAAAGCCATCTTTCATTTTATTTGCCGTGTTCTATCTGTTTTTTACAAAAAATAATGCAGTTGTTGAATGTAATATTAAAACCTATGACAGCCCATCATCATCATCATCATCATAGGAATCAGCAAGTTAAAAACCAAGTCTCATTTGCAAACTATTTTACAGTCGATTAAGTCATCAACAACTTCTGGAACAAGAATAAATGTAAGGAACGGCTTGATTTTGTCAGTGGGAAATTGATCAGATGGTTGTGGTTTGCTATTGGTGGATCTCATGTGAGTGACAGGTTGCCACGCCCTCACGCCACTAAACACATCATCAGAGAAGAGATGTCGCTGCAAGAGGAAGGGAAGTTTTTTGATTCATGATTACAAGGAACATAAATTTAAAATAAAATAATGATGTGCACGGATAAATCATTTATAATAAACACTGCAATATTCCATAAAAATAAGACTTGTTCATTATGATTTCATGGTGACTTTAAACAAATAAAAACTCTCTTATAGTTGCTGCTCTGCTCAATCTGGACATTCTCAAGCATCTTCACGAACTGCATCCTGGGATGCTTTTAAAAACTACTGAAGGAGTTTGCATGCATTTTCTTTACTATCCACTCCATGTCAAGAATTTAAAAAAAAAAAAAAAAAATAGTTTTGTAAAGAAATTCAAACTTGGCACAATATATATTTGCCTGCAAAACTTATTTCAAGCATTTAAGCAGAAGTTTCATATCCAAATGTTTTTAAGGTCATGAGAAGCTTAAATTCAGACTGTTTGGATTGGTTCAGAGACACAAAGATGCTTGACGCTGTCACTGTCCCATGTTCCTTCATTCCTAGCAGAGGAAGGCCTTTGCCTTTGGGGTGGTGGTGATGGTGAAGGGGTTGTTCTTGCAAATCCATTTCCTGTCCTCCACACCCACACTAATTAGATATTTGGGTGGCCCTGTTTATTGACTTTGCTGAAGAACGGTGGATTATATTAACATTTGCACACCGCTTTCTCAGCAGTGCAGCATTACTGGGCCCGTCCCAAGAGAGCTGTTGGAGACGGGAGGGAGCGATGTGATTGGGAAGGAAGGGAAACAAGCCGCTCTGCCTCCAGTCTTGCCAGCCACGGCCGCCACTTTGCTCTGCTCTGACCGTCTGTACACCAAAATATCACAGTGTCCCGTTTCTTCAATAGCGTGTCATAACACACAAAGAAAATGGAGATTTATGTGCTTAGAAACAAACAACTACAATGCATATTGGAGATGTATCATTGTATAATTTTGTTTTCTTCCCTAAAAAGACAAATAGCAGGTAACAATTATTACTATTCTTTTAAAGTGGTCAGTATTGCTCGAAATTGAAAACATACTGTTTCTCAGTTTATGTGGATATTCATCATTTGGGATGTAACCTCTTTAAAACAGAATCAATAAAGTGGTTAAAAATTAAAAAAATTTAATAAACATTGTCAACACTGCCACGAGAAATTATGAATTACTGTATGTGATTAAATAATACATTATGAATGCATCATATTGTACATTTAGTGCAAAGTGTGTCTTTCAATTTGCATATTAAAAGAAACTTTTGAAAGTTAAGTTGATAAAAATATTTATAATAAAATTAATTTGTCAAATTAGATAATTTGTCTCATGATGGCTGAATTAAGATTGAAGATGTTTGTATATTAAATTCAACATTCATGTCTGTACCATTTTATTTCCTCAAACCCAAAAAGAAATCTGCATGGGATCTTATCAAGTCTAAAATTTCACTAAAGGCAATGCTTAATTATTTACTATAAATACAAATATATCACTGTAAATCTGTCTCAATATTATGTTTAAATTACTATTCCACTAATGCCCCACTTATTAGTATGTTTTTAATGATGTCATGCACTTTGTAAATGTGATCTTAACAGTTTATCAGGCACTTCACACGTACTGTACACAGCAAACTGAATTAATGACAAATGAAACTGTATTTAAGGAGCAAATACAATAGCAACACTTATAAACTAATGTATTCATATATGTTAAGGTAACCACAAATGACATTTGTACACACAAAAACTATAGATTTTAAAGTATGGCAAGTCATATTTTGTTCATCATGAAATAAGAAAATGAGTCTATCGTTCAATAAGTCTATCCTTCAATAAGTTTTCAATTATATTTATATATTTGTATATGTGTACTCGAGATTTAGAACAATATTTTCCAGATTTGCAATGATATATTCAGATTAATGTTTATATAGGGTGAATTCAGGGTGATTGGGACACATTTTGCCACTGAGATGAATTGGAAAAAGTGTCCCAATCAACCTGAATTCACCCTATATATATATATATATATATATATATATATATATATATATATATATATATATATATATATATATTAGGTTAGATTATTTCTGTATCTTTAGAGATAAATGTTTAAAATAAAACTGATAGTAACCATTATTGCATTAGTAAAGCAATTTATATTAAATTTTATATGCAAGTAATGGGAATAGAAATAGTGCCCCTATATGACACATTTTGCATCTTTGCTTTTGTGTGTTAGTTTGTATATGTCTGTCTTTGTTTTTGTAATGTTCCACACTGTAAAGTCCATAAAAATAGGGCACAATGTACTGTATATAAATGGAATAAGGAAATATTGTTTTTTTTTTTTTTTTTTTTTTTTTTTTGTTTTTTTTTTATAGGTGTTTTAACTCTATTTTGAATTACGCATTGAATTAGAATGTGTTTTGAGGGTTAACGGAAATTTCAGTAAAGTTACAGGATAATGTCCTGGCAGAAAATTACCAGTACATTTTCCGTTTTTATTTTTTACAGTGCACACCATGTTTTCTTCCATCACTGGACAGTTAATCTGTCTAAACGCACCTATATTTGAACAATTCACTGTTGAATGTTGTGATTGGACAGTTCATCATTCCAAACAGCATCGCTAACACTGTTTTTGAAATATAAACAAGATACAGATGTAGTGCACAGCCTGAAGCTAGCTGAAAAGCCAGTGTTTGGTATAAGGATTCTTTCAGACACACAATCTCTGTTATTCACTGGCACATACACATTACAGAATACACATTGCGATATGCATTTTCAAAATACAGTATACCCATATTACCAAGTACAGTTTATACAATGGAGGATATAAATACATATACACCTTATTGGGAGGGTTCAACACTTTAAAGGTTCGATGAAGAACCTTTAACATCCACTGAACCTTTCCATTCCAAAATAGTTTCTTATTAGTGGAAAAAGGTTCTTTAAATTATTAACATGTTCTTCACAATAAAAACAGATGGTTCTTTAAGAACTGTTCACTGAAAGATACTTTGGGGACACAAAAATAGCTCTTCATGGCATCGCTGTGAAACCCCCTTTTGAAACCTTTATTTTTAAGAGACCTGTAAAGTGTGTATAACATGTAAATGTGAATGTGGAGTACCATGAGAAACTGCAATGTTAGCAAAGAGCATGTTGTAGTATTTTGGAGGTATATATTGTTCTTTGTTTTGTTGCTTAAAGTGAATATATATATTAAAACTGTGGTTTCACTTTATTTTGATGGTCCCTTTAACACATTCTGTTATAAGTAGCATTGCACCTACATGTCTACTAACTCTCATTAGAGTGTTAGTAGAGTATTAGTGAACTGGTAGGGTTAGGGTAGAGTAAGTTGACATGTACTTGCAAAGTTACTTTTAGTCAATAGAATGTCTGTTGCAGGACCATCAAAATAAACTGTCACCAAAACTATAAATATTAATGTAACTACTGTACATTGAAGGCAAGAGAGTATCGGTAACACTTTACAATAGGTTTAATTTCATAACATTGGTTAACATGAATTAAGAATGAACAATACTTTACAGCATTTATTAATCTTAGTTCATGTTAATAACAACATTTACTAATACGTTATTTAATTCAAAAGTTGTATTTGTTAACATTAGTCTATGCACTGTGAACAAACATGAACAAACAATGAACAATTGTATTTTTACCAACTAACATTAACAATGAATAATAAATGCTTTAAAAATATTGCCAGTGCTGGGTAGATTACTTATAAATTGCTGGTTACTGATTCCAAATTACAAAATTGTAGCTAGTAAGGTAATCCATACATTACACATTGAATCTGACTACTTTTTGATTACTTTTAGATTACTTTTGACCTAAATTGTTTATCACATTAATTTGAATAGGATAATCTTATATATTGATATAACAATACAAAGAGAACGAAAATATATTCCATTCTTCATTATCAACAACATGAAGCGCATGAGGTATTATGTTACGTAAGGGTTTCCCAGACTGAGGTTTGTGAAGAAACTGCTTAAAGAAAAGCTATTAATTAAATTATTGAAATATTTTATTTGTTTACCTGCATGTCATGTGACCATTAACCGACATCAGAGAACTGTCAACTGTTATTTACTAAATTTTATTATTGACTTAACTTGTTAACTTAAAATCTCGGGGTAAAATCTTCAATTAAATATATTGGGTCAAAGAGGTTCAGCTGACCCAAAAAAGTTGGGGAATTTTTGTACATTTTAATGTGTTTGAAAGCATTCTAAAGATAGTAATGCATTGTTAAATCACTCGCTAAGAGATAAGTCAAATAATTATTAATGTGTTCTCAGGAGCTGATTAGATATGCAATGTTGCAATGTTGAGAAAGCACTTCTCAAAAGTGAAATCATTTGTGTAAATCCAGTGAACAAATGCCGTGGGTCTCAGTTTTCAGTGATAGGCTCATGACTAGTGGCTGGTCTGTGTGAGCAATTCCACAAACCTAGAAGACCTTCTGAACGTATATAAGCAGTAGGCTTCTTTTAGAAAGGAATATTTAAAAGATAACAAAAGTAGTAGGGGGAATCGATGAATTATTGAATTATTAATTCAACTGCCATTGTGGGAATAACATGTAATCGTAATCAATAAAAAAGTAATGTAGTCTTATTACGGGTATTTTAAAATGTAATCGAATCTAATTACAAGTACTTGATTTTTAGAATCTGATTACGTAATCGAGATTCCATGTAATCAGTTACTACCCAACATGCTAATGTTAACACATGATACCTTACTGTTAAGTGTTACCAGAGTATCTTTACAAATTAAATGCTTGCTTAAGTGAATGAACATATTTCCTTGTGCCTCTGTGCAGATATTTGTTAACACACAGCTTGTGTGTGTGTGTGCGTGTGTGTGTGTGTGTGTGTGTGTGTGTGTGTGTGTGTGTGTGTGTGTGTGTGTGCGTGCGTGCTTGTGCGCGTGTGTGATGTATGAGGCTGCTCTCGCTCTATCTGGGCTCTCAGGAGCGGCTGTAGGATGTCAGATTCAGGCCTCCTTAAAGTAAACACACACTCTCTCTCTCTTTCTCGCTCTCTCCCTTGACTTTTCTCATTCTCTCAGTCTGTCAGCTGGAGACCACACAGTCAGACCACACAGAGTCTGTGTCGGCCCCGGCCCCTCGCACGCAACACAACCCCGACTCGAACACTCACCGCACAGGGCATGTTTCATTACGCATACCCGCACTGGTGTTTTCCATGAATGCGTGTTTACATAAAATACTGAGTGAATTGTATTTTGTTGAGATGTACATTAAAAGAATTGCAGTTCAAAGAGCTTCTAATGGATTTCTCATGAGAGCGCATACTAAACATGACTTATTCATTTGCTCACAAGGTGTTTCTACTGATTTTCAAAAAGGGACACTTTTCTATTTTTAGTTGTGTTTTCTATCCTAGATGGTTAAAGTGAACTACCAAACAGCTGTGTTTATGAAAATAGCACAGTAAAAATGATTCTGAAATATTGGCCACAGACAACTGTTTTATTCTGTGATTCATACTTGTCTTGGTTGCATATTTGTGTGTGTGTGTTCAGTCTCAGAGCTAAAAATACTGACCCAAAGACGTGTAATATGCTCATATTGCAGTATCGGTGGACACGGCTGTTTATTTCTTACTGATTTTCTTTAATAAAGTGAATATTTGTACATCAGTTACAGTCTGAATTCATGAAATTACGAGCAAGATTGGGAAAATGTATTCCCTAATTGTATTCCTTATATTTTGTATTAAGTTTGTATTTGGTGTCACGTTCAATTTAAAATGGTAAGAGGCAGCGCTTTTAGCTTTGTTTCACGTGATGTGTCAGTGGTAAACTGGATAAATACACACACACACCTACACACACGCACACAAAATCAACAGGATTGCACGCTGAAAGGTTAGTTTATGCGTTGCTTCATTGTGAAGTCAAGAGACTAACAATTTAGTCGTCTAAGATTGCCGGTCCTGAAGCGATGAAAGTGGTGCTTTCATTTTCCAGTGGTTCAGATGCAGGACGTCCAGACACTGTTTGCTGACTGATGGTTTGTTTCACCTCGTCCGGCACCTTCTGACCCTTTACCCTCCACATTGTGCCCCCGGGGTCACGTGTGAATGCTTGTATTTAACTTGTGAATCTAGAACAAATATACAGCCGATTCACTGAAATGTGGAGTAAGTGTAGAGTAAGACTTCTCTGGAGCGATGAGAATATATATATGAACATTTTTAGACCACTTGGATGATTATGATTGTGACTGTGATGCAAAGAATCTTGGGTAACACTTTTTTTTGATGGATTCACTTTAGACATTCTACTAACTATTAGTAACTTTGCAACTACATGTCAACTAACTCTCATTAGAGTATTAGTAGACTGTTTGCTTAATATACTGTATGCCAACACTTTATTTTGATGCTCCTCAACAGACATTCTACTGACTAAGTAACTTTGCAACTACATGTCAACTTATTCTACTAACCTGAACCCAAATACCTAACAGTCTGCTAATACTCTAATGAAAGTTAGTTGTTCTGTAGTTGCAAAGTTACTTATACCGTAGTTAGTAGAATGTCTAAAGTGGACCATCAAAATAATGTGTAACCAAATTGAATAATAAAACCTCCCTACATGTTTTCTCCATCAATGAAATAAAAATGAATGAAAAAAGAAAGAAAACAATATTAAAATATAAAAGATTTGCTTCATTTTTTTTTTTATTTAATTAATTATTATTTGTATGATTCTTCTGACGTTTCATGTCCTTTACACGCAGCCAAGCAACTGCTATCACTGACATGTACAGAAAATCTAATGTGATAATTAGTCAAATAAAAAATATTCTAAAACTTTGTTGTGGCATAATTCAGTTTAAAAAAAGAATTTAACATTTATATTATACAAATACCATCTCCTGAAATTAATTTTGTTTTGTGAGATGGCTCCTTACTTTAAGAGTTATTATATAGACATTAATAGTTTACTATCCTTCAGTGACTATCAAGAAATGTAATCAGATGGGAAACAAATCTGAAAAGTAAAAATGACCCAAAAAAAAAAAGAATGAAGTGGGAAGCACAAATCCTCGTGTCTCAGCGGTGATTCATGCCCTCGTATCTCATCTAAGCATAAAGCAGAGCTGAAGCGAGATCAGTGACGTCAGAAGAGGCGAGTCATGGGTCATTAGCAGAGATCAGAGTGCATGTAAACACTGCAGTCACAGCACATAGACTCCCGCTGGAGAAGAGCTCATCCTGCTGATCTACTGCACAACAACCACCGCCCCCTACTGGAGATGACGGATACTACACATATGTAAACTAAAACTTCATCATCACCCTATTTTCTGAAATCTGATGAGTACAAACACACTGGCATCCATTTAGCCAAGACTCGGCGTGTAACGAAGGTAGATTTATATACCGAAAGGGAATTGTATAGGCCTATAGCTAATTGTAAGGTCTGGGTGCTTTTATACTGATTATAATTACAGTTTCTATTGTCCAAAATGAAAATTGTTACAGCTGTTGAAGATGACTCTATTACAGCTGAAGAAACTGTTTCAGCTTGTTTAGAGAACATTGAAAAGTTACGTTCCCATAATGCTTAGAGAATTATCAAATGTAATGTTCCCTTAACTTCATAACTTAGTGGGAACCTTAGCAAACGAATATATTTTGTTAGCTGGGCAGTTTCAATAAACAGCAAATTACCATTGTGACAACATGCCCCGCCGTTATATATATATATATATATATATATATATATATATATATATATGTATGTATGTATGTATGTATAGCATATGGAGAGAGAGGGGGCACTGTGACAATCAGCTCCCTGTTCTAAAGATCGAAGAAAAAAAAGTTGGAGTGCTCAAAATTCTATTTGTTTCATTTTACCCCCTCTCGATCTCTTTTTAACCCATAAGATCACAAGAGACTGCTTTACTTTAAGATATAAATGCTATGAAAATAAACAGCAGACTGGCTGGATTGGCTTCTTGTTTCGAGATGTTATCATTAGCTGGACCGAATGCTTCTCTGCTACCTATAGCCTATATAGAAACATTAGAGGGACACAAAACACACAAAAAATCATTTGTGTCCAGAAAACAATTTTTTTTTATTTCAGTAATAGAATAATAATTTTACAGAATTTCCTGGTTAAGTAAAAACGACTTCATGAAAATCGTACATTAGCCTACTTAGTCGTACATTAAGTTTATTGGTTGCAGTTTGATGTAACCATATAAAACTCAGAGTGGGTTAGGAGTTTGCTTTGTAAGCAGACAGTTTGTACAATTCCCCGTCTGGAGTTTGGGCGCGTGTCCAGTGTTTTGAGAGAACGCGTCCTCTGCTGAGTTCTCACAGATTCACGACATAACACACACACGCGCACACACACACACACACACACTGGCTTGCACCTCTACCAGGTAGTCCAAATAATTTCTTTATCTCCTCATCTGTTTATCCAGACAGCCCGTGCCAATCAGTTGCTTACAATCGCCATTCTTACAATTTTATTACAATCGTACATCAGTTATTGCTTTCCTGATACGGACGCAGACTCATTGTTTTCATCGTTCAAATAAACACAAGTATACAAATACTGTTATCGCCAATATTTCATTTTGCACTGCTGTTTCTGAAAGAACAATAAGTCTTGGGATGTGCGTGGATTTTCCTGCGTTTGTATTGGCCGATGGGATCTGATTTTTTACGGATCTCAGACCGGTTGTCTTGTTGTTCTGATTCAAGTCGCAATTTTGGGATGATCCGAGAGAACTTGTTGACATGTGTAGGCTACTGCGATAATAAAAAAATAAACTACACTGAAGAAAATGTTAAACTAAAAATGATGACATCTAAATTAACTGGTTCAAAAATATTATGTAATATTTTTTAATCAACCTAAGTAGTCCTACATAGTTTATAGGCTACCAATAAAATACATTTTTATTGGTTAAATCAAGTAAAAGCTCTTTAAGGGAACAATTGCAGGTTGCCACTTATTATAGTGTAAATAAAACTAACCTCAGAATTATTATCCATAAATGTTAAGCTGCAATCATTAGTATTACCATTGTTATTAATTTAGGCCGAGTTGTTTCTTCTTTTTGAATATACAGTGCTGCTCCTTTTGAAAGCATAAATGAATACATAAAACCTAAAACCAAAAAAAAATCATATTAAATATAATAATAATGTCAAATAATGCAAGTAATGAGTAACAGAAAAGCCACGGCTCTCCTTTAACACAGGATATCGTCGTGTGTCACTGCAGAAAACGGGAAGAGAGAGACAGCCGACGGTCTCATTCTGTTAGAAACGCTCGGAGCGATTCACAAAACAGGCTGACAAACACCGAGGTCACGAAAGGACAAGCAAAGGTCACGGTGGGCCAGCGACCCATATGTTTTTCTCTATGAGGTGTTGACAAGAGGGTAAAAGTTTATTAAAGAGTTTGAACAGGAAAATAGTCAGCATGTAAAATAAAAAATAATGGTAAAACTTTTTTTTAGTTACACATGTAGGCTGCTTACTATGATAATAACAATAGTAATATAGTAATAACAGTATAAGCAACTAACCCTAAACCAAATCCTAACCCAATGGTAAGTACATGTAATTAATTAATATTACTCTGCACTTATTTGTGTAATTACACTGTAACAACATCATCCTAAAATAAAGTAATAGTATATACTTAATATACTTAAAGTAAAATAAGTCACACTTGATTTTAAAGTGTGCAATGTTACAATGTAATTACAATGTTATTACTTATTTAAGTACTGTGTAATAATAATTAACTACATGTATTTATTATTATAAGGTTAGGATTGTGGTTTGGTTTAGAGTTAGTTGCATGTAGTTATGCATAATTTATAGTTATTACTACAGTAACTACATGCTACATGTGTAACAAGGACATTAAAAGAAAGTGTTACCGCCACGTAATATTAATTAATTACAAGTACTTACTATAGGGGTTAGGATTAGGGTTTGGTTTAGGGTTAGTTGCTTGTAATTAGGCATCATTTATGTTTATTATTATAGCAAGTACATAAACGTCACCTTAACCTTAAAATACAGTTACCAGAAAGTCACACTTATGGCTACAGTAACATTATATGTTCATGTTACAATGTAACTATATTTTAAAAAGTAAAACTAATGAAAAGGATGTACCTTTTTTTGGAAAAAAAAATTTAAACAGTGCTATTCCTTCTTGAATTTGCTTGAAATTAAACTTTAATTCATTACAATTAACATGTATGAAAGTAGTGAGTAAAATAACATGTATGCATGATGTATTTTGACCAGAAACTCAGTAACTTAAAACTCAGTAATTAAAACTGTCTGTCTTTTTGCTACAGATAAATACTTTAATTAATGAACAAAAACTTCACTGTAGGACTAAGTTAAATTGAACCAAACAGATGATATCTCCTGATTCTCTTCGGGGAGGTCCAGCACAAACCTTCACCGACATACAGAGAGTGATTTGAGCTTCAGAGATGTTTGTAGGATCTTCACCAAAAGACCTCTCAACTTGTCCAGTCTGAAAAATCTTCAATTGCTCCTAAATACGATCTCAAAATCTTCTGACCGCCACACAATGGGTTTTGAAACAATGCTAGATTTGTTTCTCTGGTGCTGAGTCACTGTTGGAGGGATTCAGGTCGAGTCTTTTGTCCATGTTTAGCTCTGAAGGATCTCTTTGGGAGTACATCCATTTGCTCCGATAATGGATTATAGACAGTGAGAGAGCTTCCAGCTGGTGCTGGCCTACGCTGATGAAAAGCAGACCTCTCCAGTCGTCTGTGTGTGTGTGTGTGTGTGTGTGTGTGTGTGTGTGCGTGTGTGTGTGCGTGTGTGTGTGTGTGCGTGTGTGTGTGTGTGTGTGTGTTTGGGCCTGTAGAGGACTGGTGTGTAAATTCTCAGTCCTAATCAAGCAGTTCATGAAGAAAATGTGAAAGAGCATTTGAGGCGTCATTGAGCAGAGACAACATTTCAATCCTTAAAATCATGATGATTATTTAAAATTTCACTTTTTGACAATTATAATTGTTAATTTCCACAAATAGAGTGCACTTTGATATACTATTATTTCCTAAAAGCATTTTTTTTTTATTTTTTTTTTGGTAGTGACATTTATTAAATGTGCCATTTATAATTGACAATATTGCATTGCAGAAATAACAGTAACAAGGTTGCAAAAATGGAAAACCTCTTATCAAATAAGTATAAAATAATACAACAAAAATTGTTTAGTTTGACATACTGAAAGAAGTGTTCGTTTTTTTACAAGTTTCAGACCCTGTTCATGCAAAGTGCCAGTTACATCACACAACCCTTTCCTACCACAGAATCCCATTCATATGTGTTCATGTGTTATGAAACTATAGCATGAAAAGGTTTATAATATTGATATATTAATGTTTTATATGTGTTAGATGAAGCTTTTATTAGCATTCAAGTAGGTTTATTTCTGTTGCACAGTAGAAATGTATGAGTCATGAATGTCCTTTTCATTTTTGAAAGATTATTTTTTAAAAGTAAGTTTCATAAGACTTTAAACATTCTATCAACACTCATAAAATGATTTGTGCCTCTTGTTCAGTTTACTTAATTAAAATGAGTTGAAGCAACACCATTTTTGAACATTTTGTCAGAATTTTATTTCATTTTGTTCAATCCACCTAATATATTTAAACTGAAGTTTAATTAATCCTTTTGTGTTGGGACTACATGAATCATTTTTGTTGACATAACTAACTGAGCAGTGGATCTGTAGCTCCCAGCATGCTTTGCAAGGGGAGTGCATTAGAAGAGTAAATTTAGAGAACCAGGTGTTTATCAGTTATGGAAAGGCATGTTAGTGTTTAATGTTCAGTTATGTTGGACATTTAAAAGAGTTATATGTAATGTTTTTGAATTTTGTGGTTACCATTGTGCTGAATACATTTGTGCTTCGGCTGTGGGCAGCTATATGATAGTTATGCTATATGATAGTTATTAAATTAACCCTTTAAGCACTGAAGGCATTTTTAAAGTTGTTTTTTTTCTAAGTGACATACACAAAAGTAAAGACTCATAATTCCAAAACTATAGTAAGGAGAGTCAAAAGGTAGGTATCGTTTGATAGAAAACTTTTTTTTTTTTTTTTTTTTTTTTTTTGGGGGGGGAATGTCATTACATTTGGACATTCTCATGCTAAGAAACTGCTGATAATTTTACATATCTTTTTTATTTGACATGCAATAACTCATTTATTTGACATGCAATAAGGTAAGAGGACATTACTTTTTGGTGAAGTTCCTCTATGTGAGCTGCATCTGGATCAAATCACTGTAAGTTATGATGTACCATTTTCTACTATCTATGTTTCATGAAGTTATAAGCAAAAACGGCACACGTGAAAGCTATATTTGATTTTACTTGTGTGCCTGTGGAGTTTTATGTAACTACACAAGGAATATCTGGTGATCGAGAATCTGAGAATTAGCTGTAAATAAAAATGTGCCATTTTCCAAGATCGGAACATGCTTCATGAAGTTAGCGAAACTGTGACATAAATGCCGTAGCCTATCCATACATATGGGTCTTGCGGGGCTTAAAAAAGCTTTCAAATGACACCTATTTTGTGTTGATCAAGGCAGTAGTTTTAAAAAATATGGTTTTTATTGTTTTCGTAGCTAGGTGGCACCTGCGGGTGGTACGCTCCTTTTTTAGAGGGAGTACTCAGCACTCATTAAGATTTGATCAAAATGGTTAGATGCATTAAAAAGCTTTAAAATGATACCTATTTTGTGTTATTCAATTCAGTGTTTGCTTATTTGATTATGAATTTTCAAATGATTATGAATGGGGGGAGGGGGGTTCACTTCTGGCTTAGGGGGTTAATCTCAGAAAATGAAAGGTGCAATATGTAACTTTTTTTGTTTTTGTCTTACCCTGATTCACTATGGTAAGCCTATTATAAGTATTTAGGCTATAATTTAGACCTGTCTGGATGGTTTTCGTGGTAAATTGCGTATACGTCACTCGCCTGTGTGTGCCTCGTCATATCCGTGAATAGAGAATGTATGGTGTGTGAGAAAGGAAGGATAACATGGAGCACCTAAATCTTTAACCTCCGGGGAATCACGTGTTGTAAACAAGCACCAAACAGTGGAGAGTCTGCTGGCAAAAAAAGAGAACGCGACAGAGCTCGTAATAAAACAAGAATCAACATTGGCTTGGCTTTTCAGAGATGGCAAGAAATGGGAGATTTGAAATGTTGTATAAGCAATGCAGAGATGGCGTTTTTATTACTATACTCGACAAATCAAATTATGAATTCCTCTGAAAACCTCTGAAAATATCGTTTTCAGTTAAAATGAATGTTTTAAATAAATCTGATAATGTGACTTGGAAATCCAGTGCACATTTGATCATGGCAAATTTTTTGTGTTAAAACAATTGGTCTAGAAATATTTTGGTCCCACTTTATATTTAGTGTCTTTAACTACCATGTACTAACATTTACATTAATCATTTTATACAAAGCACTTATTGTGCACATACATGTTTTTACTTATATTTAAGAAATACCTGTAATTTCAGTAATTACATCTATAATTGCAGCCTTCCCTTAAATACCCACCCTTAAGCCTACCCATACCACCAAATCTGTCCCTAAACTTACTGGTATCCCTTCTCAATAGCAGCAAGTGTTTTGCAATACAACATCAACACAATAAGTACACTGTACTTATTTGTTGATGTAAGTAAAAAGTAGATGAAGACACATATAAAGTGTGACCAATATTTAAAACAGACTTGCTAAAAATATATATTAAATTATTTATTAAAAAAATACAACATTATCACATTTAATAATATTTTTCAATACAAAGTCTTTTATGAAGTTTGAATGGACACAAATGAATTTCAATACTTAATACCAGATTTTTGCATTCAATCCACTTCATCAAAAGGTGTTTACGAGCATGAATTACTGGTGTGGGTGTGTAAGTGTGGGTGTGGGTGTGTGTGTGCCAGAGAACGAGAGAAGGAGAGAAATAGGCAGAGGAAGAGAAAGCGACGCGGGAGGTTGCATGTTCTAGTTGTTCTGTGTATGTTCTGCCTTCCCTTTTTTATCTCCCATCAGGGATCCAAGAATGAAGGGGCCTTGTTTATTGTTTTACCTCCAGTTCCTGAAACTGAAAATGTCCTGGACCGCTGCCAGTCATGCTGAGTGACAGCGAACTGCCACCTACATCTTAAAATAGATCTTCCACCCCATCCACTACAGCCACTGACCCACAAACGGATGTCTTTCTCTAAGCATTATCTTTTCACTCGGAAAGCCTGCATGGACATTTTTTTTCTTCTTAAATATAATGCTGATTTCAGTGAACTAATGTGATCTCTGTTCACGCTCTTTGGCAAATAGCTTTTCCCTCATTGAGAGTCTGACCACTTTTATAGATGATGTATTCATTCGCCTTGATCTTGGTGTTTGATTTACTTAACCTAAAAGTTAAACATCTGAGACGCATGGGCAGCTGTCGAGTTTTAAAAGGGAAGAGAGTGTACAATGTTCCTTAATTTGCCGGGGGCTTTAGCACCGCTGGGACCACCCATTGAGCTGTCATCTGAAAATCAGACACAAACCACCCAGCAAGGCCAATGCCAACCTCTCTTACTCACACAAAATCACACGCATGCAGTCACAAACACACTTTAACCCAAAACGCGAGGTACTGATTGCACCAAAAACAAACAAACATTTTTTTTTTTTTTATTCCTATATTGTGTTTTTGCCTGTTTTATGTTGGATTTTAGTTGCATGCATTGATTTACATAAACGAACCGTCTCAGGAAATTGTAAAAAGTAGTAACCTGCAATTGTTAAGTTAAAGAGCTATTTCTACCTGATTTTACCATTGAATTTGGTTTCTTGCTGTAATTTAGATTGATTCAGGAATGTAACATTTTTATTTGAATAAAATCAATTAATTTAGATGTTACCACATGAACCACTCGATGCAGCTTAAAAATCAATTTTCCGAGTAATCTAAATATGTGTTTCAAGTCAGTAACTAAATGAACTACTGTAAAAAAAAAATATATATATATATATATATATATCTGGCTACAATGAAGGTCAATTTTAATGGTAATATAAGAAATAAATAATGACTCTTGGAGGCTTACTTACTTTTTTTTTTTTTTTTTACAGTGAAATGATCAAAACATTTCTATTTAGTAAACGTAGTTGTAGTCAAGACCACCTAAACTGAGACCAAGACCAGTGTGTGTCAAGACCAAGACTAGACCAGCACTCCTTAAATTCTAATCTAAGATTCACATTTACTGCCTGAGAAATGTCTTATGTTTAATCAAGAAATACAACTAGAATAATAAGACACTATATAGAGCTGTTACCAATCAAATCACTAACAATAAAATGAATCGATAACACTATTTCACAGTGTCCTGTAACTTGTTAAATGCACTTACTGTAGTAATAACAGTAAATTGTGCATAATCACATGCAACTAACCCTAAACCAAACTCTAATCCTAACCCTATAGTAAGTACATGTAGTTAATTAATATTACTTAGTACTTAATGTATAATTACACTGTAACAAGGACACCTTAAAATAAAGTGTAACCAATTCGCCTTTGCACTGCAGAGGTGGTACAGAAGCTGCATCTGAATTCATATAATTACAACTGCATAAATATTGTTGAGATTAATGTTTTAAAAATAAAATTTTGTTTATTGAACGTTTGTATAAAATCAGTATCACATTTGAAGTTGTGCTCGTGTTTGTGAAATCAGCTCTCTTGCTCTTTTGATAATGCCTAAATATATCATATGTTATAATATAAAAATCAAGATCTCATACAAGTACATTTTTTGCAATCATATCTTGAATATTGTGGTCATTTGTATTCATTTTTGACACAAGCCCTTGTTGATTTCTGACCCAGCACAACAGTAACAAAAGAAATCAAATTATAGTAAGTTATTGATTGCATTTGAAGCAGGCAGTTTTACATCCAATCACAGTAATGATGTTTTAAAAATAAATCATACAAGTACACCAGTAATTCAGTGATTCCCCGCAGTTGTGGTCCTTACCAGTCTTGAAATAAAATCCAAAGTTCTCTAAGTCTGAGACCGAGACATGACCGAGTACAAATGCACTCAAGACCAAGACCTTCAAAAATGGTCTCGAGATCAGTCTCAAGTATTACGACACTAAGTAGATGTATAAGCAATCTTGTAATCATATACTGTATATATAAATTTGATCTTGATTTGATTTTGATTTGAAAGGCTCATTCTACGCTGGAAAAGAGTTGTGTTTATTTTGAAAGAGTTATTGACAGAGAAATATATTTGGTCTATGTTTGCTCTATAAGATGAATGTACCTTAATTGGTCACACATTTTATAAGGTGTCTTTAACTACTATGTTATTTACAAGTAATAATAATAATAATATTAATAATAATGGTAACACTTTATTTTACTGTGTCATTGTTACATGTAATAACTATAAATTATGCATAATTACATCCAACTAACCCTAAACCAAACCAAACCCTAATCCCAAACCTATTGTAAGTACATGTAGTTACTTACAGTAATATTACTCAGTACTCAAATGTATAATTACAATGTAACAAAGACACCTTAAAATAAAGTGTAACCATAATAATTATTAAGAACAATATATTACTGTGTTGATGTTGTATTGCAAAACACTTGTGCTGCTATTGAGTGTGATACGGGTAAGGTTAGGACAGGTTTAAATTAAATTAATTACAGCTGTAATTACATGCAGTATTTTTGGTTGCACTTCATTTTACAGTAATTGCATTTAGTTCTTACAGTGTACTTACCTAAGAAAGTACTGGTTAATATGAGGTAACTACATGGGTTAAGGTTAGGTTTAGGGGTAGGCTCAGGTTAGTTATTACCCAGTTATTGTAATTACTATAATAAGTACATGGTATGTACATGGGGAGCAGGACTTTAAAAAAAAAAAAAAAAAGTACAAAAAAGTATTAATTTTTTAAAGTACAATGTAAGAACATTTAGCCTATGTACACAATAAGTGCATATCAACTGATTATTTTTAAATGTTACACCCTGAATAAAATAGTAACCTGAAAATGGTAACATGTAAATTAGCCTAACCAAGTTTTATTCAAGTCAAAAATATGATTTAACACATCACTGAACCATATACATCAAGTTAAACCAACAAAACGAATTTTTATGGGTTGAATCAGGTAGAAATGGCACCCTAAAGTAACAATTGCAGGTTACCATTTTTTTACAGTGTGGTCCTGTTCACTGAATTTACTTTTGTTGTTGTTGTTTATTTTAGTGGGTTATCAATGAAATAAAGTAATTCTTTAGGCCTATATCTGAAAATCGGGTTTCAATGACTCCAGCCTCAGATATCCTAAAGTAAAAATTAAAACATCATTGTCCTGCTAGCTGTCAAATTACTGATTAATAAAGCATTTTAAAAGATAACTTGTTAACTGACTCTTGTGTGTTATAAATCCTTACAGTATTGTGTTATAGCTAGCCTATAGGCTAATGTAGGCCTACTTTAAAACACTAAGAACATTATTAATGACGCTCAAGTGCAACATTACCAATGTAATAGAATTGTAATATTTATTTCTTGTCAAAACATTGCTAAAGATTTAAAACACATTAGCCTGTGTTTAGGATATTTGACACGCTGTCTCAGACAAGCGGTCGTGTAATAAGGATGCAGTTTGTACAGCGACCAGAGGAGGGCAGCAGAAAACACTTCTTCTCACCTCTTCTTTCCTTTCCCTTCGCATTCATCAGAGCATCCGCACGACTTCTGTCCATATTCCGTCTGGATATCGATATGCAAATTGAGAGGTGCATATTGTTAAAAATGGTTGAGAATCTAAATTCATCTTTTATAGATCTAAGTACTTAAATAAGTAGGCCTATACTAATAACACTCTTAGAAAAAAGGTTCAGTGGGATTCTTTATACAACCTTGGGGTTCGATTTTAAAGAACCCTTTATGCTAAAAAAAAAAAAAGGTTCTATATAATGAGAAATGTCTTGATGATTTAATGTTTAACGGGTTGTTTGTTTCAGTTTTTTCTAGTGATAAAGCCTATGTTAACGAGCTGTTTAATTCATAAAATTACATTTAAAGTTAAAAATAAACTAAATAAAGCTAAATTCAAAAAATGATACCATTGGAACCCCTAAAAGAACCGGACAGAATCCTTTAAGCTTCTATATATAGAATCTTATAGCGTTTTTTATTTATTTATTTATTTATTTATTTATTTTAGAAGGCCAGATTCAAGACTAGCTCAGAGTAATGGATTCCAATTTTTTTTTTTTTTTTCCGTTCACAATATAGGTTAAATATGTTAAATATGATGAACTGAATTTGACCATCAGGCTTTAAAGTCCATCTGCACATTTTATCAACAAACAAACAAAAAAATGTGAATTTGAAGTAAAAATCAGGTTCTATCAGTGAAACTGAAACTTGTTTTCTGCAAACAAGTAATGATAGTATTGATCTTTACCTTATTTTAGGACATTTCTGGCACAGAATCCCTGCATTTTGCAAGGTACATCTTGATAGTTCAGAGTTCTCATCTGACTGATCATAATGTTTGATCAGCTGAAAGTAAAATAAGTTTTCAAACTATCTTCGTTCTCCTCAGGTAGCACTTCTGCTTACCAGGTGAGACGTGATCACAGCTCTAACCCAAGCGAAAGTGACACTCCTTTCAGGAGGTTCCTGTCCACACTTCTGCCTCCTGCTATTTTTACCTCCAAAAATAAGAAGCAGGACAGTTTGTGGCCCCTCTTCTATGGGAAACAAAACCCGATGGAAATCAGTCCAAACGCCTCCACTCGCAGGTCATCAAAGCTTAGCACAACTTGTAGACCTGCATCTCTTCAAAGTTTCTGTGAAGTCTATTTTTAAAACTTTTCACTTTCCCAACTCCAGAATGTAAGAGTAAAATCAAGTCATGAAGTAGATGTTGATCAAGTCAAATAACACAAATGGACTTTTATATTGTCTGAAGAAAGAGCGTGTCGGCAACAGTCATCGCCACAGTGCTGGGGTGTTTCGGTTAGTTGCCAGGCCATCATTATTCAGTTGCTAAGGTATTCAGAGCATGCTTTAGCATGTTTACATGCTGTTGTTAATATGTTCTGGGTGTTTGCAAGGTTGTGTTAAAAGGCCTTTTTTATTGCCAATGTGTGAACAGCTTGTAACGAAGCTTAAAAAACAAGACCATACCAGACTTCCTATGCTGTCTGTGAAAGCCTGTGATTTTTATGTGAAAAATCACAAGCTTATCTTCTGTTCAATAACACATGAAACTAATGCTTATTCAATGTTCAGGATTCTGAAAGACCTATTCTGTACAGAAGAAAAGGGGTGAATTCAAACTAAACTATAGTCTCACATAGCCAGATAGCACATGTACGTCTCCAAGATGTCTTTTACAGAGCACTTCATCTGGAAAACATCTGTTGTGTACAAACATCTGATAAACATCGTTTAAAAAGTGGTTTTACATACATTCTAAATCATAAACATCTTAAAGACATTTTCAAAACGTCTAGAACATCTGACAGGAAATGTCTCAGAGATGTATTGCAGATGAGCAAACACTCTAAAACACTCTATCTTCCAGATGAAAACAGACTAGACATCTCCGCGATGTACATGTTCTATCAGCTATAGTCTCAAATATACTATCAGTGTAATTTGAATTACCTCATTGAATTGCAGAGCTGGTGCAAACATATCCACATCGCTATGATCAGATCTGCTTCTTAACTGCTGTTTTCTCACCGCTGTCATTTTTATTGTGTGTTTATTGAGAGGAAAGTGCGCAGCACATATTTACGTTCATTTAAACGTCGCACTCAGCAGTGAATTAATAAGTCATTTCTTATGTTTTTTTTTTTGTTTTGTTTTTTTGATTCAGTATTTATTTAGTGATCCTTATTCATTTCATTTCAAACAGTTTCTGAATGTTTTTTACATATAAAAACACTTATTCATGATTGAGTAGTATCGTATTTAATGGAAACTTATTTTTACCATTAGTTACATGAGGCAAAAGAAGTTAGAATGAAGGATAAACTGAAATTCACTACATTTCAACACAACCTCTGCTCATGTAGGCTATTTAAAGGCTGCCATTGGATCACTGTAGGTAAACGTCATATTATGCGACTACGCGTTACTTTACGGAGAGCTTACGAACTACTATCTACGTTCTGCCTTAAGAACAAATAGTGCAACCGAATAAAGTACACAGTTAGTTACAAACTAGCTAGTAGTTACTAAGCCTCTAGTGTGGACTTTACGTTCCAATTTAAAAAAGAACTTACAAACAGCTGGTGCAACCCTACCCTGTTTACTAGGACTGAGGGATATGAGCCTCTATTCTGGCCCTTTGAGTCTTTAGACATATACCACTGGATGATTTCTCTGATGCCGGTTTGTAAAGTGTGGCTTTATAAAAATGGCTCAAGATTCTTTGAAGGCACATACGGTACACACACCTCGTCTTTCTCCAATCTGCCCACTACTCAAACACCCCCACACTCAATATACTCACAATAACACATGATTTCAGTCCCCTGTCTCACCACCAAACCAGCGCTGGTCTATATTAACCAGGGGGAATTTTCTTCTTGATTTCCCAGAGACAGTGCGCTCTATAGTCATATAATTTTAGCACAGCATGTGAGGGTGTATATTGCCTTTGTGACACAACAGTTTACTGTACATGTGCATGATTTAAAAGAACAGTATAACCCCCCTCGGCTGAAGTGATTTACTCCTTCTGTGTCAGCGGCTCGTACGTTTGAAACAAAAGCAGAAGTTTTGTACTGTATGTTTGAACGGTAACTGTAATGCTCCATAACGGCTTGTAGAAACATATCTGCAAATGTTCATTCTTGATTAGAAATCATGAACCGTCACGTCTTTTGCTCAGAAAAATGTTGACATCACTTATTAGTCTGCAGAAATGCAATACTGCAGCACTGTCATACTCTTAAACAAAGAGAATAACCTAACCTACAGTAAATATGTTGATATATTGGCTATTTAAGGGAATCTGGGGCTCGTTGTCACAAGGTTTCTATTAGAAACTGGACGTTTTTGAGTCAAAAGTTCAATTGCATAAATGCTTGTTTGAAGGAGAGAAAACTCAACTCAAACTTTGTTTGAAATCAGTCATTTTGTAAATTCTGTCTTTTAAACTAAAATTTAAATTTTAACATATTCTTGTAATATCTGTTGGCTAAGTGAATACAAGTATACATTCAGAAAAGAGTCAACTACATTCAGTCATGTTCATTTTAACCATGTTTTGTAAATCTATATTAAATAAAAAATTTAAAAAAAAAATAAAAGTTTGATAGGCTATAATATTTATTGGAAAAATTATGGTTTGATTTTCTATATTTAAAAAAAAAAAAAAATTACGTTACCTTTATTGCTCTTTTTGCTAACAAACTGGACTTTAATAAAAAGAAAATACTGTATACCCCCTTTATAAATAGACTTTTTTTGCACCTTGCATATTTAAATTTAATGCATTGTGTGAAACATAATTAGATCATTACACAATCAGTTAACCATATTATCACTTACTCAGAAAACTACAAATATCAACTTAATATTAAATACACAATACACTTACAAACACATAAACATTTTACATAATTCATGCCATTAGACACATTTTACATACAGATGGTGTCAATGAATTTCTATTACACATGGAAATAGTTATTTCAAATTATTTTGGAGCAGAAATTCAAATGAATTTACACAATTTCTTGTTAGTGAGCAGAAGCATCCTGTGTGTAGCAGTTGTCACATTGTCATTACATTGAATTGAGCAGGTTCAGTTGAGAGAAAACATTCTCTGTTTCGATGATTCAATACATTTCATCTGTAGGTCATGACCTTAAGAGTGATTTTATCCCTTGGTTCTGTCCCGAATGAGTCACTTACTAAAGCACACATCTTAAGAGCTTCATTTCCGTCTAGTATTGTGGGTTTAACACGATAACTTGTATAGAACTGAACATTTTAGTTGTGTGAACTTGTCGCCATATTTTGAGTTTTCTGAATCTTTTTATGGCGTTGCTGAACACTATGAGAACATACTAATACTTTTGAATTTTGACAAAAACAGACAGCACTGATCACGAGTTTGGGAAATATACATCAGATCTTTGGCACAATATCAATATAAAGATATTTTTAAAAGAATTGGGAAATTAATAAATATTTCTCAAAAGTGCTAGAACACACATTGACAGTGGATTTCATAGTGAAACAATGCAGGATGAACAAAAACATGAAGTGAAATGAATGTAGTTTATGTCACAGATAGGCTATAAATAAAGGTTTTCACTCATCAATGAATTCTCAACATATTTCATACAAAATGATTCAGTGGATATTTCTTCTAAGGCCTCGCTCGTTTTCCTTTAGCGCTATGTTACCAATATATGTGCTAGAGTCATGTTTACATCCTGTTATAACACCACTTGTGGTTGAAAAACTGGAAAATGACTAAGTAGAATTAATAATGGAGTGGAAATCATTATCCCAGCGTTGCCCACGCGTTTGAAGGTTTCATTTCTTTGAAGGCGACGATAACATCGTTTGTTTACATTGGCAGAGACAGACGACACTTTCCCTCCATGTCTACCCAAAACACGTTCTCGCTGACACAGTGAGTGCGCGCGAGAGAGAAAGCTCACGGAAAGATTTTACCCGTCACCTCGGCTTCCTGTTGGGGGAAAGCACCAGCGCGCAGGCGGTTGCGCGCCTCTTCCCGCTCACGGTCTTCGCCTACCATTTCAAAGAGGTCCGGCCCTGTTTATCAATCGCTTGTTTTGTCCCTTTGACTTTGTATACTGCTTTGCTGAATGAAAGCAAGAGACGCGGTGCGCTGCAGATCTGCGGTTGGTTCTCTGGCCTTCGGTTGCTCTCTGATGTGCCAGCCTGGCTGCGGCAGTAGGTTGTCTCCAGGCCGCAGGGAGGCCGTGTGGGGAATAACCTGACAATAGATCTTCATTCAGACCTATAAATAGACTTATCAGAAATTGCAAGTCAATTACAGAATGGTGCACCCTGTTTTGGAAAGCAGATCAAGCCACAAGACTCTTCTGCTGGAATGACTGAACCTCACTGTCATTCATTTGCTTGGCCTTTGTTATTACATCTGTATAACACATGAAATAGCATGTAATAATTTCATTCATAACATGCTTCTGAATGTGACTTAATTGACCAATGAACCACTGTAAATGATGGGATCACTCATTAACCACAGGACAAATATAAATGTAGTGATTAGTCATAGATTATAATTAGAGAATAGTGTCAGTATGAAATTTATATATTTTTTAATGCATTAAACTGATCAAAAGAAACAGTAAGACATAATGTTACAAAATAGTTCTAATTCAAATAAATACTGTTCTTTTGAACCTTATATTCAACATTGATAATAATAAGATCTTAAGCAGCAAATCAGCATATTAGAATGATTTCTGAAGGATCATGTGACACTAAAGACTGGAGTAATAATGCTAAAAATTCAGCTTTGATCACAATCTATTGATTACAATATACTGTATTGTATAATTTGAAAAATAAATAAATAAATAAATAAATAATAAAATAAAACAATCACATTATTTCACAGTATTACTGTTTTTTAATTACCGTATTTTTGATCAAATAAATGCAGCCTAAGATATTTGAACAGAACAGGCCGAAGGGAGGCCGTATAGCTCTGGATAAAACCGTCAAAAAAGATTGTTCCAAAAAAAAAAAGGTGGGAATTCTGAAATTGGATTAGCTCAAGTAATCCAGTCTTGGTTTTGATCTGGGTCAAATCTTCAGTAGGCCTATGTGTTGTTCAAAACAGGATTATCAGAATATCCTGATCCCAGCAGAAGGGTAGATTCAGGGTAGATTTCTGGAACATAATCTTTTAAAACTTTAAAATTGGTCAAATATGAAAACTTTTCTATTATGCTATATATATACGCATTTATATTTTTTGCCTGATTTGTTTAACTGTTACAGATAAAGTAAAGAAGTTCGCTATCTGCCTTTCAGTACTACTAAAATAATACATGTAATCTTATCTCTGTTATTTGTCAGAGTCACACGTTTGTTTTTTTAGTTTTCTTGGACTTTTAGTTTGTTTTCATTCATTCTCATGTGTTCTTTTGTTTGACTTTCCCGCCACTCCTCACTTACCATGGTCACGGTCATTATTAGTTTATGTGTATCAATTGTGTATCATTAATTACCTCATTTGCATGCACTACTTAAGGTCCTGCTTTTCTTATGTTCATTGTTCGTTCTTATGTGTGGTTGTGTTTGCTTATGGTCTTATGTATATGTGTGGTTGTGTTTGCTTTGCCTGTCTATTGTAATATTACCCTGTAGAATATTACTAAACTCAACTCAAACATGTCATCCTTGTCTTCATGCCTTCATCAGCAGAGCAACCGTTACAATCAGTTATTTATCAGACTGTTTTCTGTCTTGTTTTTACATAACCTATGTAATTTGATGTACAGTAGTCATTTCAAGCACTGCTAATCAGATTTGGTAATCTGGAAAAGTTTGTTTCTGGATCCAATATTGCTTTGAAAAACCAGCACAAATGTTAGATAAATTGGATCATTCTGATCCAGAATAACTTTTTAAACAACCGGGCCCTGGGAATAACAGATTGTCGCTTTGGATAAGAGTCTATCAAGAGCACAAATGTAAATGGTGAATTTGTCTTCAAGATTATAGTGTAAAGATCTTTCTGTAACAGCACTGGTAAATTTCCGTTTATCAATCCCAACATATGATGTTTTGCAAATCAGTAAAACTTGTAAAACCTAAAAATGTACAGTTGCTATTTCTACCAGATATGACCCTTTACCAGTTACAGAGAAGATTGAAGTGTTCACCCAAAAATGAAAATTCTGTCATAATTTACTCACCCTCATGTCGTTCCAAATTAGAGTTACATGGATTACTTTAATGATGTCTTTACTACCTTTCTAGGGCTTGAAAGTGGTAGTGTCATAGGCTTTCAAAGGAGGGACAGAAAGCTCTCAGATTTCATTAAAAAATACCTTCATTTGTGCTCTGAAGATGAACAAAAGTCTTACAGGTTTGGAACAACATGATGGTGAGGAGTTAATGACAGAATTTTCAATTTGGGGTGAATTATCCCTTTAATTATCCCGTAATCTGGCTGATTTAGTCGTGGTAAGTTTTTGTGAGTTTTAGAATTTAGATGTTACCACATGAAACACATTTATGTTACCTGATAAAATACCTTTTCATATTCTATTCTATTCTATTCTAATGAGTGTAGTATGTCAGTGTCAATAAAACATCTGCTTTCTACACAAAGTTCAGGCATGTAGATTTAGTGATGTGGATTATCTTGTAATTATGCAGCAGGTTATTTTGTGGTCTCTTGTTGTTGATAAGTAGCTGTTGTTACAGAAAAGTAAAGGTACTAATTGGTGAACGATGAATCATTTTCAGTAAATGTGAATGTGTGCATTTGAGAGACAGCTCATTAGTCAGACAGTTAGGCAGCTAACCGGGTTATCAGGCATGTGGGTGGGGGAGGCACATGTCTTCTCAAATGTCAATAAAGCCCAGTCAACATGTATATACACAACATGTATATTCTCTTCTTCTCTCTCTCTCTCTCTCTCTCTCTCTCTCTCTGTCAATATCCTTCATTCATCAGTCTCTCTTTGCCTCACATCAACGGAGACACATGAACGTATACACACGCATCTCAGACGGTGACTCAAAGTCTTTACTTTAACAGTAAACCAGGTCCATGTTTTTTAGTCAGGCTGTACAGTGAGTAAGTTGTTGACTATGAGCTATGAACTATGAGCTTGTAGAAACACACACACACACACACACACACACACACACATAGCATTTGGTTTTGTTGGAGGACAGAGTGAAAGTTTTGTGGTTTAAACATTTAAACAATGCTATGGACAGAGATGCACAAAAAAAAATCACTAGTTGTGAACTTCTTTAAATGGTAAAGAATGAAACTGAGATGTAGAGTTCAGGTCACAGTAAAGCCTTACCTGATATCTTCTCTCATTGTGTCTAGACAGAAAAAAATCGTACTTTGATTCCAGACTTCATTCAGAAAGTATTCATTGGCGTCGGTTATTTCTTTTTTGTTGCATGTTTAAGTTATTTCCTTTTATGTTAATATAAAGTAACCCAGCTAACAGGGAATATTCTCAGAACTTTAGCTAACGTTCTGGCAAGGTTAATTATGAAGAATTACAGTAACATAAATAAATGTAACTTATTTGTTTCTAAAATGTGCATCAAGTTTTATAGACTATCCATGGTCAGATCTTGTACAAAAACCAAATATTCCATGTGATCTTGGTAAACCCTACGTTATGGGGACAAAATGTCCCCATAAAGATGGCAATATCCGAAATCCTTGTCCTTGTGGGGACATTTTTGGTCCTCATTAGGAAATCAGCTGGATAGCTGATCTTTAATCATAAAGAATTATGTTTTTTGAAAATGTAAAAATGCAGTTTTCTGTGATGGGTAGGTTTAGGGATGGGGGATAGAATATACAGGTTGTACAGTATAAAAATCATTATGTCTATGGAAAGTCCCCATAAAACATGGAAACCCAGCGTGTGTGTGTGTGTGTGTGTGTGTGTGTGTGTGTGTGTGTGTGTGTGTGAGAGAGAGAGAGAGAGAGAGAGACTCAACACACTTAACAATGTTTCAGTGAATGAAGTGAAACCTGGTAAAGTCACTTCTCCCTTATTAAGGCCAATTTTAACAATCCAAAGAGTTTTCAAACCACAGTTTGTAGACATAATTGATTCATTTGGATTTTTTCCATATTAACTATTTCATTCATAATCTTATTTTGAACTCGAAATGTTTGGCACTTTAATGAAGGACAATGAAACTCAATCCATTGCTCTTGTGGCATCATCCAATGACCTCTTGATGCAACTTAACAACAGGACCTAGAAACGGCTGAAATGTAGAATCACTAATGTGAATACATGCCATTACATATCCCACAACAATCTGTAAATCAGTAAGAAGCTCTAAAAATGGCACATGAGTGCTTCAGGTTTCTGTTTGTGTCTGGGGAAGTGTGTTTTGAGTAAACAGTTCTGAATATGGACCGCAAGAGACTGGCATTTCTGCTATTTACCAGACACTGGACATTTTATTGTACTAGGTTTATGCTGCAGTTCTACTCGTGTCTACATTTTACAGTTTAATTTATTTAGGAATCTGTCAGGAATATGTCCAGGTCATATTTCACCACAAAATCAAAACTATAATTTACATCAAAGAAAAAATGAATAACCATGTAAGCAATCTTCCAAGACCAATACAAGTTGAGCTTGATATAATTGTCATATACCACTGCAAAACCTTCAAATGGTCCTTAAAATGTGTCTTCAATTACTTCATGCAAAACCTTATTGTTTGTTTTGGGGGTGAAAAATGATGTGTTCATATTTAAAACATGACATCTAGCCATTCTTTCCTGTCTTTTGAGTTCTTTTGATGCTTGTATTTAGTCCTTTGACAACATTCATAACTTTGAAATGTCTTTGTTTCACTGTCAGGCAGTCCACAAGTGATATGCATACATCACTAGCATTGAACCTTTGTGATGTTGATCTGGCAGTGTCTCTCACTACACAGGTATTGTTCTGTTGTTCAGAGACAGGATCTCACCTCAACCTTTTACAAGCTGCATATAACATGACAAGAGTCAACAGGACATCCAATGGTAGAAGGTTTGTGGTGCATTGAGTCTCTATGGAGACTCAGAAAGAGGTTGTGGGAAAGTGGATGTGAAACACCTGGTAAATCAGGTTCACCAGTACAAACACGGATTTGTAGTTTCACATTTGCAAGCTTTACCGTTAGTGAGTATTACAGATCACACAAAATCCTTCTACTGTACAGATGGTGTCTCATGTTCCTTAAATTGGGTATTATCAGTTGACATATAGTTGTCATAATCTATTATGACATGAGGCTATAGGTTGATATTTTAAAGTTCTACCTGTCTCAGGAAGAAACAGCTGACAAAAATATTGGTTTCCAAATGACTATGTTACTTCATCCTGATCTGAAGAAGCCATGTTTAGGCAACATAGGCTCATTGGAATAACATACCCTGCAAAACCCCCAAAACATACCTATACATATAATTCACTACAGTTTCCAAATAAACACTTTGAAGTAAAACGCCACAACTTTTTTTCGTTTATCAAATAAATTATGATTACAGGGGCAGATTATTGATTAGTAAAGACTTTCACTCGGATCTTTGCACAATACTGTTATGACCATCTCCATAGGCTCACTGAAAAAAACGTGCCTCTACCAACATTTTTGCAAAACTAAAAAAAAAGCATCTATATACAATTCACTGCAGTTTCCAGCTGAAATAACTACTAGGGGCAGTAAAACACCAACAACCTTTACTCATTTACACACAAATTATGTTTACAGTCGCAAAATATTGATTACAGTTTTTTACAATCGCTAGGACCCATTTCTCAATACTTGGGTCACTTTTTCAAAACTCTTCACACAGTGAGCACAACAAAAATCTATGTCGGATAAACTGGATCATTTATCATTGCTTTGACACAAAATGCATTCAATGGCTACATCTTTCAAATTACATTAATTCTTTTCTCACTTCGACACAACAAATGCCAAAACTCAGTGTACCTACAGGCCAATTTGTACATGCTTACATACTGT